>NC_134688.1:220903471-221503471 GCF_050947455.1 Rhinoderma darwinii
CTTTTGGAGCTCAAATTTAGCAGGAATGGTTTGCGGAGACCACGTCGCATTTTCAAAGCCCCTAATGGACCAAAACAGTGAAAACACCAAAAAAGTGACTCCATTTAGGAACCTACACCCCTTGTAGAATCCATCTAGGTGTGTAGTGAGAATTTTGAACCCACAGGGGTTTCATAGATTTTATTAGAATTGGGCAGTGAAGATAAAAAAAAAATAAGTTTTTTCCAATAAGACGTAGTTTTAGCTCAACATTTTTCATTTTCTCAAAAAATTAAGGAATTAAAAGAACCCCAACATTTGTAAAGCAACTTCTCTGGAGTACGGCAATACCCCATTTGTGGTCATATACTGCTGTTTGGGCACACGGCAAGGATCAGAAGGGAAGGAGCGCCATTTGGCTTTTGGAGCACAGATTTTGCTGGATTGGTTTCTTGACACCATGTCACTTTTGCAAAGCTCCTAAGGTACCAGTACAGTGGAAACTCCCCAAAAGTGACTCGATTCACGAAACTACACCCCTTGAGGAATTAATCTAGGGGTGTAGTGAGCATTTTCACCCCACAGGTGTTTCATAGATTTTATTAGAATTGGGCAGTGAAAATAAAAAAAATCCTTTTTCTTCAATAAGACATAGTTTTAGCTGAAAATTTTTCATTTTCTCAACAAATAAATGAAAAAAAGCACCCCAACACTTGTAAAGCAACTTCTCCTGTGTATGGCAATACCACATATGTGGTCATAAACTGCTGTTTGGGCACAGAGTAGGGCTCAGAAAGGAAGGAGCACCATTTGGCTTTTGGAGTACAGATTTTGCTGGATTGGCTTCTGGGCGCTATGTAGCATTTGCAAAGTCCCTGTGGGACCAAAACAGTGGATCCCCCCAGAAGTGACCCCATTTTGGAAACTACACCCCTCAAGGAGGTATTGACCTAGGGGTGTAGTGAGCATATTAACCCCACAGGTGATTGGCAGAAATTGGTGTGCACTCGATGTTGCAGAGTGAAAATGTGATTTTTTCCATAGATATGCCAATATGTGGTGCCCAGCTTGTGCCACCATAACAAGACAGCTCTCTAATTATTATGCTGTGTTTCCCGGTTTTAGAAACACCCTACGTGTGGCAGTAATCTGTTACCTGGACATTCGACCAGGCTCAGGAGTGAAAGAGTACCATGTAAAATTAAGGCCTAATTTGTCAATTTACAAAGTATTGGATCACAATTGCAGGGCTCTGATGTGAAATAATAAAAGAAACTGCTGAGAAGTGACCCCATTTTGGAAATTGCACCCCTCAAGGCATTTATTAGGGGTGTAGTGAGCATTTTCAACCCACAGGCCTTTTCCATGAATGATGGCGCTGCGGAAGGTGCAAAGTAAAAATTTCAATTTTTCCCTAGATATGCTATTTCAGTGGCAAATATGTCGTGCCCATCTTGTGCCACTGGAGAAACAGACACCAAAAATTGTTAAGCGGGTTCTCCCGGGTATGTCGATGCCATTTATGTGGAAGTAAACTGCTGTTTGGGCACACTGTAGGGTTCAGAAGGGAGGTAGCGCCATTTGGCTTTTGGAGCGTGGATTTTGCTTGGTAGTAGTTTTGTTTGGAGTCTTACTGGTGTTTCCGTTTATAATGTGGGGGTACATGTAAGCCAAGCGGAGTATATAAGGGGCATAGTCAGGTGGTATAATAATGGGGTAAAAAAAAACAATAAAATAATCCATAGATATTTGTTACGCTGTGACACAATCCTGTCTGCACAGGCTGGTGTCGCACTAATAAATGGTCCTTACTTATTCCCCATTTGGTCCACACTCGGCATCTTTGCAGTTTGAGAAATTTTGCTGGGAAGTGTTGTCCTGGTACAATACGGGCACCCTCACTTCCAGCAGATATGTTTGGGCTCTACCCTTCCTGGTTCCCTAATTTTAGGGGCCTTGATAATTCGCCACTTGAAACAGAAGAAATGTTCCCCCTCAGGTCGGCACAACTGCATATTTTTTCTTTCCTGACTTATTGGAGCCTTAAAGGAACATTGTCATCACAAATTATTTTTTTATATGTTAAAGATGTTAGTGCTTTATTAAAAACGTTTATATTCATTTGTGTGTTTGTGTTTTACTTTTTCTTATTTTTACACTTTTTCTTCCCTATGGGGGCTGCCATTTTTTGTTCCATTTCTGTGTGTGTCGATTAACGACACATACAGACATGGAATACGGCAGCCACAGTCCCATAGGGACTGCGAACGGCTCCCGTCCCATTGACTGCAGTGTACGGCGTCTGTGTGGGAACTGCGCATGCGCCGCTCCCACACAGTCCTATTCGAAATTGGCGCCGTCCGGCGCCATTTTCCTGTGGACCGGAAGTCGCGGCCGGACAGTAATATTACTACTTCCGGTCGCGGCTTCCAGCTTCCACTTGCACCAGCGGCAGCAAACGGAGCGGACGGGCCGGAGGGAGCCGCGGCGGCAGGAGCAGGTAAGAGATTTCAATGTATGTTCGTGTTTGTGTGTGTTTACTACTGTATGTAAACCTACTACACTGTGGGTTAGCTCAAAAAATGGCGACACACAGTGTAGGAGGTTACATCGTTCAAACCCCTCGTTTATCCCGGCACTAGCCAGGATAAAGGAGGGGGGGATGCTGAGAGCTCACTAGAGCGAGGGCTTTTAACCCAATGTTGCAATGCTGCAATTTTGGGAACAGCTCCATCTAGTGACCAAAAATGGGTAGTATTATAAATTAGAAATAATTTATAATATTTCCTGGACTCGTGCAAAAAATAAAAAAAATTTGAACAATGTTTAATCACCCACACACTAAATGTTTAATTTTTTAAAAAAAAACATGTTTTTCTGGCAACACATTCCCTTTAACTAATTTTATTTTTTCATAGACGTAGTGGTATGAAGGCTGTTTTTTTTTGCGGGACGAGCTGTAGTTTTTTTTTTGGGAGGCATATTTTTTTAGTTCTTTTTATACAGCGTTCACAACACATTATAAATTACCTGTTACCTTTATTCTACGGGTCAGTCCGAGTCCGGTGATATAGCACTTTTTTATGTTTTACAACTATTTGCAAAATAAAATAACTTTTGTAAAGAGAATGTATTTTTTCTGTCGCCAAGTTGTGAGAGCCATAACGGTTTTAATTTTTTAGTCGACGGAGCTGTATGAGGGCTTGTTTTTAGCGAGATGAGTTATAGTTTTTATAGGTACCATTTTTGGGTACATGCGACTTTTTGATCACTTTTTATTTCAATTTTTGGAAGACAAAGTGACCAAAAAATAGCAATTATGTCAGTATTTTTTCGTTTATTTTTTTACGGCGTTCACTATGCGGAATAGATAACATTATATTTTTATAGTTCAGGTCGTTACGGTCGCAGCGATACCAAATATGTATGGCTTTATTCTTTTTTTCAAAAATAAATGACTTGATAAGGGAAAAAGAAGCTCCAACTGTTTGTTTGATGTTCTAATACATTGCACTACCTATGTAGTGCAATGTATTAGAACTGTCAGTTGTTCACTGACAGCAAGCCAATCAGGCTCCGCCTCCGGACGGGGTCTAATCGGCTTCCGTAATGGCAGATAGGAAGCCATTGTTAGGCCTCCTGTTGCCATGGTAGCAGTCGCCAGCCTTGCCATCGCATGGCAGACTGCCGATTTCATACAAACCACTTTGATGCAGCGATTGCATTGGATCGCTGTATTGAAGGGGTTAATGGCAGGAATCGGAGCTAGCTCCGGTTCCTGCCTTTACAGTGGGATGTTCGCTGTAACATACAGTGGACACCCACTGCTGATGACGCCGTCTCAGCTTCTGAGCCGGAAGCTGAGCCGGCGCCATCTTGCCGATGGTACCGGAAGCCTTTTGGGCCCCGCCGACGACGGGGCATAGGAGGATTCCGTTACTGGCAGACCGGGAGGTAAGTATTAGGCCTCCGATCGCCTTTGCAGCCACCGGCAACCCAGCGATCACGTTGCTAGGGTGCTGGTGACTATAAACTCCTCACATGCTGCGATCTCTCTTGAACGCAGCATGTGAGGGGTTAATCGGTCGGATCGGAGGCTAGCTCCGGTCCTGGCCGACACCTGAGGGTGCCAGCTGTAACATACAGCTGTCACCCGGCGGTGATGTCGCTTGCTCAGCTCCTGAGCCAGCTCCATCTCTTTTACGTACAGTTACGTGGAATTGCGGGAAAACACCAGCTCCCATCACGTAACTGTACGTGAAAATGCAGGAAGGGGTTAACAGCAATTTCTCACATTTTGAAGAAAATTTGAAAAGGCTATTTTTTCAGGGACCAGTTCAGTTCTGAAGTGGCTTTGAGGGGCTTACATATTAGATATATTAAAAAACCCCCATAACTCACCTCATTTTACAAACTCCACCCCTGAACGTATTCAAAACAGCATTCAGAAAGTTTCTTAACCCTTCAGGAGTTTCACAGGAATTAAAGCAAAGTAGAGGTGAAATTTCAAAATTTAATAGAGTGGGGTGAGGGCTTACTATTTGCGAGAGGCGTTGTAGTTTCTATTGACACCATTTAAAGTACCATACAATGTACTGGGAAACTGGAAAAAAAAACTCTGATTCCTCCATTGTTTTTTGTGTTTCATTTTTACAGCTTTTACTGTGCTGTAAAAATGACAACTTAAAGAGGCTCTGTCACCAGATTTTGCAACCCCTATCTGCTATTGCAGCAGATAGGCGCTGCAATGTAGATTACAGTAACGTTTTTATTTTTAAAAAACGAGCATTTTTGGCCAAGTTATGACCATTTTTGTAATTATGCAAATGAGGCTTGCAAAAGTCCAAGTGGGTGTGTTTAAAAGTAAAAGTCCAAGTGGGCGTGTATTAGGTGCGTACATCGGGGCGTTTTTAATACTTTTACTAGCTGGGCGCTGTGAAGAGAAGTAACATCCTCTTCTCTTCAGAACGCCCAGCTTGTGACAGTGCAGATCTGTGACGTCACTCACAGGTCCTGCATCGTGACGGCCACATCGGCAGCAGAGGCTACAGTTGATTCTGCAGCAGCATCAGCGTTTGCAGGTAAGATCGACTTACCTGCAAACGCTGATGCTGCTGCAGAATCAGCTGTAGCCTCTGGTGCCGATGTGGCCGTCACGATGCAGGACCTGTGAGTGACGTCACAGATCTGCACTGTCACAAGCTGGGCGTTCTGAAGAGAAGAGGATGTTACTTCTCATCAGAGCGCCCAGCTAGTGAAAGTATTAAAAACGCCCCGATGTACGCACATAATACACGCCCACTTGGACTTGTACTTTTAAACACACCCACTTGGACTTTTGCAAGCCTCATTTGCATAACTACAAAAATGGTCATAACTTGGCCAAAAATGCTCGTTTTTTTAAAATAAAAACGTTACTGTAATCTACATTGCAGCGCCTATCTGCTGCAATAGCAGATAGGGGTTGCAAAATCTGGTGACAGAGCCTCTTTAAGGGCTCGTTTACACGAGCGTGCTATAGGTCCATGCAACGCGCGTGATTTTCACTCGTGTCGTACGGACCTATGTTAGGCTGGGTTCACACTACCTATTTTCAGACGTAAACGAGGCGTATTATGCCTCGTTTTACGTCTGAAAATAGGGCTACAATACGTCGGCAAACATCTGCCCATTCATTTGAATGAGTTTGCCGACGTACTGTGCCGAGGACCTGTAATTTACGCGTCGTCGTTTGACAGCTGTCAAATGACGACGCGTAAAATGACTGCCTCGTCAAAGAAGTGCAGGACACTTCTTTGGACGTTTTTGGAGCCGTTTTCTCATAGACTCCAATGAAAACAGCTCCAAAAACGGACGTAAAAAACGCAGCGAAAACGCCGCGAAAAATGCCGCAAAAAACGCGAGTTGCTCAAAAAACGTCTGAAAATCAGGGGCTGTTTTCCCTTGAAAACAGCTCTGTATTTTCAGACGTCTTTGGTCACTACGTGTGCACATACCCTTAGGCTGGGTTCACACGACCTATTTTCAGGCGTAAACGAGGCGTATTATGCCTCGATTTACGCCTGAAAATAGGGCTACAATACGTCGGCAAACATCTGCCCATTCATTTGAATGGGTTTGCCGACGTACTGTGCAGACGACCTGTAATTTACGCGTCGACGCGTAAATTGACTGCCTCGGCAAAGAAGTGCAGGGCACTTCTTTGCAACGTAATTTGAGCCGTTCTTCATTGAACTCAATGAAGAGCAGCTCAAGATTTACGAGCGTCACAGACGCTTCGCATAATACGAGGAGGAGCTTTTACGGCTGAAACGAGGCAGCTGTTTTCTCCTGAAAACAGTCTGTCATTTCAGCCGTAAAATCCAGCTACCGTGTGCACATACCCTTAGTCTATGGGGCAGTGCAGACAGTCCGTCATTTTTGTGCAACGTGAGTCCGTTGCAAAAAACTCACGACATGTCCTATATTTGTGCGTTGTTCGCGCATCACGCACCCATTGAAGTCAATGGGTGCGTGAAAATCACGCATGCCACACGGAAGCACTTCCGTGTAACGCGCGTGATTCGCGCAACAGCTGTCAACCTATGAATGTAAACAGAAAAGCACCACGTGCTTTTCTGTTTACAAACATCCAAACGGAGTGTCATAATGATGGCGGCTGCGCGAAAACCACGCAGCCGCACATCATATGGTGATGACAGACGGAGCTGTCAAGTGCCTTTTGCGCAGGCAAAACGCCGCGTTTTTTGCGTGCGCAAAACGCACATGCTCGTGTAAACCAGGCCTAACTTTTATTCTGCGGCTAAATACGATTGCAGTGATACCAAATTTCTATAGTTTATTTTAATCTTTTTTTACAAAGAAAAATCTATCTGTTAAAAAAAATATTGTTTTGTTTCACCACATTCTGAGGGCCATAACTTTTTTATTTTTTGGTTGATTGAGCGGTATGAGGGCTTATTTTTGGTGGGACAAGCAACAGTTTTTATTGTACCGATGTTTGCTACATACAACTTTTTGATCACTTTTCTAAAAATTTTATGAGAGCTAAGGTGAACAAAAAACAAAGATTTTGGCGTTTTAAATGCTTTATTTATTATGGAGTTCACTGTGCGCTATAAATGAGATTTTACTTTATTCTGTGGGTCGATACAATTACGGCAATACCATATGTATATAGTTTTTATATGTTTGGCAGCGTTTGTACAATAAAATCACTTTTTTTATAAATAATAAATTTTTTGTGTCACCATATTCTGAAAGTCGTAGCTTTTTTATTTTTCATTTATAAAAAACTGTGTAAGGGCTTGTTTTTTCGGGATGGGTTGTAGTTTTTATTGGTACTTTTTTGGGGGAAAATGTGACTTTTTGATCACTTTTTATTCTATATTTTGAGAGGGGTGGTGACCCAAAAATTAGAGATTCTGTTTTTTTTTGGGCTCTTCACCGTGCAGGAAAAATAATATTATAGTTTTATGATACCAAATATGTGTACTTTTTTTTTAACATTTTCATTTTTGTCCTATAATAAAAGACTTATTATTGGAAAAAAGCAGTTTTTATTTTTTTTAACTTTATTTTTTGTTCCACTAGGTAGTGTAATTGTAACATCTATGGTCGCGGTCTGTCATTCTAAATTACCCCTTGATGACTGCGGCAATGGACGTCCTGCTGCTGTGCTGCGTCTTCTCCCTGTGAAGCACCGGCACTCACTTCTGGGTATCGAGCCTGTCTCCCGGAGGGTGCGTGCACTTGTGCCCGCTCTTAAAGGGCCAGCGCGCGCACCTGAAAATAATCATCATCAACTCATGAACTCCTAGACTATAAGAGGGTCACCGCTCTTCTTACCCTCGCCTGAGCGTTGTTGTTGTTTCCCTTAGTCAGTTTTGCAAATGGTCTCCTAAGTGTCTTCCAGCTTCCCAGTGTTTCCCGTTCCTGTATTCTGTATCCTGTTTCCCGTGCTATCTGTACCATCCTGGTCTACTGCCGTGCTGAGCTATTGTCGTGTTGTGCTGCATCTCCACGCCTGTTCTACTACTCCACGCCTGACGTATACCTGCTACCTGGTCCCAGCCGAGCCTGCCTTGCTACTGTCTACACTGCCTCAGGTACCTTTTTCTGGACTATAGACTCTGTACCATACCTGTTTGGCCAGCTGCCATACCGCTACGTGGTACGGCCCAGTGGGTCCACACCCCGCCTCGTGACAGTACGCTCAGGCCATGGACCCCGCTGTTCAATTTAAGGGCATGTCACCCTCCCAAGCCATGTAGGCGGATCTGCAGGATCTCCGAACAAGACAGGATCAACTTCTTGTAGCAGTGGACTCCATGGCGCAGCAGCTAGGGGTGCTAACTGCTTCCATTTCCTCTATACAAGCTCCTCCGACCGACCCTCCTGCTTCTTCTCCTGGCCTTTCCGGTTCGGGTTCTCGCTGCCATTACCTACTCGGTTCCATGGAGATGCAAGTACGTGCAGGGGATTTCTGGACCAATGCTATATCCATTTTACCCTGCACACCCGAGCATTTCCGTCGGACGGAACCAAGATCGCCTTCATTATGTCCCTACTTGCTGGCAAGGCCCTGGCGTGGACGAACCCAATCTGGGAACGTCAGGGACCCGAGACTCGAGACTTCCAGGGGTTTGTGCGGTTGTTCCGTACTGTTTTTGATGAGCCAGGACGTGTTTTTCGGCAGCCACGGCTATTTTCAACCTTCGCCAAGAGGACTCCTCCGTGGGCAAATACACCATCCAGTTCCGGTGGGAGAGCTGTCCTGGAACAATGAGGCCTTGGTTGCATCCTTCTGGCATGGCCTGTCGCCCAGGATCAGGGATGAACTTGCTGCCCGAGACCTACCACCTGCCTTGGACGACCTGATTCTGCTGGCTACTCGGGTAGATATAAGGCTCAGGGAGAGGTCTCATGAGATGCAACAGGAAAGACGGCTTCCTAGATTTGCGCCCAACTTTCAACAACCCCTCTTGCCTTCATCTACTGCTACGCCCGAGGTGCCGATGCAGGTGGATCGCTGAAAATTGTCTATACAAGAGAAACAGCGCAGGCGCACCTCTGGTCTCTGTCTGTATTGTGGCCTCGCTGGCCATGGCGTGTGTCTGTATCCACAGAAACCAAAGAACCCCAACGCCTAGGTTTGGTTGGAGAGACAACCTTGGGCGCTACTGCATTTAATCGTGAACTCTCTTCCAAACTGTTTATTGCCATGACCATCGTCACTGGCGAGAGGCTCCATCCGGTTTCTGCCTACCTGGACTCCGTCAAGACCTTGTGGATCTTCTCCAGTTGCCCACGTTGATCGTTGCCTCGTAGATGGACTGCCTTTGCCTGATCCAGTTTTTTCCGTTACCAAGCCATTGAGACTTCAAGTGGGAGCTCTTCACACTGAGCTCATCTCCCTGTTTGTTCTGCCCAAGGCCGTCAACCCCATGCTGCTGGGTTTGCCTTGGCTCTGTTTGCATGCCCCAGTCCTGGATTGGAACTCCGGAGAGGTTCTCCAGTGGGGTCCCAAGTGTCTCGACCGCTGTCTGGGTCATATCCATGCACCACAGCCTTCTCCGCACCAGTCATTGGCAGGGTTGCCTCCGTGTTTCTCTCAGTTCGCTGATGTCTTCGACAAGAAGGAAGCAGAGACCTTGCCGCCTCATCGTGCCTATGATTTTCTGATTGACTTGGTTTCTGATTCATCCCCTCCTCGCGGTAGAGTATACCCTCTCTCCCTACCAGAGACTCAGTCTATGTCGACCTTTATTAAGGAGAAGCTGGAGAGGGGCTTCATTCGTAAATCCTCATCCCTGGCCAGAGCCGGGTTCTTCTTTGTCAAGAAGAAGGATGGATCCCTCCATCCCTGCATTGACTACCGAGGCCTCATTCGGATCACGGTGAAGAACAGGTACCCTTTGACTTTAATTTCGGAACTGTTCGATCGCATACGGGGGGCAATTTTTTTTTCTAAACTGGACTTGCGGAGGCCTACAACCTGATTCGGATTCGTCAGGGTGACGAGTGGAAGACCGCATTTAATACCTAGTGATGTCTTTCGGCCTGTGCAAGAATTTGTCAATGACATTTTTTATGATCTCCTCTATATCTGTGTTGTGGTGTATCTCGATGACATTTTTATTTTTTCCCCCAGATCCAGTAACTCATCAGAATCATGTCCGCCAGGTGTTGCTTTGTTTAAGGGAGAATAATCTTTACGCCAAGCTGGAGAAGTGCATGTTTGAAAAAAGATCTCTTCCCTTCCTGGGCTACATCATCTCCGATCAGGGCCTCAAATTGGACCCTGAGAAGGTAAAGCCTGTCCTGCAATGGCCACTCCCCCGAGGCTTAAGGGCCATACAACGCTTCCTGGGATTCGACAACTTTTACCCGCTGTTCATCCCCAACTTCTCGTCATTGACAGCCCCCATCTCTTCCCCCACAAAAAAGGGTATGAATGCCAAAATGTGGACTCCGGAGGCTGAAGCCACATTTGAGACCCTGAAAAAAGCCTTCACGTCAGCCTCTATACTTCACCACCCTGATGTGTCCCTATAGTTTTCTTTAGAGGTGGACGCTTCCTCTGTTGGTGCAGGTGCACTGTTGTTCCAGAGAAGTTCTAAAGGCAAGACTGTGCTATGTGGCTACTATTCCAAACTGTTTTCTTCCGCAGAGTGCAACTACTCGATTGGGGATCGGGTGTTACTGGCCATCAAGCTGGCCCTGCAGGAGTGGAGACACCTACTGGAAGGCGCAGTCCACCCTATACTAGTCTTCACGGATCACAAGAATCTGACCTATTTACAGACGGCTCAACGGTTGAATCCTCATCAAGCCAGGTGGTCATTATTCATTGCTCGATTACGGTTCGAACTCCACTACCGACCTGCCGACAAGAATGTGAGGGCCGATGCCTTTTCTAGGTGATTCGAAACAGAGGACACTGTGGAGTCTCACTGAAGTGACAACTGAGTAAAATATACCTTTTAATAGTAACTCGTTTTAAAAACAGGGGTAACACACCACTGTGAAGTAAGCCCCACCGTGAAAATTTAAAAACGTATTAAACAAGAAACACTGAGTCATTATGATAAATATATCTCAGTGTTTGTAACAATGTTTCACTGGAACCAGCATTTATCCTGGGCACAACAGTAGTACAATCCCCAAAATGCACCAGTGTCCGTAAACAAACACCGGATCTCCTAGCGCTGGGTGTAACACAATGCTACTGTCCCCTATGCAAACATTCCATGTACAATAAACGACCCTACGCGTTTCAGATACTCATCCTCAGGGGTCCGTATCTTGGTCACTCTGGCCTCATCACCAGCGATAATAATATTCAACAGCAGGTATTCTGCTGTGCATCACGGGAAGATGCTCGTATCGATGTCAACGGCATACTTCATTGCAGGCGCTGGGTTACTATAAGCACCAAAACTCCACCCCTCGTATTTGGCGGCGCTACATGAACTGACCAATCACAGCACCCTCTCGATTCGTGACACCTGCCCATGTGACCCCCCGCCGTCAGCTGACAGCCAGGGGTCATCATCGACCGCATCAAGCCGAACGCGCAGGCGCAGTAGAAGTCAAGGACGTATCGCCCGGACTGCCAAGTAAGAGGAAGGTAAGAGCAAAACGATAATTTGTTTGTAAGTATATCTTGCGGGACAGTTACCCACCGCAAGTGGACTACCTCAAAAAACAACTCTCTAGTTTATAAACACATATTAGGTGGACGAGATTACGGAATCCCTCCCATTTAGAATTTCTGACAAAAGATCTCTTTATATGTTGGCTGGCCAATATGGCCATATCAAACATAGTACACTATGCAGGATAAAACCACCCACCCAAAAGGCAACCCAAGGTGAATATTGGCCGCCTAAAGAGGAATGGTATTACATATTAGATAAAACACGTATAATTAGTCTGCTCGTTTAAACCCGCTGGTTGTATGCATGCCAGTCTATGGATCCATTGGGCTTCTTTGCGTAGAATTAAATTGTCCCAGTCACCTCCTCTTTTTGGGGGTCTAATGAGTTCAATTGCTTGAAACTTTAAACATGCTGCATGGCCTTGGTGTTTAGCATGCACATGCTTAGATATTGGGGTGTCCCTAGCATGGATAATGTCTCCAACATGCTCCCTTATCCGGCGCCGAAATTGTCGTGCCGTTTTACCCACATAATTTAGGGGGCATGGGCATGTAATAAGGTAAACCACCCCCGCTGTTTTGCAATTGACAAAATCCCGAATGTTGTACTTTTCCTGTGTTGCAACACTGGTAAAGCTATTCCCTTTGAGAATGAAGTCACAAGCTTTACAGCTACCACATCTAAAAGTGCCTGGTATTTGTCTATCCAGCCACGTACCCCTAGGTAAAATGGGGTCAAAACAGCTGTGCATGACTCTGTCCCTAATGTTTTTCCCTCTCCGATACGTGACAGAGGGCCACTGTGTGATCTGATCAACCAAATCTGTATCAGAACTGAGAATACGCCAGTACCTTTTCAGGATTTGCATAATATCATTTTGTTTAGAATCATAGGTGCCTATGAGTCTCATAACTTGTTCTTCTTTACGTTTTTTAGGAACCAGAAGACATTGCCTGTCTGCGTCCCTTGCTCCCTCATAGGCCTTTCTGATTACACCCTTGGGGAAACCTCTATCCTTCAATCTTGTCTTGAGTTCCTGAGCCTGACACTCAAAATCACCCATGGAGCTACAATTCCTGCGTACTCTCATAAATTGGCCTTTTGGAATGCCACGTTTGAGGGGATAAGGATGACAACTGTTCCATTGCAAGAAACTATTGGTTGCTGTTTCTTTCCGGTGTACCTTGGTACGAATTGTGCCTTCTCCTGTTTTTATAATTTTCAAATCCAGAAAAGACAATTCTTTTTCACTGATCTCACATGTGAACCTTAGCCCTATATCATTTGTATTGAGGGCTGCTACAAAACTATGGAACTCCTCTGCTGTAGAGTTCCAAAGAAGCAGCACGTCATCAATATATCTAATCCATAGTCCAACGGACGAAGTCCATTTAGAAAAATTGTCCCCAAAGACAATTGTTTCCTCCCACCAGCCAAGAAATAAATTTGCATAGGTGGGAGCAGCAGGACTCCCCATTGCAGTGCCACATTGCTGATGAAAGATCTTGTCTTCAAAGATAAATATATTTTTTTCAAGAACAAATTGTAATAACTGCAAAACAAATTGGTTATGGGCTGCAAACTGAGTGCCCCTTGATCCAAGGAAGTACTCGATCGCCTTACAACCCAATTTGTGAGGTATGGATGAATACAACGCCTCAACATCCAGGCTAGCCAACAGTGTGTCTTTCTCCAAAGTAATACCGTCAATCTGTTTCAGAACATCCATAGTGTCACGTACATATTATGTGAGACTCAAGACAAAAGGGCGCAACACCTGATCAACATATGTACTCACATTTTGAGTTAGATTATTGATGCCTGAAACAATAGGTCTGCCACGTAAGGGGGGATACCCTTTGTGGATTTTGGGCAGGCTATAAAAACACGCCATGATGGGAAATTTTGGGAACAGGAACCCAAACTCGCTTGCACTGATCAAAGATCTGCTCTTTGCATCACTCAGAATGCCCAGCAACTCTTTCTTGAACAGTGCTGTGGGGTTGTCCTTTAAAATGGTGTAACAGTCAGGATTGAGTAAAATATCCTCACACATTTTTTTATAGTCATCTCTGCTCATGACCACGATGTTCCCACCTTTATCAGATGCCTTTAGAACAATATTTTGTTTTTTCTCTAAAGTGGTCAGAGCTACTCGTTCAGACCAGGACAGGTTGTTGTCTATGCCCCTATTGTCCTGACTAAGATTTTTGATCTCATCTCCCACCATCTCCACAAATAAATCCACATTGGTAAAATCTCCTATAGGTGGCAGCTTCCTACTCTTCAATTTAAGATTGGTGAAAGGACCTAGACCTGGGGTTCTACCAGATTCCTCTAGTAACCCCTCTAAGGCCACCAGGCCTTCCATATCAGATTCTTCTAACCCCAATTCAATGCATTTTTTTCTATTATGGTGTTTGAAGAATTTGATCCATTTGAGTTTGCGAGCAAACAAATTAAGATCCTTTATCCAAGAAAATGAGTCAAACTTAACTGTGGGGACAAAGGAAAGTCCCTTTTCTAATAGCGTACTCTCTGATGCACTCAAAATGTATTCAGATAGGTTTATGATTCGTAGCCTATCCATATTACTTCCCTTCACTAATCCTTTTGTCCCCTCAGCATGTAGCGGGAAATGGGGGGATTGTTGGCTAAAAAATTATTGCCACTATTAGAAGAGGCTCTAGCACGGCCTCTATTTCTACCTCTAGCACCTCCCCTGTATTTTTGTTTCCCACCACTACCACCACTTTTTTAATTATAAAAACAGGAGAAGGCACAATTCGTACCAAGGTACACCGGAAAGAAACAGCAACCAATAGTTTCTTGCAATGGAACAGTTGTCATCCTTATCCCCTCAAACGTGGCATTCCAAAAGGCCAATTTATGAGAGTACGCAGGAATTGTAGCTCCATGGGTGATTTTGAGTGTCAGGCTCAGGAACTCAAGACAAGATTGAAGGATAGAGGTTTCCCCAAGGGTGCAATCAGAAAGGCCTATGAGGGAGCAAGGGACGCAGACAGGCAATGTCTTCTGGTTCCTAAAAAACGTAAAGAAGAACAAGTTACGAGACTCATAGGCACCTATGATTCTAAACAAAATGATATTATGCAAATCCTGAAAAGGTACTGGCGTATTCTCAGTTCTGATACAGATTTGGTTGATCAGATCACACAGTGGCCCTCTGTCACGTATCGGAGAGGGAAAAACATTAGGGACAGAGTCATGCACAGCTGTTTTGACCCCATTTTACCTAGGGGTACGTGGCTGGATAGACAAATACCAGGCACTTTTAGATGTGGTAGCTGTAAAGCTTGTGACTTCATTCTCAAAGGGAATAGCTTTACCAGTGTTGCAACACAGGAAAAGTACAACATTCGGGATTTTGTCAATTGCAAAACAGCAGGGGTGGTTTACCTTATTACATGCCCATGCCCCCTAAATTATGTGGGTAAAACGGCACGACAATTTCGGCGCCGGATAAGGGAGCATGTTGGAGACATTATCCATGCTAGGGACACCCCAATATCTAAGCATGTGCATGCTAAACACCAAGGCCATGCAGCATGTTTAAAGTTTCAAGCAATTGAACTCATTAGACCCCCAAAAAGAGGAGGTGACTTGGACAATTTAATTCTACGCAAAGAAGCCCAATGGATCCATAGACTGGCATGCATACAACCAGCGGGTTTAAACGAGCAGACTAATTATACGTGTTTTATCTAATATGTAATACCATTCCTCTTTAGGCGGCCAATATTCACCTTGGGTTGCCTTTTGGGTGTGTGGTTTTATCCTGCATAGTGTACTATGTTTGATATGGCCATATTGGCCAGCCAACATATAAAGAGATCTTTTGTCAGAAATTCTAAATGGGAGGGATTCCGTAATCTCGTCCACCTAATATGTGTTTATAAACTAGAGAGTTGTTTTTTGAGGTAGTCCACTTGCGGTGGGTAACTGTCCCGCAAGATATACTTACAAACAAATTATCGTTTTGCTCTTACCTTCCTCTTACTTGGCAGTCCGGGCGATACGTCCTTGACTTCTACTGCGCCTGCGCGTTCGGCTTGATGCGGTCGATGATGACCCCTGGCTGTCAGCTGATGGCGGGGGGTCACATGGGCAGGTGTCACGAATCGAGAGGGTGCTGTGATTGGTCAGTTCATGTAGCGCCGCCAAATACGAGGGGTGGAGTTTTGGTGCTTATAGTAACCCAGCGCCTGCAATGAAGTATGCCGTTGACATCGATACGAGCATCTTCCCGTGACGCACAGCAGAATACCTGCTGTTGAATATTATTATCGCTGGTGATGAGGCCAGAGTGACCAAGATACGGACCCCTGAGGATGAGTATCTGAAACGCGTAGGGTCGTTTATTGTACATGGAATGTTTGCATAGGGGACAGTAGCATTGTGTTACACCCAGCGCTAGGAGATCCGGTGTTTGTTTACGGACACTGGTGCATTTTGGGGATTGTACTACTGTTGTGCCCAGGATAAATGCTGGTTCCAGTGAAACATTGTTACAAACACTGAGATATATTTATCATAATGACTCAGTGTTTCTTGTTTAATACGTTTTTAAATTTTCACGGTGGGGCTTACTTCACAGTGGTGTGTTACCCCTGTTTTTAAAACGAGTTACTATTAAAAGGTATATTTTACTCAGTTGTCACTTCAGTGAGACTCCACAGTGTCCTCTGTTTCGAATCACCTAGAAAAGGCATCGGCCCTCACATTCTTGTCGGCAGGTCGGTAGTGGAGTGCCGTGACGCACAGCAGAATATCTGCTGTTGAATATCACTATCGCTGGTGAAGAGGCCAGAGTTACCAAGATACGGACCCCTGAGGATGAGTATCTGAAACGCGTAGGGTCGTTTATTGTTTATGGAATGTTTGCATTGGGGACAGTCATATTGTGTTACACCCAGCACTAGGAGATCCGATTTATTCGGACACCTGTGCTTTATTTGGGGATTGTACTACTGGTGTGCCCTGGATATATGCTGATTCCAGATAAAATATCGTTACAAACACCGAGATATATGCATCATAATGACTCAGTGTTTTTTGTTTAATACATTTTTTAATAATCACGGTGGGGCTTATGTCACAGTGGTGTGTTACCCCTGTTTTTAACAAGTTACTATTAAAAGGTATTTTTTACTCAATTGTTACTTCAGAGAACCCTAGCATTGTGTTACACCCAGCGCTAGGAGATCCGGTGTTTGTTTACGGACACTGGTGCATTTTGGGGATTGTACTACTGTTGTGCCCAGGATAAATGCTGGTTCCAGTGAAACATTGTTACAAACACTGAGATATATTTATCATAATGACTCAGTGTTTCTTGTTTAATACGTTTTTAAATTTTCACGGTGGGGCTTACTTCACAGTGGTGTGTTACCCCTGTTTTTAAAACGAGTTACTATTAAAAGGTATATTTTACTCAGTTGTCACTTCAGTGAACCTTCTAATTTTCTCATATTGTGGGAGCACAATTATATTTATATCAATTTATTCAGTGAATTTACACTGTGGAGTCTCCACAGAATATTATTGATCCTTCCTGCATCTTCTCTGTGAACCCTCTGCAGGTTAGTGACATTCCTCCAGGAAGAACTTTTGTACGTCTGGCAGACAGAGGAAGAATCCTTCGCTGGGGTCACAGCCCCAAGCTGGCAGGTCACGCAGGGAGTTGCAAGACCCAAGACCTAATCGCCCATCAGTTCTGGTGGCCCACGCTGCCCAAAGACGTCAGGGACTTCGTCTCCTCATGCACGGTATGCGCAGCTAATAAAGTTGCCCACTCCAGACCAGCTGGTCTACTCCAACCACTGCCTGTGCCCGATGCCCCCTGGCAGCATGTTGCAATGGACTTTGTCACAGATCTCCCTCTCTCTGCGGGTTGCAGTGTGATCTGGGTGGTGGTGGATCGACTCTCTAAAATGGCTCATTTTGTTCCCTCGACTGGCTGACCTCTTCATACAACACAACTTCCGTCTGCACGGCTTGCCCCTTCATATTGTTTTGGATCGAGGGGTCCAGTTCACTTCGAAGTTCACTTCCTTGGTGTAAAGTTGGACTTCTCTTCGGCCTATCATCCCCAGTCCAATGGGCAAGTCCAGAGGATTAACCAAATTATGGAGAACTATCTGCGGCTGTAAAGGATCTGCCAGGCACAGCTTCGGGGTTAACTCCCTTAATTAATCAGTCAGCACCTGAATCTACATCCCTGAGACTGACTCCAGCTTCCACCACTCAGGCTGGCAGGCTTAGGAGTGGGAGAGCCTATCGCAGCCTGGCCAGACTCAGCTAGCTCCCGCCCTCTGTCTATTTATACCTGCATTTCCTGTTCCTCCTTGCTTGTTATTCTTTTTCGTGTGGTTTCCTGGCCCAGCTACAGCTCCTTCTATTTTGTTCCTGCTCCATACAGACCCTGGCTTACTGACTACTCTTCTGCTCTTCGTTTGGTACCTCGCACACTCCTGGCTTGACTCGGATCGTTCACCTCTCTGGTTGCTCACGGTGTTGCCGTGGGCAATTGCCCCTTTCCCTTGCTTGTATTCCCTTGTATGTTTGTCGTGCACTTACTGAGTGCAGGGACCGCCGCCCAGTTGTACCCCGTCGCCTAGGGCGGGTCATTGCAAGTAGGCAGGGACAGAGTGGCGGGTAGATTAGGGCTCACTTGTCCGTTTCCCTATCCCCCGGTCATTACAGCGGCACTTTGTTTCCAGACGACATGATGACTGGGTGCAGCTGCTCCCGTGGGCAGAATTCTCCTATAATAACCATACTAGTGAGTCCACCACCTCCAGTCCTTTCTTCATAGTCTACGGCCAACATCCTCGAATACCTCTTCCTGTCTCTACTATGTCCCAGGTGCCTGCAGCTGACTCGACCTTCAGGGACTTTCTGCAAATATGGCAACAGACCCGATCTTCTATTCTGCTGGCGGTGGATCGCATGAAGAGTAAAGCAGATACTAGAAGACGGGATCCTCCTCAGTTTCTTGCAGGTACAAGAGTCTGGTTGTCCTCAAAGAATATCCGGCTGAAGGTGCCGTCCTGCAAATTTGCTCCCAGGTTCCTCGGACCCTTCGAGATCTTGCTACAAATTAACCCGGTGTCGTACAAGCTGCGGCTGCCTCCTACACTCTAGATCCCTAACTCCTTCCATGTCTCCTTGCTGAAGCCCGTGGTCCTGAACCGCTACTCTAGGACTCCTAGTTCCGCAGTGGCTCCTGGCAGTTCGTCAGGGACTTTCGAGGTAAGGGAGATTCTAGCCACCAAGAAGTAGGGAGGAAGGACGTTTTATTTGGTGGATTGGAGTGGATTCAGCCCAGAAGAGAGGTCTTGGGAGCCAGAGGAGAACATCGATGCCCCTGTCCTCATAAGGAAGTTTCTCTCCCATTCTGGTTCCAAGAAGAGGGGGCGTAAGAGGGGGGATACTGTAACGTCTATGGCCGCGCTCTGTTGTTCTAACTTACCCCTTGATGACTGTGGCCATGGATGTCCTACTGCTGTGCTGCGTCGTCCCCCTGTGAGGCGCCGGCACTCACTTCCGGGTATCAAGCCTATCACCTGAAAATTATCATCATCAACTCATGAACTCCTGGACTGTAAGAGGGTCATTGCCTTTCTTATCCTCGCCTGAGCGTTGTTGTTGTTGTTTCCCTTAGTCTGTCTTGCACATGGTCTCCTAAGTGTGTATCCTATATATTTCCCGTGCTATCTGTACCATCCTGGTCTACTGCCGTGCTGAGCTGTTGTCGTGTTGTGCTGTATCTCCACGCCTGTTCTACTACTCCACGCCTGACGTATACCTGCTGCCTGGTCCCAGCCGAGCCTGCCTTGCTACTGTCTACACTGTCTCAGGTACCCTTTTCTGGACTATAGACTCTGTAACATACCTGTTTGGCCAGCTGCCATCCTGCTACGTGGTACACCCCGCCTCGTGACAATAATGTATTATAACAGTCAGTGTGACGCTAACAGTCACTCAGACAGGAAAACTATCAGGACCAGCCTCTGGCTGGTCCTGATAGTCTTCCGTGCATGGCAGACCCGGAGGCCATTGTATGGCATCCAGTTGCCATGACAACCAGTGGCAACACCCGCGGTCGATCCCCGGGAAAATTTGCTGCTACAATAAACTTTCCCTGCGATGGTCATGGTAACCAATCATGACCATCACATGACCAGGACCTGAACCAATCAGGTCCCTCTCATGTCTCCGGGACCAGAGGCAGGTGTCAATAGCACAATCCGGGTGTCAGCGGCACTCTGAGACACCCAATCTCTCTGTTAACACCCACCGATCACGTTGGCGCTGCACAGAGCCCAGCAAGCACCAACGTGAATTTACAGTGAGCGGTTGGGAACCAGTTAAATAGTATATCTTCACTGATTCACTGTAGGCAGAACGGAAACACTGTGTTATGCCTCTTGCAGGATTCTCCCTTTAGTGTTTTTTGAATTTCTGTGTCATGTACCACCCCCTTAGGCTCTGCACTAGACATAACACAGTGTATCATTTTGTCAATAGTTTTCCTATTAACTTTATCTTCACATAAAGATTGTCAGATTTAGCCTCCTGGTTGGGTCATGCAAGGTTTAGTGGCATTTTAGTCAATTTGGTTAACAAAAATGTGAGAATTTTCTCCCATAATACCTACCTGGATATGTTACAAATATAAGGATTACAGGCTTTATATTAGAATAATAAAATAATAACTGAGCTGATTCAGATGTACGGGGACTATTCCTTTATCCTTTCTTCCATGTTAATTAATCATATTGATTCACATAATATGCAGCCTTTGTTGTTTGTATTGTAGACACATTTTCCCATTGTTACATTTTCTTATAATTGGGCCACCTTATTAAGATTCAATAGAATGTTCCTAATGTTTGCATAAATTCTGATTAATTTACATTTCAAAGGCCCATCACTTGGGGTGATGAATATGTGTTATAAAATCCTGAGAACTTCCTCACAGTTATTTTTTTAATTTTTTTCATTTTTGTTTGATGAGCACTACAGTTCCTTTACACATGGCCTTTCCTGGGGAAAGATAAAAGTCTCTGAGCCCACAATTGGGAAACTAAATAAAAGTGCATGTCCTGCTCAGAACACAATGCAGGCCAGTGAAGAATGGCAAATGTTTGATTTCCATGAAAACATTAAAGGGGTTGTCCCACCACAACAGCTTATTACCTATCCACAGGATAAGTGATGTGTTTGACCGCTAGGGGTCTGCTGGGACCCAGACTGATATAGGGAACGGGGGTCCAAGTGTCCTGTATGAACGGAGCGTCAGGTCAGGCATGCCTTGAATTTTCTCATGATGCCAACCACTGTCCATATGACCTTTAATGGCATATGGACATCATAGATCGGTGGTCCCTGTTGGAAAACCCTTTTATTAGTCAGAGCCTAGAGCCACTAAGAATGGGCACCAAGTAATACTATATTTCTCCTTCAACAAAATGTGTGGCCTGCTGCAACTTACAGGATCCAGACCCAACATTCTCCAGAGAAGGGGTTGCTATGTCGAGCAACTAATTTAAGCAAAGCATTAAAGAGAAATGGTGGATTGTGATCAATACTGTTGAGGGAGTCATGGCTCAAAATATAAAAGATTGACATTTTAGACGAGTATTCCAACAGATTCTGGGAATTTATCCAGATCCAGATCATAGGTTATATCGATATATATCGGAGAGAAGTAAAGGCACAGACATTGCTATTATGTTCAAAAATACTCCTCTGAGGTTTATTGCCAAAAACAATTACAATAATATCTTTCAAAAGGGGAATAGGCTTGATTTTAGCCAATCATTTAGAATATAACAATAACTCTGATTCAGCCAATAGCATAAATTGAGAATATTTCATATTGAGCCAATCACAGACATACATTACATTTCAAATGTAATATGATGATGATAATTCGTTAGGTGCTTACGTTAGACTTAACACCTGCAAATTCTTTGGCAAGAATACAATAGCTTGTTCTCTAAATGGAGGAGTTGTGGGAGTTATTTGAAGTATGTATGTGAATAGTGAAATAGGAACAAATTAAAAAGGAATGTGATAACTTCATGTCTGGACGTTCAGCCAGACTACTAACTGCTAACTTATCAAGGTTACAGAAGCAACATTCAGAGGTGATATATTTCTGAAATAGGGGGGAGAAGGTCATTGCAGGTGGAATAGAAATTACATCTCTGCACAATCCGGCATCTTGTTTGAGAATTCATAATCTAATTTAATACAGAGAATATAAGCAAATGGACCATCCATCACAGACCCCCCTTTCTCTCATATTAAATTAAAGATTGTATATTATGATTATAAACCTCAAACAATATAAACAATAGGGCCACAACTTAATAATATAATGCCATCACCAATCTTATGTATTTCCCCTCAGGTTTTGGGTTTTGGGTCCCATCAGTGCATTGACAAGTCCTGTACATTTTCATCCTCTTCTGTCTTCTTTTGTCTTCTGCTCTGCACTGACTGTCACCCTTTGAGTACCCCACACAGTTGTGGAGTCAGACTTACGGTGGTGTCCAGTGGGGAATTTATTATTACCCACCTCCTGGTCACTTACTTATATTCCGCTGTAAAACACTTGGATGTTGCTGACTGGTTCACGCAGGTCTTTCACCTTTACTTCACCTTGACGATTGCTGATATCAACAGGACTTGGTTTGATCGTTCTCATCTGTCAGACCCCGTCTCTTGTTAGTATACGTTATTGGGCTGTACACAGCACCTCATGCTGTGAGCCTGGGGTGAGTTCTCTTGTCGGCGGATTAGTGAAGTTTTATTATGACTGCTAGAATCCCTCCCCATCGAAATCCTCTTCCTCCAGCAAGTTGTTTGTCTGCACGGCTGCTTAGAGTTGTGACACTGCCTTCAGTTCATGATAAGCACGTTGTATTCAGGCAGAGGCTGTGCCTGCTGCATCTGAGTGATGAAGTTCATCATTTTTGAGTCTTTGTCTTAAATTTGTTGGCACTTGCTGGGGACCCAACCTTTATCAATTGTTAAAATAAATGCTCATCTGGTGCTAACAACATCTGCATACTCTATAAAAGTTATTCTAAATACATACAATAACAGGCGCTTAAACGTAATAAAAAAAACACTTTTATATGAGAAAAACTTCTCTGTCCCGCTCAACAGGGCACCTAGAAAATTTGTAGCTACTGAGTACATTTTATTTTGCACTTGGTATTACACGTTACAGTGGGATTTTTACCTTGATCTGAGCTGATTACCTATAACAGCTCTCACCCACAAAAATATTCACAGATACCATATGTTTTAACTGACAATGTGTCTCAAACCAATTTTTTCCTTACCTACTCTGAGATTCAAATTAAAACCCTTATACATATACCTAATATCTTAGGAAAGATATGTGTTGGGTGAATAAATTCACATTTTTTTGCTGAGTGCTGCTTCCAGTCTCTTTTTCTTGGATATATGCATGAGGAGCCCGTCACTCCTTGATATTTTGAAGCTAGCACCAACCGTTTCTGGCTATTGACACAGTGCTGCTCCTATGTTTGGATCTTATATATATATATATATATATATATATATATATATGTACTCAATATAGACTGTCTGACTTGACGGTCTTGCATTTAGATCTACTATTTCCCGTGTAGAATTGACACCATTAGTGCCCGTTGTCTGTTTCCATGCTTCTCTCTGTGTGTTTAGACATACGTCATTCATTTGAATATGCCCTATTTGGACATGGCCGCTGTGCGGTCTATGGGGTTTGCGCATGCGCGGACATGTGCAGTATGGTGATCAGATTTTGACAGCTCGATTAGTTCAAGCATGCACAGGGACAATTTAGGAACGCTGTGGGTTGTGCGTGCTCATTCTATTTCTAATGGAGCCGGTTCCTTATTGTGATGAGTCTCTCTCATGTAGTGATATTTGTACAGGTGTATTATATTGGTGATTGTCTGTAATTAGAGATGAGCGAACTTATGATAAGTTCGGTTCGGCTGGTTCGCCGAATTTCTTGAAAAAGTTGGATTCGGACCGAACCTGTAATTCAAGAAAGCCCATAAAAATCATGTATGGAGCACCCGTAATGACGGGTGGCTACATGTGTGCACCCGGCATTACGGCAGCATTGCTAGGCGACGTCAGTAAATAGTCACTGTCCAGGGTGCTGAAAGAGTTAACTGATCGGCAGTAACTCTTTCAGCACCCTGGACAGTGAATTCCGATCACAATATAGAGCAAACTGTAAAAAAAAGACGTTCGTACTTACCGAGAACTTCCTGCTTCTTCCTCCAGTCCTGTCTCCCGGCCGTTGCCTTAGTGACGCGTCCCTCTCGACATCCCTGGATGACGTTTCAGCCAATGTGACCGCTGCAGCCAATCACAGGCCAATCACATGCTGCAATGGTCACATGGACTGTCGCGTCATCCATGGATGACGCGGCAGTCCATGTGACCGCTGCAGCCTGGGATTGGCCTGTGATTGGCTGCAGCCTGTGATCGGCCTGTGATTGGCTGCAGTGGTCACTTGGACTGAATCGTCATCCCGAGAGGTCGGACTGGAGGAAGAAGCACAGAGTTATCGGTAAGTAGGAACTTCTATTTTTTTTTACACGTTGATGTATCTTGTGATCGGAAGTCACTGTCCAGGGTGCTGAAACAGTTACTGCCGATCGCTTAACTCTTTCAACACCCTGGACAGTGACTATCTCCTGATGTCGCGTACCGGAAAATCAGTGACTCATAATCCGAGTTCGGTCAAAACGTATTCGACCGAACCCGGTGAATTTCGGATTCGCTGCGAACCGAACTTTTCACGATGTTCGGACCGAAACCGGGTTCGGTTGTCCCGGTTCGCTCATCTCTATCTGTAATCATAACACATATACTTTACCTCCTTAAGGACACAGCCTGTTTTCGCCTTATGGACCAGGCCATTTTTTTCAAAACTGACGTGTCACTTTATTTGGTAATAACTTCGGAATCCTTTCACCTATCCAAGCGGTTCTGAGATTGTTTTCTTGTGACACCTTGGACATTAAATTAGTGGTAAAATTTGGTCGATACATTCAGTGTTTATTTGTAAAAAACACCAAAATTTAGAGAAAATTTGTAAAACTTAGCATTTTCTAAATTTAAATGTCTCTGCTTGTAAGACATAGTAATACCACACAAAATAGTTACTTGTTCACATATCCCATATGTTTACTTTATGTTGGCATCGTTTTTTGAACATTCTTTTCTTTTTCTAGGACGTTACAAGGCTTAGAACTTTATTAGCAATTCCTCACAATTTCAATAAAATTTCAAAAGGCTATTTTTTTAGGGACAAGTTCAGTTCTAAAGTGACTTTGAGGGCCTTATATATTAGAAAACCCCCATAAATCACGCCATTTTAAAAACCTAACCCCTCAAAGTATTAAAAACAGCTTTTAGAAAGTTTCTTAACCCTTTAGGTGCTTCACATGAATTACAGCAAAGTGGAGGTGAAATGTAAAAATTTCATTTTTTTTGCAGAAAATCAGTTTTAATCCATTGTTTCTGTAACACAGAAGGTTTTACCAGATAAAGGTTACTCAACATTTATTGCCCAGGTTTTGCAGTTTTTAGAAATATCTCACATGTGGCCCTAGAGTGGTAATGGACTGAAACACAGGCCTCAGAAGCAAAGGAGCACTTAGTGGATTTTGGGGCCTCCTTTTTATTAGAATATATTTTAGGCACAATGCCAGGTTTGCAGAGGTCTTGTGGTACCAAAACAGTAGAAACCCCCCAAAAGTGACCCCATTTAGGAAGCTACACCCACAAGGAACTTATGTAAGGGTATAGTTAGCATTTTGACCCCACAGGTTTTTTGTAGAAATTATTGGAAGTAGGCCGTGAAAATGAAAATCGACATTTTTTTCAATAAAATGTGGGTTTAGCTAATTTTTTCTCATTTCCACGAGAACCAAAAGCAGAAAAAGCACCCCAACATTTGTAGAGCAGTTTCTCCTGAGTAAAACAATAGCACATATGTGGTTATAAACGGCTGTTTGGACACACGGCAGGGCTCAGAAGGGAAAGAGCGCCATTTGACTTTTGGAGCTCAAATTTAGCTGTAATGGTTTGCGGAGGTCATGTCACATTTGCAAAGCCCCTGAGGGGACAAAACAGTGGAAACCCCCAAAAGTGAGCCCATTTAGGAAACTAGAACACAGAGAAATGAAAGAGACCCCAGGTAGTTGGCAGGCACACTAATGAATTGCAGGAGAAGAATGTGTCGCCCTCAGGCGACAAGCCTAATTTCCCAACTACCCAACAATATAAATTAAAAGTAAATCTTTATTAGCTACTTATAGCAAGACGACCACACACACAAATTTAAAATTCTCACTACCAGAAGACCGGATGACAATATTTTGCCTGTGGTGCAGGCATAGAGTAGCTACCGATAAGGTACGCATTGACAAGTGTAGTAGGTTAGATTGCTTGACAAAAGTCAACTAAATAGATAGCATAGTGAAACCGGTCAGTGGTAGGAATTAAAAGGAATTTGAAAGCCCCCCCGACATATTTCGCTACAGAGTAGCGTCCTCAGGGGTACACGGGGCTAATGGCGACGCGGCGAGACGGAAGCTCCTGATATGGGCCAGTAACTGACGTTTGGTGGGGGTGTGTCAGCGGGACAGCCAATCCTGTCATAGGAGACAGGTCCGTAGTGTGGAGAGGGAGAAACCGCAAATGGAAAACTATATAAGGTTGACCAATAGCACAAGGGCTAGGGCGCAGGCGCAGAGGCACAAAATTGAACTTAGTCTATGTGTGTCACGCCAAGTATAGCGGCGCCAAACGGCGCATGCGCAGATCTCATTTGCAGTGACTCAGAAAGGGAATAGCAAATTCCCATCAAATGACAGCAGGGGCGGCGCAGGCGCAACTGCACAGTGTATGTACTCAGAGACAAAAAGTAAGTGAAATACAGAAGTGAGTGGAATTATAAACGCTGGCGCAAACTGGCAATTTTAAATTTAGTATATATGTAGTAAACCAAGTCGGAGATAAATGAGGCATGTATGAAAGTGCACGGCTCATTGGCGCATGCGCAGATCAAATTTTTCGTAACTTGGACGGAAGATAACACATGTAATACATGACAACAACCCTCCATCAAAACGTCACCAAGATGACAGGAATGCATCAACTTATGATAAGTATAATGTAACAGATCCACCTAGTATGACATCATAAGGGAGGTCCACATCAAGAGAGGTGAGTCCATTCATAAATAGAGGGGCAGTAAGTACCGTCCCCTATATAAATAATTATAAGTATGTCGCCATACAATTATGTTTACTCCATCTTCCACCACTCAGGATGGCAGGCTTATGAGTGGGAGACCTCTCCTGACGAAGGTTGCGAAACGCGCGTCGAGGTGCTTGGTGTCCAGGTGTCCCACTCCATTCTCATCATCATGTCCTCCTCAGGTATATCGACTTTCAACCACTAGTAACTTTGTACCAGTGTGTGTTATCTGTTGCACTCTTATCCTCTCTCTTACACTGTTTTGATATAGGATTACCAGAACGGCCATACTATTCCGTATGAGCACACAGTTTTCTAGCATTGCTCTAAATTGATTGTGCTTTATATGGCATTTACATAGCAATACTTACAGCACTGTTCTGAATGATCAGTGTATACAGTAACACATACGAGCAAACATTTATCGATCGTTATCTAGCATTGCTCTAAATTGATTGTGCTTTGTGTGTTATGTATAAAGTAACACATACAGCACTGTTCTGATTGATTAGTGTACACATTAACACACATGGTATTTAATTTGTATTCTACCTGAGAGTGGTGATATAGTTTGTGAGGAATCATTACAACTCATTACCTACGATATTATATCGGGAATCACCTGGCTTTCTTTTAACCTATTTTAAAAATGTCTATAGTATATACTTGGGAGGGGGGTTATCTTTGTACTATGTACTGATGTATAATAAATTGTATAATTTGTTTAATAAAATTGCATTTTGATGAAATTTATTACATGATTTCAAGATTTCCTTTTTTGGTTTAAAATTAGGGGTGGGAGAGCCTATCACAGCCTGGCCAGACGGAGCTAGCTCCCGCCCCCTGTCTATTTATACCTGCCTTTCCTGTTCCTCCTTGCTTGTGATTCTTCTTGTTTGGTTTCCTGGCCCTGCTGCAGCTTCTTGAACTATTTGACCCTGCTTCATATTGACCCTGACTTACTGACTACTCTCCTGCTCTGCGTTTGGTACCCCGTACACTCCTGGTTTGACTCGATCGTTCACCACTCTTGTTGCTCACGGTGTTGCCGTGGGCAACTGCCCTTTCTCCCTTGCTTCTGTGTACCCTTGTCTGTTTGTCTGTCGTGCACTTACTGAGCATAGGGACCGTCGCCCAGTTGTACCCCGTTGCCTAGGGCGGGTCGTTGCAAGTAGGCAGGGACTGAGTGGCGGGTAGATTAGGGCCCACTTGTCTGTTTCCCTACCCCCATCATTACATAATCACAAGCCCATATACCTAGCCTACCCTGGTCCCTCACTCTACTATGGACCCCCTTGAGACCCTGGCTCAGCAAATGCAGGGTCTCTCCCTACAGGTCCAGGCCCTGGCTCAGAGGGTCAACCTGATGCTACCATGGTAGTGCCCCTCACCTCACCTCTTGAACCCCACCTCAAGTTGCCTGACCGGTTCTCAGGGGACCGGAAGACTTTTCTCTCCTTTCGGGAGAGTTGTAGGCTCTATTTTCGCTTAAAGCCCCACTCCTCAGGTTCTGAGAGCCAGCGGGTGGGTATAATTATGTCCCGGCTCCAGGAAGGGCCCCAAGAATGGGCCTTCTCCTTGTCTCCTGACGCCCCTGAACTTTCCTCCGTTGATCTTTTCTGCTCTCGGACTCATTTATGACGAGACTGACAGGACTGCCTTTGCCGAGAGTCAGCTGGTGACCTTACGTCAGGGTAAGAGACCTGTTGAGGAGTATTGCTCTGACTTTAGGAAGTGGTGCGTAGCTTCTCGGTGGAATGACCCTGCCTTAAGGTGCCAGTTTAGGTTGGGTCTGTCGAACGCCTTGAAAGACCTGCTAGTTAGCTATCCCTCTTCTGACTCCCTAGACCAGGTTATGGCTTTAGCGGTACGACTTGACCGACGTCTCAGGGAACGACAACTTGAACGTTTTTGTGTTTTCTCCTATGACTCCCCCATGATGCCTCCCGAGGTTCCGTTGCTTCGTTCTTCCACTGAAGACTCGGAGGTACCTATGCAACTCGGGGCCTCCGTGTCCCCCCAACAACGTAGAGAGTTCCGCAGGAAGAATGGTCTCTGCTTCTATTGTGGGGATGACCAGCATCAAGTGAACACCTGTCCTAGGCGTCAGAATAAGTGTAAAGGATCTGCCAGGCACAGCTTCTTTATCAACGCCCATAGGTAATCAGTCTGCACCTGCTTCTAGGTCTGTGAGACTGACTCCATCTTCCACCACTCAGGATGGCAGGCTTAAGAGTGGGAGAGCCTATCGCAGCCTGGCCAGACGGAGCTAGCTCCCGCCCTCTGTCTATTTATACCTGCCTTTCCTGTTCCTCCTTGCTTGTGAATCTTCTCTGTTGGTTTCCTGGCCCTACTGCAGCTTCTTGTACTATTTGTCCCTGCTTCGTATTGACCCTGGCTTGCTGACTACTCTCCTGCTCTGCGTTTGGTACCTCGTGCTCTCCTGGTTTGACTCGGCTTGTTCACTACTCTCCTGCTCTGCGTTTGGCACCTCGTACTCTCCTGGTTTGACTCGGCTCGTTTACTACTCTTGTTGCTCACGGTGTTGCCGTGGGCAACTGCCACGTTTCCCTTAGGTTCTGTGTTCCCTTGTCTGTCTGTCGTGCACTTATTGAGTGTAGGGACCGTCGCCCAGTTGTACCCCGTCGCCTAGGGCAGGTCGTTGCAAGTAGGCAGGGACTGAGTGGCGGGTAGATTAGGGCTCACTTGTCTGTTTCCCTACCCCCATCATTACATATTCACAAGCCCATATACCTAGTCTACCCTGGTCCCTGACACTACTATGGACCCCCTTGAGACCCTGGCTCAGCAAATGCAGGGTCTCTCCCTACAGGTCCAGGCCCTGGCTCAGAGGGTCAACCAGCCTGATGCTACCATGGTATTGCCCCTCACCTCACCTCTTGAACCCCACCTCAAGTTGCCTGACCGGTTCTCAGGGGACCGGAAGACTTTTCTCTCCTTTCGGGAGAGTTGTAGGCTCTATTTTCGCTTAAAGCCCCACTCCTCAGGTTCTGAGAGCCAGCGGGTGGGTATAATTATGTCCCGACTCCTGGAGGGGCCCCAAGAATGGGCCTTCTCCTTGGCTCCTGACGCCCCTGAACTTTCCTCCGTTGATCTTTTCTTTTCTGCTCTCGGACTCATTTATGACGAGACTGACAGGACTGCCTTTGCCGAGAGTCAGCTGGTGACCTTACGTCAGGGTAAGAGACCTGTTGAGGAGTATTGTTCTGACTTTAGGAAGTGGTGCGTAGCTTCTCGGTGGAATGACCCTGCCTTAAGGTGCCAGTTTAGGTTGGGCCTGTCGAATGCCCTGAAAGACCTGCTAGTTAGCTACCCCTCTTCTGACTCCCTAGACCAGGTTATGGCTTTAGCGGTACGACTTGACCGACGTCTCAGGGAACGACGACTTGAACGTCTTGGTGTTTTCTCCTCTGACTCCCCCATGATGCCTCCCGTGGTTCCGTTGCTTCGTTCTTCCACTGAAGACTCGGAGGTACCTATGCAACTCGTGGCCTCCATGTCCCCCCAACAACGTAGAGAGTTCCGCAGGAAGAATGGTCTCTGCTTCTACTGTGGGGATGACAAGCATCAAGCGAACAACTGTCCTGGGCGTAAGAATAAGCAGGCGGAGGAACTTCCGCGCCTAAGTGATCATCGGGGAGGTCACTTGGGCGCACAGGTATTTGCCGTAAATATGAAACGTAATAAAATCATGCTTCCCTTTCAGGTCTCTTTTGGTGGTAGGTCTGCTACCGGCAGTGCCTTCGTGTATTCAGGGTCTTCTGCTAATATCATGTCTGTGGAATTTGCTATGTCTCTAGCTATGCCTTTGATTGATATACCTAAACTTGTCCCGGTAGTGGGTATCGACTCCACTCCTCTTGCTAATGGTTATTTTACACAGCATACCCCTGTTTTTGAACTCCTTGTTGGCTCCATGCATTTGGAGCAGTGCTCTGTACTGTTAATGCAGGGATTATCGTCCGATTTGGTTTTAGGCCTTCCCTGGTTGCAGTTGCATAATCCCACGTTTGACTGGAATACTGGGGATCTTACCAAATGGGGTAATGAATGCTTGACGTCATGTTTTTCTGTTAATTCTATTTCTCCCCCTGAGGAGGTGAACACGCTACCTGAGTTTGTTCAGGACTTCGCTGATGTTTTCTCTAAGGAGGCCTCCGAAGTGTTACCCCCTCATAGAGAATACGATTGCGCTATCGAATTGGTACCAGGAGCTAAGCTCCCTTAGGGTAGGATATTTAATCTCTCTTGTCCCGAACGTGAAGCCATGAGAGAGTATATCCAGGAATGCCTGGCCAAGGTTACATTCGCCCCTCTACTTCTCCGGTAGGTGCTGGCGTCTTCTTCGTTGGGAAGAAGGATGGTGGTCTTAGGCATGCATTGACTACCGAAACTTGAATAAGGTCACTGTGAGGAACCAGTATCCCCTTCCTTTGATTCCTGATCTCTTTAATCAGGTTCAGGGGGCCCAATGGTTCTCTAAGTTTGATCTACGGGGGGCTTATAACCTTATCCGCATCAAAGAGGGGGATGAGTGGAAGACTGCGTTTAACACGCCCGAAGGTCATTTCGAATACCTCATCATGCCCTTTGGGTTGTGTAATGCTCCCGCGGTCTTCCAGAATTTCATAAATGAGATTTTAAGAGACTACCTGGGGGTATTTCTTGTAGTGTACCTTGATGACATACTTGTGTTTTCCAAGGACTGGTCCTCCCACATTGAGCATGTCAGGAAGGTGCTCCAGGTCCTTCGGGAAAACAAACTGTTTGCGAAGACCAAAAAATGTGTGTTTGGGGTGCAGGAGATACCATTTTTGGGTCAAATCCTCACTCCTCATGAATTCCGCATGGACCCCGCCAAGGTCCAGGCTGTGATGGAATGGGTCCAACCTGCCTCCCTGAAGGCGTTACAGTGCTTCCTGGGGTTCGCTAATTATTACAGGAGATTTATTGCTAACTTCTCGGTCATCGCTAAGCCTCTTACAGATCTCACTCGCAAAGGTGCTGATCTCCTCCACTGGCCTCCTGAGGCTGTCCATGCTTTTGAGGTCCTTAAGAAGTGCTTTATCTCGGCCCCGGTGCTGGTTCAGCCCAACCAAATGGAGCCATTTATCATGGAGGTTGATGCTTCCGAGGTGGGAGTGGGGGCTGTCTTGTCCCAGGGTACCAGGTCCCTCACACATCTCCGTCCCTGTGCCTACTTCTCCAGGAAGTTTTCGCCCACTGAGAGTAACTATTATATTGGCAACCGCAAACTCTTAGACATTAAATGGGCATTTGAAGAGTGGCGCCACTTCCTGGAGGGGGCTAGGCACCAGGTAACGGTCCTTACCGACCACAAGAATCTGGTTTTCCTAGAATCTGCCCGGAGGCTAAACCCGAGACAAGCTCGATGGGCGTTATTTTTTACCAGATTCAACTTTTTTGTTACCTATAGGGCTGGGTCTAAAAATATTAAGGCTGATGCACTGTCGCGTAGCTTCATGGCCAGCCCTCCTTCGGAGGAAGATCCTACTTGTATTTTGCCTCCAAGTATAATCATTTCCTCTATTGATTCTGATTTAGTCTCCGAGATTGCGGCTGATCAAGGTTCAGCTCCCGGGAACATTCCTGAGAACAAGCTGTTTGTTCCCCTGCAATTCCGGCTAAGGGTACTTAGGGAAAATCATGACTCCGCACTATCTGGTCATCCAGGCATCCTGGGTACCAAGCACCTCATTGCCAGAAACTATTGGTGGCCTGGGTTGCCTAAAGACGTTAAGGCCTACGTCGCCGCTTGTGAAGTTTGTGCTAGGTCCAAGACTCCCAGCTCCCGACCAGCGGGCTTACTACGTTCTTTGCCCATTCCACAGAGACCTTGGACCCATATCTCCATGGATTTTATCACCGATTTGCCTCCATCTCAAGGCAAGTCGGTGGTGTGGGTTGTAGTAGACCGCTTCAGTAAGATGTGCCACTTTGTGCCCCTCAAGAAACTACCCAATGCTAAGACGTTAGCTACCTTGTTTGTCAAACACATCCTGCGTCTCCATGGGGTCCCTGTCAATATTGTTTCTGACAGAGGGGTACAATTTGTTTCATTGTTTTGGAGAGCCTTCTGTAAAAAGTTGGAGATTGATCTGTCCTTCTCCTCTGCCTTCCATCCTGAAACTAATGGCCAAACTGAGAGGACTAATCAGTCTCTAGAACAATATTTAAGGTGTTTTATCTCTGACTGTCAATATGATTGGGTCTCATTCATTCCCCTCGCCGAATTTTCCCTTAATAACCGGGTCAGTAACTCGTCAGGGGTCTCCCCCTTTTTCTGTAATTTTGGGTTTAATCCGCGATTTTCCTCCATTTCACCTGGTAGTTCCAACAATCCCGAGGTAGAAGTCGTTTATCGGGAACTGTGCACAGTCTGGGCCCAGGTTCAGAAGAACCTAGAGGTGTTCCAGAGCATACAAAAAACTCAGGCAGATAGAAGATGTTCTGCTAACCCCTTGTTTATGGTCGAGGATCTGGTGTCGCTATCGTCAAAAAATTTGCGCCTGAAAGTCCCGTCCAAGAAGTTTTCTCCCCGGTTTATAGGGCCGTACAAGGTCATTGAAGTCCTCAATCCTGTCTCCTTCCGACTGGAGTTGCCCCCATGTTTTCGAGTACACGAAGTGTTTCATGCCTCCCTCCTTAAACGCTGCTCCCCGTCCTTGGCTCCCTCGAGGAAACCTCCGGTCCCTGTTCTCACCCCTGAGGGGGTAGAATTCGAGGTGGCCAAGATTGTGGACAGCAGGATGGTCCAAGGCTCCCTCCAGTACCTGGTCCATTGGAGAGGATACGGGCCTGAGGAGAGGACGATGGTTACCCGCCCGGGATGTTCACGCTGGGATATTGGTCAGGAGGTTCCACCTTCGTTTCCCCAATAAACCAGGTCCACTTAGAAAGGGTCCGGTGGCCCCTCATAAAAGGGGGGGTACTGTAAAGGATCTGCCAGGCACAGCTTCTTTATCAACGCCCATAGGTAATCAGTCTGCACCTGCTTCTAGGTCTGTGAGACTGACTCCATCTTCCACCACTCAGGATGGCAGGCTTAGGAGTGGGAGAGCCTATCGCAGCCTGGCCAGACGGAGCTAGCTCCTGCCCTCTATCTATTTATACCTGCCTTTCCTGTTCCTCCTTGCTTGTGATTCTTCTCTGTTGGTTTCCTGGCCCTGCTGCAGCTTCTTGTACTATTTGTCCCTGCTTCGTATTGACCCTGGCTTGCTGACTACTCTCCTGCTCTGCGTTTGGTACCTCGTGCTCTCCTGGTTTGACTCGGCTTGTTCACTACTCTCCTGCTCTGCGTTTGGCACCTCGTACACTCCTGGTTTGACTCGGCTCGTTTACTACTCTTGTTGCTCACGGTGTTGCCGTGGGCAACTGCCCCGTTTCCCTAAGGTTCTGTGTTCCCTTGTCTGTTTGTCTGTCGTGCACTTATTGAGTGTAAGGACCGTCGCCCAGTTGTACCCCGTCGCCTAGGGCGGGTCGTTGCAAGTAGGCAGGGACTGAGTGGCGGGTAGATTAGGGCTCACTTGTCTGTTTCCCTACCCCCATCATTACAATAAGCAGCTGGAAAACTTCTGCGCCTAAGTGATCATCGGGGAGGTCACTTGGGCGTACAGGTATTTCCCGTAAATATGAAACGTAATAAAATCTTGCTTCCCTTTCAGGTCTCTTTTGGTGGTAGGTCTGCTACCGGCAGTGCCTTCGTGGATTCAGGGTCTTCTGCTAATATCATGTCTGTGGAATTTGCTATGTCTCTAGCTATGCCTTTGATTGATTTGCCTAAACCTGTCCCGGTAGTGGGTATCGACTCCACTCCTCTTGCTAATGGTTATTTTACACAGCATACCCCTGTTTTTGAACTCCTTGTTGGCTCCATGCATTTGGAGCAGTGCTCTGTACTGTTGATGCAGGGATTATCGTCCGATTTAGTTTTAGGCCTTCCCTGGTTGCAGTTGCATAATCCCACGTTTGACTGGAATACTAGGGATCTTACCAAATGGGGTAATGAATGCTTGACGTCATGTTTTTCTGTTAATTCTATTTCTCCCCCTGAGGAGGTGAACACGCTACCTGAGTTTGTTCAGGACTTCGCTGATGTTTTCTCTAAGGAGGCCTCCGAAGTGTATGTAAAAGGATATGAGGATGTGGTGTTTAAGGCGGCGGACAAAGGTGGGAACATCGTGATCTGGCCAACTGATAAATATGAAAAGGAGGCTTACAGGCAGCTTAGCGATAACTAACCCATAACCCATTGGCGACTTTCTCAGTGGAATTATGTAAAATTCTAACTTTAGCCCATGAGAAGTGTATTATTCCAAAAAATATACTGTCTGGACTAATGACTCAATACCCAAGAATCCCAACCTTGTATTTTCTGCCCAAGGTTCACAAAAGTATGACAGATCCCCCAGGACGCCCTATAGTGTCAGGGATAGGAGGACTCTGCGATCCCATCTGCAGGTTCATTGACCACTATTTAAAACCACTGGTCGAATGTCTACCATCTCATGTGAAAGATACAACAGACGTTTTAAAAAGGATTGATGGTGTCAATCTAGACGCCGATATGATCATGGTGACAGCGGATATTGAGTCGTTATATACCAGCATACGACATAGCGATGGCTTGAATGCTGTGCGCTTTTCTGGGGATGAGCAGTTGGGACGGTCCCACCTGTCGACTGGTTGTGGAACTATTGGAATACATCCTGACACATAACTTCTTTGTCTTTAAGGATGTATTCTATGTACAAAAACAAGGCACGGCCATGGGGGCGGCGTGCGCACCGTCATATGCAAACCTGTTTCTCGGTTTTTGGGAGAGGCAGGTTTTTCATGGTGACGGTGCCCACGCCGTCGACCATGTGCTATGCTGGATGAGATACATTGACGATGTCTTGTTTATTTGGCAGGGGACGGAGATACAACTTACACACTTCATGCAGTGTCTTAACATCAATGACATGAATATAAAGCTAACCTATGTGTTTGATCAACACAGGGTTGACTTCTTGGACATTAGCATTGAGGTGGATAACATGGGACGTCTCCAAACCGTCTCCAAGACGTCGGTTAACTCCTTACTTCATGCCACTTCTGCCCACAGCCAGTCGACGATTGGTGCCGTCCCTACTGGTCAATTTCTGAGAATGAGGCGTATTTGCTCATCAGAAGTAAATTTTAAGAAGCAATCCTTAGATTTGAAAGAAAGATTTTTGGACAGGGGGTATAGTCATAGAAGCATAAAGAAGGGCTATAGATGGGCACAACTTACAAGCCGAGACTCAATTCTACATCCTTTGGGAACGAATAAAAAGAAAGGTGATGATAACAGTATTCGATACATCACTACATATAATAGTCAATGGCATGTGATGAGATCTGTGTTGGAAAACCATTGGCCAATTTTGCATTCAGAACCCGTACTGGCAGGAAATCTATAAAAAAAAACCTTAATGACAGCTCGAAGGAGTATGAATCTGAAAGACATGCTAGTGAAAAGCCATTATGTACCAAGACAGTGCAACCCATTCACATCAAGCACCCCTAGACACGGCTGTTACCCTTGCGGTGACTGTTTGTCCTGCAAGAATATGGTCCGTACAACTAATTTTGTGTCAATGATTGATAACAGGGAGTTTAAGATTCGACATTACATCTCTTGCAGTACAATGAATGTTATATATTACGCCACCTGTGACTGCCAAAAGGTATATGTTGGCCTGACTTCAAGACAACTACGTGTCAGAATACGGGAACACGTGCGTGACATAGTGGCTGCGAGAGATGTCGACGATCTTACACTCCTTAAAACAATCCCGAGACACTTTAAAATGCACCATGCCTGTGATCCAAAATCCTTTAAGGCATGGGGCATTGATAGAGTTCTCTCTGGTATTAGAGGTGGTGATGTCAAAAAACTACTGGCTCAGAGGGAATGTAAGTGGATTGTCACCCTGGGCACTATGACCCCTGTTGGTCTGAACGAGACACTAAGTTTTGTCTCATTCCTATAAATTCTCTGTCTATGTGTATTTTTAATTTGTTTTAACTGTATGTCTATTAATATATGTTTTTGTTCTGTTTAGTTATTCCTTTACTGTTGATCGAGTATGCCTTAAACTACTTGTGACCGCCGTTTGTGGGATTTGAGAGGCTGGATTCATGTGCGAGAGATCTTTATCTTTTATAATGCCGCATATTTTGGAATCATCTCTAACTTTTATATGATGCTGATATGTTAATAATGAATACTCATTGTTTGTTAATATATTTGCACTAAGTGACATCTTCTGTGCTTAGCACTGTATGAATGGATTTATTTACAGATAATTTTATTTTTTGATGAAACATCCATTTGATCACATTTTTATTTATTATGAATCACCATCTTTTATTTCTTATTTTATCATATTTATTTAGGTGTTCTATTATAGTTTGATATATTGGTTTAAGCTATTACACATATAATGTATTTTTGTAGGTTTATTTACGTAGAAATACCTATATAAATATTATTTTTCACTTCTTCACAATGTATTTATTTTTCAATTATTTTTCAATTCTTTATTATTTAATTTTTTTATTATCTTTAACACTATAATTAGTAATTGCTGACTCCCTTTTTTGAATTATTGTCAGCATCATATCATCAACAGTTTTGTTTGATGTCCAGATCACCTTTTTTCTTTTATTTTTATATCTTTTGGCTCATTTATTATGAGTTTATTATGCGTTTACATAAACACTTGTAATTAAAATTTTGTTCATGTTGGAGCACCTTTTCTTTTAGTATTCATTGTTTTCATCACTACATACTGTGGGATATGTTTGTCTAATTACAGTGCTTGATTTGACGATATTAGTATGATATGTTTATGTATCCGTATGGTAGATCATGTCTGGTACCTGGATCACTGTGACACCTTCACGATCCGGTCCATATTTAACTGGCATCCACAATGGCATTATGACCTCTGAATTTTCCCTTGGAAAACTTAGTGTCTCTCTCTTACCTTGTTCCCTCTCATCCGTGCGTGCTGTTCCTGTCGTCTCTGGATCTCGCCTGGACTGTCGATTGTACGCGTCCGCGCGTGCGCGGTTTCTAGAGCCGCGCATGCGTGGTCGGGTCTCGACGGCTCTAAGCGTGAGTCTCGCGATGGCTTGACTTTGACACGCACGGCTGAATCCACGTCCCTATTTGCTGATGAGATCAGCTGACTCCTTGACCTATTATACTTAAGAGGCATAACTTAAATGACTCAGAACACCCCTTGAAAAAGCCATCCACGCGAAACGCGCGTTGGGGTCTCTCCATACCTGGGAGTTACTATATCGGTGGAACTATATGGGTTAGTAGCTGTGCTGGCTCCATTGCAATTTAAAAACCTTTAATGTCATTTACAACTTGCATACGTATTTACCTGTATTTGTGATTAAGACAGGCTGAGCTAATTACCCGATGTCTATTTAATACAACAGGTGTGGATGTACAGAGACTATCTCTATTTACTACTGTTACTATGTATTGCTGTTGCTATTTCCCACTGCCTGCTATAAGACTTACCGTCTTGATAATATGTAATAATATTGGATATGAATGTATGTACATTTTGGCTCTCACTGCATACTTACTTTAAAACTACCTTAGAGCGATTGACATACTTTCTCTTAGAGAAAATGCTCCTTTCTTTGTACATTCACTCATAACTACTGCGACCCTAGTTCCCCTCCTATACATTTGGAGATATACAGTTTCTTTGATTTGTAGTCTGTTTTAACCATGTATTTTGTATTGTCCTAATAAAAGTTGTATTTTTCTATGCCTTTGGCAATTTATATTTCTAATAGTATCTGACTCCTTTTTCTCTTGTGCTTTATTCAATGTTAATTGGAGTTTCTATTTGTTACTGGGGAGCATAATAACCCGCACTCGCTGGTGACTTAGCCCTTATATATTATAGTCCCATGAGACATATGTTGACATTACTGAGTTTGCTCAGGACTTCGCTGATGTTTTCTCTAAGGAGGCCTCTGAAGTGCTACCTCCTCATAGAGAATATGATTGCGCTATCGATTTGGTACCAGGAGCTAAGTTCCCTAAGGGTAGGATATTTAATCTCTCTTGTCCCGAACGTGAAGCCATGAGAGAGTATATCCAGGAATGCCTGGCCAAGGGTTACATTCGCCCCTCTACTTCTCCGGTAGGTGCTGGCTTCTTCTTCGTAGGGAAGAAGGATGGTGGTCTTAGGCCATGCATTGACTACTGTAACTTGAATAAGGTCACTGTAAGGAACCAGTATCCCATTCCTTTGATTCCTGATCTCTCTAATCAGGTTCAGGGGGCCCAATGGTTCTCTAAGTTTGATCTACGGGGGGCGTATAACCTTATCCGCATCAAAGAGGGGGATGAGTGGAAGACTGCGTTTAACACGCCCGAAGGTCATTTCGAACACCTCGTCATGCCCTTTGGGTTGTGTAATGCTCCCGCGGTCTTCCAGAATTTCATAAATGAGATTTTAAGAGATTACCTGGGGGTATTTCTTGTAGTGTACCTTGATGACATACTTGTGTTTTCCAAGGACTGGTCCTCCCACATTGAGCATGTCAGGAAGGTGCTCCAGGTCCTTCGGGAAAACAAACTGTTTGCGAAGACCGAAAAATGTGTGTTTGGGGTGCAGGAGATACAATTTTTGGGTCAAATCCTCACTCCTCATGAATTCCGCATGGACCCCGCCAAGGTCCAGGCTGTGGCGGAATGGGTCCAACCTGCCTCCCTGAAGGCGTAACAGTGCTTCTTGGGGTTCGCTAATTATTACAGGAGATTTATTGCTAACTTCTCGGTCATCGCTAAGCCTCTTACGGATCTCACTCGCAAGGGTGCTGATCTCCTCCGCTGGCCTCCTGAGGCTGTCCAGGCTTTTGAGGTCCTTAAGAAGTGCTTTATCTCGGCCCCAGTGCTGGTTCAGCCCAACCAAATGGAGCCATTTATCGTGGATGTTGATGCGTCCGAGGTGGGAGTGGGGGCTGTCTTGTCCCAGGGTACCAGGTCCCTCACCCATCTCTGTCCCTGTGCCTACTTCTCCAGGAAGTTTTCGCCCACTGAGAGTAACTATGATATTGGCAACCGCGAACTCTTAGCCATTAAATGGGCATTTGAAGAGTGGCGCCACTTCCTGGAGGGGGCTAGGCACCAGGTAACGGTCCTTACCGACCACAAGAATCTGGTCTTCCTAGAATCTGCCCGGAGGCTAAACCCGAGGCAAGCTCGATGGGCGTTATTTTTTACCAGATTCAACTTTTTGGTTACCTATAGGGCTGGGTCTAAAAATATTAAGGCTGATGCACTGTCACGTAGCTTCATGGCCAGCCCTCCTTCGGAGGAAGATCCTGCTTGTATTTGGCCTCCAGGTATAATCATTTCCTCTATTGATTCTGATTTAGTCTCTGAAATTGCTGCTGATCAAGGTTCAGCTCCCGGGAACCTTCCTGAGAACAAGCTGTTTGTTCCCCTGCAATTCCGGCTAAGGGTACTTAGGGAAAATCATGACTCCGAACTATCTGGTCATCCAGGCATCCTGGGTACCAAGCACCTCATTGCCAGAAACTATTGGTGGCCTGGGTTGCCTAAAGACGTTAAGGCCTACGTCGCCGCTTGTGAGGTTTGTGCTAGGTCCAAGACTCCCAGGTCCCGACCAGCGGGCTTACTACGTTCTTTGCTCATTCCCCAGAGACCTTGGACACATATCTCCATGGATTTTATCACCGATTAGCCTCCATCTCAAGGCAAGTCGGTGGTGTGGGTTGTAGTAGACCGTTTCAGTAAGATGTGTCACTTTGTGCCCCTCAAGAAACTACCCAATGCTAAGACGTTAGCTACCTTGTTTGTCCAACACATCCTGCGTCTCCATGGGGTCCCTGTCAATATTGTTTCTGACAGAGGGGTACAATTTGTTTCTTTGTTTTGGAGAGCCTTCTGTAAAAAGTTGGAGATTGATGTGTCCTTCTCCTCTGCCTTCCATCCTGAAACTAATCGCCAAACTGAGAGGACTAATCAGTCTCTAGAACAATATTTAAGGTGTTTTATCTCTGACTGTCAATATGATTGGGTCTCATTCATTCCCCTCGCCGAATTTTCCCTTAATAACCGGGTCAGTAACTCGTCAGGGGTCTCCCCCTTTTTCTGTAATTTTGGGTTTAATCCACGGTTCTCCTCCGTTTCACCTTGTAGTTCCAACAATCCTGAGGTAGAGGTCGTTCATCGGGAACTGTGCACAGTCTGGGCCCAGGTTCAGAAGAACCTAGAGGCGTCCCAGAGCATACAAAAAACTCAGGCAGATAGAAGACGTTCTGCTAACCCCTTGTTTATGGTCGGGGATCTGGTGTGGCTATCGTCAAAGAACTAGCGCCTTAAAGTCCCGTCCAAGAAGTTTGCTCCCCGGTTTATAGGGCCGTACAAGGTCATTGAAGTCCTCAATCCTGTCTCCTTCCGACTGGAGTTGCCCCCATCTTTTCGAGTACACAACGTGTTTCATGCCTCCCTCCTTAAACGCTGCTCCCCGTCCTTGGCTCCCTCGAGGAAACCTCCTGTCCCCGTTCTCACCCCTGAGGGGGTAGAATTCGAGGTGGCCAAGATTGTGGACAGCAAGATGGTCCAAGGCTCCCTCCAGTACCTGGTCCATTGGAGAGGATACGGGCCTGAGGAGAGGACTTGGGTACCCGCCCGGGATGTTCACACTGGGGTATTGGTCAGGAGGTTTCACCTTCGTTTCCCCAATAAACCAGGTCCATCTAGAAAGGGTCCGGTGGCCCCTCATAAAAGGGGGGGTACTGTTAAGGATCTGCCAGGCACAGCTTCTGTGTCTACGCCCATAGGTAATCAGTCTGCACCTGCTTCTATGTCTGTGAGACTGACTCCATCTTCCACCACTCAGGATGGCAGGCTTAGGAGTGGGAGAGCCTATCACAGCCTGGCCAGACGGAGCTAGCTCCCGCCCTCTGTCTATTTATACCTGCCTTTCCTGTTCCTCCTTGCTTGTGATTCTTCTCGTTTTTGTTTCCTGGCCCTGCTGCAGCTTCTTGAACTATTTGACCCTGCTTCATATTGACCCTGGCTTACTGACTACCCTCCTGCTCTGCGTTTGGTACCCCGTACACTCCTGGTTTGACTCGGCTCGTTCACCACTCTTGTTGCTCACGGTGTTGCCATGCGCAACTGCCCCTTTTCCCTTGCTTCTGTGTACCCTTGTCTGTTTGTCTGTTGTGCACTTACTGAGCGTAGGGACCGTCGCCCAGTTGTACCCCGTCGCCTAGGGCGGGTCGTTGCAAGTAGGCAGGGACTGAGTGGCGGGTAGATTAGGGCTCACTTGTCTGTTTCCCTACCCCCATCATTACAGTACCCACTTTCACTCTCACAGAGCTTATACATTTTTATTCCGTACTTTGCCCTTTTACTTGGCAAGTATTGCCTAAATCATTGCCATTCTTTGAAGAGCACGAGAGACTCATCTATGGCAATGTTTTTATTTGGGATGTATGCCTCTGAAAATGTTTCACTCAGAAGTGTAATAAGCGGCCTAATTTGAAATAACAATTTTTTTAGATTTTTATTTTTTATTTTTTAATAAACGAAATTACTTTTGACAGGTCCCCAGAAGGAAACGGGAGGGGAGATGGATCAGGGAGCTTTATGGGGTTAAAAAACGGGTTTGTGTACTGTTTTACAGTTGTGAGGGGACACACTAATATCTCTCAGGTCGGATCTCCTCAGAAATGTCACAACTGTGACAGAAATGAGGAGATCCGTCACAGATGAAGGCGGCAATTCACTTTTTCTGCTGTGATGGTCAGTCTGGAGTGACTGACCAATCACAGCGATCTCCAGAGGGGGGCAAGACCGCGATTGGTCCCACCACCGATAGCCGTGACGATCAGCTGTCTATGATCGTCTATGTATGCTCGTCCTAATGCGGCAACAACCCGCCGCTCAGGTCGAGCATTCTCATCCTGCGTCTGCAACCAGTTAAAGGAGTTGTACAGTTTGTTGTTGTTTTTTTAACTTATTTGTAGAATAGGAAATCATACAGTTTTCTAATATACATGTATTAGAAATTCTGCTCACATACATTTCTTATAGTCCGTGACGCCCCTTTCACATTAGAATGGTATAGTCCACAGATCAGTCATGTGTAATGCATCCACAGGCTTACTGAATATGACTAATCATGGCGCCAGTCATGTGATTCCCCCCCCCACACACAATGTGTTGGGGTACAATAGAGGACACATCCATGGGCTACTGAATAGGAATAATGATAAACAGTTGCTTCACTGTGCATGTATTCACTGTCTCTAGATGATTTTTAACCCCTTCCCGCTTTGGCCTTTTTCGACCTTCCTGACAGAGCCTCATTTTTTAAATCTGACATGTGTCACTTTATGTGGTAATAACTTTGGAATGCTTTTACCCATTCAAGCGATTCTGAGATCGTTTTCTCGAGACACATTGGACTTTATGTTACTGTTAAAATTTGCTCGGTGCATTTAGTATTTAATTGTGAAAAACACCAAAGTTTAGTTAATAATTGCAAAGATTAGCATTTTTCTAAGTTTTAATGTATCTGCTTGTGAGAAAGGCAGTTATACCTCACAAAATTGTTGCTACTTAACATCCCCCATATGTCTACTTTAGATTGACATCCTTTTATTTTTCTAGGACGTTACAAGTCTTAGAATTTTAGCAGCAATTTCTCACATTTTCAAGAAAATGTCAAAATTTCAAAAGGCTATTTTTTCAGGGTCTAGTTCAGTTGTGCAGTGGCTTTTAGGGCCTTATATATTAGAAACTCCCAATAAGTCACCCCATTTTAAAAATGTCACCCCTCAAAGTATTCAAAACAGCATTTATAAAGTTTCTTAACCCTTTATACGTTTCACAGGAATTAAACCAAGGTATAGGTGACATTTACAAATTTCATTTTTTTTTGTTGCAGAAATTCATTTTTAATCCAATTTTTGTAACACAAAGTTTTACCAGAGAAACGCAACTCAATATTTATTGCCCAGGTTCTGCAGCTTTAGGAAATATCCCACTTGTGGCCCTAGTGTGGTAATGGACTGAAGCACAGGCCTCAGAAGCAAAGGAGCACCTAGTGGATTTTAGGCCTCCTTTGTATTAGAATATATTTTAGGCACCATGTCAGGTTTGAAGGGCTCTTGCGGTGCCAAAACAGTGGAAATCCCCCAAAACTGACCCCATTTGGGAAACTGCACCCCTCAAGGAAATTATCTAGGGGTATAGTGAGCATTTTGACCCTACAGGTTTAGTGCAGAAATTATTGGAAGTAGGCAGTGAAAATGAAAATCGACATTCTTTCAAAGAAAATGTAGGTTTAGCTAATTTTTTCTCATTTCTACAAGGACTAAAGGAGAAAAAGCACTGCGACATTTGTAAAGCAATTTCTCCCGAGTAAAACAATATCACACATGTGGTCATAAACGGCTGTTTGAACACACGGCAGGGCTTAGAAGGAAAAGAGCGCCATTTGGCTTTTGGAGCTCAAATTGGAATGGTTTGCGGAGGCCATGTTGCATTTGCAATGCCCATGAAGGGCAAAAGAATGGAAACCGCCCACAAGTGGCCCCATTTTGGAAACTATACCCCTTGAGGAAATTATCTAGGGTTATAGTAAGTATTTTGACCCTGCAGCTTTTTTGCAGAAGTTATTGGAATTAGGCCGTGAAAATTAAAATCTACATTCTTTAAAAGAAAATGTAGGTTTAGCAAAATTTTTTCTCATTTCCACAAAGACTAAAGGAGAAAAAGCACTGCAACATTTGTAAAGCAATTTCTCCTGAGTAAAATAGTACCCCACGTGTGGTCATAAATGGCTGTTAGAAATTAGATTAGTGTGCACTCGATTGTGTAGAGTGAAAATGGGATTTTTTCCATAGATATGCCAATATGTGGTGCCCAGTTTGTGCCACCATAACAAGACAGCTCTCTAATTATTATGCTGTGTTTCCTGGTTTTAGAATCACCCTACATGGGGCACTAATATTTTGCCTGGACATTCGACAGGGCTCAGGAGTGAAAGAGTACAATGCGAAATTGAGACCTAATTTGGCGATTTACAATGTATTGGTTCACAATTGCAGGGCTCTGTGAAATAATAAAAAGAAACCCCTGAGATGTGACCCCATTTTGGAAACGACACCCCTCAAGGCATTTATTAAGAGGTGTAGTGAGCATTTACACCCCACAGGTCTTTTCCATAAATGAATGCGCTGCGGAAGGTGCAATGTAAAAATTTAAATTTTTCCCCAGATATGCCAATTCAGTGGCAAATATGTCATGCCCAGCTTATGCCACTGGAGACACACCCCAAGAATTGTTAAAAGTGTTACCCCGGGTATGGCTGTGGCATATTTGTGGAAGTAAACTTCTGTTTGGGCACGCTGTAGGGCTCAGAAGGGAGGGAGAGCCATTTGGCTTTTGAAGCGTAGATTTTGCTTGGTAGTAGATTTGTTTGGAGTTTTACTGGTATTTCAGTTTATAATGTGGAGGTACATGTAAGCCGGGCAGAGTACATCAGGGGCATAATCAGGTGGTATAATAATGGGGTAAAAAATAACAATAAAATAACTGATAAATGGTGTCCTTTCTTATCCCCCTTTTGGTACACACTCGGCACCTGTGCAGTTTGCAGAATTTTGCTGGGAAGTGTTGTCCTGGTATAATACGTGCACCCTCGCTTCCAGCATATATGTTTGTGCCCTCCCCTTCCTGGTTCCCTAATTTTAGGGCTCTGATAAATCGCCTCTTGAAACAGAAGAAATGTTCCCAAGGGGCTTGCACAACTGCATATTTTTATTTCCTGACTTCTTGGAGCCGTAACTAATATTTTATTTTTTCATAAACTTAGTGGTATGAGGGATGTTTTTGGCAGGATGAGCTGTAGATTTTATAGGTACCAATTTTGGATACTTGCAACTTTTTGATAACTTTTTATTTCATTTTTTGTAGGGCAAAGTGACCAAAAAACAGCAATTCTGGCATTGTTTTTTACGGGGTTTTTTTGCGCCGTTCACCGCGTGGAATAAATAACATAACATTTTTATAATTTAGGCCATTACGGACGCAGCGATATCAAATATACATGGTTTATTTTTTTCAATAATAAAGGACTTGATAAGGGAAAAAGGGTGATTGTGTTTTATTTTATTACTTGAAACTTTTATTATATTTTTTACTCTTTTTTTTTTTTTACACTTTTCTTTAGTCCCACTAGGGGACTTGAAGGTCCAACTGTAAGATTTTTTTTTCTATTACATTGTACTACCTATGTAGTGCAATGTATTAGATCTGTCAGTCATTCACTGACAGCAAGCCAATTAGGCATCTCCTCCGGGCGGGGCCTAATCGGCTTCCGTAATGGCAGAGCAGGAGGCCATTGTTAGGTCTCCTGTTGCCATAGTAGCAGTCGTCAGCCGTGCGATTGCAGGGCAAAGCTGCCGATCTGCTGACAACCACAAAGATGCAGCGATCGCTTTCAATCGTTGCATCTAAGGGCTTAATGGCAGGGATCGGAGCAGGCTGCGGTTCCTGCCGTTACAGCTGACATCCACCGCTGATGACGGCCGCTCATCTCCCAGGCGGTTGGCTGGAAGTTTTCTGCACTAGGCAGACCGGGAGGCCACTATTAGGCCTCCGGTTGCTATTGCAGCCACCGACACCCCGGCGATTGCTTTTGACCGTTGCATTTAAGGGGTTAATGACGGGGATCGAAGCTAACTTCAGTCCCCGCCATTACAGCAGGGTGTCAGCTGTAAGGTACTGCTGACATCCAGGGATGATGGCACCGACTCTGCTTCTGAGCCGGTGCCATCCATTTGTCTTAAATATACGACATTTTGCGGGAAGCACTGGCTTTCCATGACGTATACTTACGACAAATGTCGGGAAGATGTTAAAATAACTGTCTATCCCTATTAGATTTTGTTACCTTAATGCCAGTGTGTCACATGACTGACGCCATCTTTAGTTCATTCAGTTTTGCTATAGGTGTATTTTTATGGACTAATCTGAGGGCTATACCATTTATTTTATTGTAGACAGAGGCAAGTGCACTGATATAAGAAAGGTATGTGAGCAGAATTTTAAATACATGTATATTAGAAATCTGTATGATTTTCTATTCTATAAATAAATTAATAGAAAAAATAAAAAGTGGACAACCCCTTTAAGTTCTTATTATTTCACAAAGCAGGAAATACCAGCAATAAGGTCTATGGATTTCTTTGCTACTTAGCATTTTGTCCACGATTCAAATTGTGGATATAACATGAGGGACATTTTCATGTGATTTAGTCTTAAGAAAGCGTAAGAGTATGAGAAACGGCCATGGGCCAATCCTTTTACATCTTCTGCATGTTATGTCTGTAATTATGCTACAATAAAGATTTCTAAAAGATCGGTCAGTGACGCCGAAATTATTTACTTTGTGCACTTTTTACAAAACAGCACATCCCTCTTGGTTGAATAGTAGAGACTGAGAGGAGTCACCATTATATTTGAGTCTACTATTCTTTCCAGTAAACCTTATTGATCCATTATAAATCAAAGGAATCCTTTATGATCCATTATGATTTCGGTAATAACAAAAGCAATGACCCCAGTGTGAGTTTGGGGGCCATTCAGTGGTACCTGTTGGATCCAATAGCTTATGTGGGCATCTTATCGATAATAAAAAAACAGAATTTCTATCACTTTGTTAATTTATCTCCATTGCTAAATCTGTGTTTCTATCCTATTTAGATATATAACAAAATATGGAAAAATCTTATTCTACTACTACAAGTTGGCAGACAGAAGTAAACAGCACCATATAGTGGGGGGATGTTAACGTATACCTAAATGCAAACCACTCGATGTTTATGTGTAATAGAAAATGTCAAATTGTTTTCAAATAATTTGATGTATTAAAATAATTAACATTTAAAGTAGAAACAAAATGGCTAAATACGTAATTTTGTTTCTTTATATACCTTATGCTCTGTCCACACTAGCATCACAGTTTACGTTTATAATGAAAGCCATGACGCGGTGATAAAACTGATGGATCCAAGCAAGCACTCACTTACCCTATTTACTTTTCATTGGGATCTGTTACTTTATCGCAGCAATTTTCGTAAGAAACAGCGTTTTTTGCAGCAAAAAATGTAACAAAATGGACTTATGGAAATACACAGACACATTAGACTGGATTTTTGAATTGTAAAGTATTCTAATTGCGCTAAGGATTCTTTTTTTAGAATCAGAGTCATTTGCTGACTTTCTTCAGGTTTTATTTCTTTACGTGTTTGGGTTGTAGTTTGCCACAGTTTCCTGGGGAAACGAAACCGTTTTTGGGGGGGGGGGGGGGGTTCTGTGTTTTGCCTTGTGAGACTCCATGTTTCTAGATTCTAACCTAATATGAAGATGTTTTCTTCTACAATAATGGTCATTGTGTACATTTGTAACAGTCTAACGCCTTGGCGCCGCAGACAGATTTAGCCTTCAAGACTTGCTGATATTTATAGTTTTTCTTCATCCCCGCTTTCCTAGAGCCATAACTTTTTTATTTTTCTGTTGACATGGCCGAATGACAGTTTCTTTTTTGCGACAAGTTGTATAGCACTGTTTTGGGGTACAAATAAAGTAAAGGGGGTGTAAATAACCAGCTCTACTTGTTTTTTTGGGTTTCGTTTTTATGGCATTCACCGTGCAATATAATTCACACGTAAACTTTATTCTGCAGGTCAGTACAATTACAGCAATACCAAATGTATACAGTCTTTTTATTTTTTTACTACTTTTGCACAATAAAAACGCTTTAAAAAACAACAACAACATGTTTTTGTGTTGTCATATTCTGAGAGCCATAACTTTTTTCTTTTAAGGCAGACCGAACTGTTAGGGCTTGTTATTTGCGAGACAAGTTAATACTTTTATTGGTACCATTTTGGGGTGCATACAACTTTTTGTTCTCTCTTTATTCCTTTTGGAGATGGAATGAACATAAAATTTCTGGCTTTTTTTTTCTTTCTACGATGTCCAACCATACCCCTGTATATATATTTATTTTTTCTGATGCAGCAAAATATAGAAAATCAACTTTTAAAATGGTGCGCTGTATGCTAATTACCATTGAGGAGTCATGGGTATGGTGACGCTATCCTGAAAAGTCAAGGAGTACGGTCTTCAAACCTTGCCTTCTAGGCTTAATTGCCATATCCCTGCTTAATCGACCTTCCCCTTGGCCACTCTAGGTTACTTACAGCCACCTTCAACTCTCACGGATGCACCGATGCCTAGTACTCCCCGGGCATGCGCAGTGCAGTGAGGTGTACTCTGCCTGGCTTCATCGTTGCGCCGTGCATGCCTGGGGAGTAAAAGTAAACTAATAACATTTATATATGGACATATCGGTGCCAGGAAATTGCAATTAAAAAAGATAATGTCATTTAAGGGAAGGATTTTTTTCTTTCCATAGTCCAGGTCACTGTTAACAGCACATACATGTCATAAAGACAGTAAAAATGACTGACTGTGCTCTTGTCCTATGTGGTAGATACTGCTAGTAAGGGCTACATGCTATGAGTAATACCTAATGATTAATCAATCCGACATTAGTAAGGACCATTTATTGAATACAGAAGTGTACTCGTATACGTTAGAGATGTCCCATCTCGACAAACCCTTTCTAAAATGAGGCAGGCCTGGCGATAAACTCATTCTGGCAGTTCCAATTTCTCTAACCCTGGTCATCAGATATTATGACACTGTGAAACCATGAATGTACAACCATGTAATATATATTGTTGCGTTAAAGGGGTTGTCCGGGCACGGATCGGTTTTTCATACTGATGACCTATTCACAGGATAGGTCATCAGTATATGATCGGTAGGGGTCCGACTACTGGACCCCGTGCTGATCAGCTGTTTCGGCTGCCTGTGGACACTTGATGTTATGCATTGTTCAGTCCTAGGAGCAGGTGGCTTCGTACACTGCATAGAGGCTGTGCTGCAAAACAGAAACTCTGCTCCTATTCACTTGCAGCTTGGCCACTATACTGTGACTGGAGCCATCTGCTTCCGGCACAGACATTGATGAAAAAAATCTCCAAATACGGCTCATGAAGTGACATACTTTTTACGTGGCGTTTTTTACACATTGTTTTTTAAAACGGCAGTGTAAAAAAACGTCCTGCCTGAACGAGACACTGTTTTTCCCATTGAATTCAATGGGCAGATACTTGTAGGCGTTTAACTACCGTTTTTTTAGGCGTATTTTGGGGCGTTTATGCCCCGAAATACGCTTGAAAACACAGCATGTGAACATACCCTTAAAGTGCAACATATGGAAATGTAAGGGGGATGTGCTTAACAACACTGGAATACTGGGTTAAAATCTGACCAGGGGCAACATCTGCATGGAGTTTGTATGTTCTCTGTGAGTTTGTGTGGGTTTCCCCCTGGTACTCTGGTTTCCTTCCACACTTCAAAAACATACATATAGGGAATTTGGAATGTAAGCCCCACTGAACAGCAGATATAAATAGCCCAAATAGACCCCATAATGACTGCCAGGAAACAGCACTTACCTGCAGCTTTAGTCCGGTTTATACACATATTGTTTTGACTTGTTTTCGGTGTCATTTTTTGCTGTAGCCAAATTGTAGTTTAAAGCATGTGGACAAATTTGACAATGCTTTTGGGGTCAGTGGTGTTTTATCAATGTGCAGGATGCTCTAGGTGTGGCATTTTTCTAGCATTTTTTCCCATAGGCTTCTCTATTGAACTTCAAAAACGCTAGAAAAAAATGCATGTACAAAATGACACTAAATAAAAAAACACCAAATAAAAAGGCTTGAAAAAAAGGCCATAAAACACTTGAAACACAAACGTCTTTTTACATGCGTTTTAAAACACAGAAAAAAAAGTGGCATATTCACCCTGAAAATCCAGCATATAAATCTATCCATTCTAGATACACTACAATCAAGCAACCAGATTTCGAGAAGCATAAAATTAACTTTTTGAAGGTATATGTACTGTTAGTACAAGGGTTACATTTTACACCTGTCATTAAAATCTAATGATCCACAGAGGGTGGCATTGGATTATAAAATGTTGCTATTTGCAACCAGATAAATGCTGAAACAGATACTACTATAGCAGGGGTCTCAAACTCGGCCGGGTAAGTGGGCCGCATATAGAAAAAATGTGAAGTGGTCGGGCCGCATTACTTTCAAATTTGATACAATGCAAAATTATTGTTAATCAATTAGTTATTTGAACTACTATAAAAATACTACATTACTATAATAATACCGCTAGGTTTAAAATTTGAGAGATTTCTCCACGTGCTTATTTCAACAAACCAGCTTTCCAGTTTAAGTGTCGCTAAATGCAGTCTGGCGGCTCAGTTAGCACACATGTCAAGATTGGGCAGCCCCTTTTTAGATGCCACAGCAGTGCCCCCTGTAGATGCTGCCACAGCAGTGCCCCCTGTAGATGCTGCCACAGCAGTGCCCCCTGTAGATGCTACCACAGTGATGTCAGGGACTTGCCCAGAGCTGGAGTCCCGGAGCAGAGCCGCTTCTGGCACTCTGCCTGGGATTCCAGCTCTGCTCCTGAGATCAAATTGTAATTCATGCTTCTAACTTAAAGGCACATTAAGCCTAAAGAATATCATCTTAATTTGTTGTGCAGTAAAATATAATATATTGTTCCCTAGTACCACATCCAAAACATTCCTTCTAAGGCCAGTTCACACTGGGTACTTATGCAGGCAGAAAAATCTGGCTCAAAATTCCTTCAGGAATTTTAAGGCAGATTTTTACCTGCCTGCAAATTCTTGCCGTGTTTTTGGTCCGAGGCCGTTGAGCGCCGCAGGCAAAAAATGCCATGAAAAATTCTCTCTCTGCCTACCATTTATTTCAATGGGAGGTCAGAGGTGGAACCGCGGCAAGAAAGAGCATGGCTTAAAACCGCAGCGGAAAAACGTCCCCGCCTCCTATTTGAAATCCATGGAAGGTGGTTTCTGAAGTTTTTTGCCGCTGATTCTGAAGCGGTTTCCGCGTCAAAATCAGCGTTAAAAAAACTCAGTGTGAACTGGGCCTTAGATCGTCCAAGATATTTCTGGTACAAAAACGGAGTACAACTTAACTTTTACTGGTGATTAGTTATTAAGCTTATGTGCTACATGTAAAACAGCTTCAATATAGTATAAATTATATAATTAAACAATGAGATACATTTGCTACATATAGGGAATGGCAACTGACAGTGCTTGTGATGTTCTTTTCTCAGGAAGAGCCTTCAGCTCCCTATTATGTCCATTATGCATTTACAAGTATGTCAAATGAAGGGCATCATGTTGGGAGCTAGGTTTAAATATAAAACAATACATTTTACAAGTGGAACTTAGTTGCTCCCATGTATGACTGGTGGGTAATGGGTGTGTTGCAGCCCAGAGGTGAGTTTGGGCCCCTTATTTGCCTGGGTACCTGGCAGCAGTACCGCTCATATCTGTACATATGTGTGTTTCAACAGCATTGTGTGTTCTGGTAACCCCCTAGACAAGCTTTACCATAACGTACAATTTAGGAATACTCTAAAAGGAAACGTGTTGAGAGACTAGGGTTATTGAGGGTCATCCTGGGTATTGTTTTAGAAAAAAAGATGCTTTTATCAGGGCAATTGTCCTATATTTGTTATTTACAGCCACTCCCTAGGGAAACAGCAGGGACATCTGCCAAAAAATTACCTAAGACAAGAACGTCAGAACCGTAGTAAGACTATAGCCATTCCCTTTATGGAAGAAATGTATCTCATGTTTCTTTATATGATTGATACAATATTGTAAAAATTTATATTTTTGTGACCTTCAATTGATGTGTATGGATATAGGCAAGGGTAGATTTTAACCTACTTACTAATAAAGATTATCTTTTGATCTGTTTTTATACCAGTGATACAATTCCCTTTTGTCAGCCACTTTTTAGGTTGGTGAGAGACTGACTGTAGAGCTCTCAAAAGGATGCCAAGAAAATGTCTTCCCCCATGATCACTACTATACAACACATTTTTACAGTTCTGATGACCACCAGAACCATTTCCATACAGATTTATTAATTATATTAGCAGCGTGTTATCTAAGTTTTTATTTTATATCGGCTGACATAGGGTTTAGTGGCCCTTTGACAGTTCTGGCAAAAGGACACATGATCACACAAATTAAAGTTTCTATATGACGCAGCGTTTCAACGCAGGATTTTGCAATGAACATCGGTTTTAGGCAGGTAGAGAAATACAGGCATTTGCTGTGTTAAGATAAATAAGGAATTACATTTATTTAAAAAGACATATCTTACATTTTTATGTATTGAACTCTATCTAACATAAAATATTCTTGGTCAAAACTTCTTTATGCAACATAAAATCAGTAAGACTTAAACTCAAAGACATAAGTTAACAAAAAGTACCTTAAAAATGTCCATGATTAATTGGCAATATATTCCATTTCATTAGGCATAAATCCATTAGGCTAGAACCATGTTAACTACTCATATTTGTCTAGTTATTTATCAATAGGCTCATACGCCGGGAAGCTTTTTGTAGAGTATTGTTATACAGTGGCCATTATAACAATAAAATAGGATATTTACAATAAAAAAAGAAATATATGTACCTCTTCTTTAATTAAACATTGACTCATTCTAATAAATCGTATTCATGATGTATTGTAGCCCATGTTGTAAAGCTGTCCCATCTAGAGTGGGCAGAAGCATATGTTCTTGGTATTATTAAATACAATTATTGGTCGTAGACAAACCAGTGGATATTTATGGTCATTTTCTTCCTTAGTGTTTAAATTACAAATGCCATGAGAATTCCAAAACCGTTCATATAATCTTAAGTCTCAATCATTGAGGTGGGAACGTCGCTTCAGAACTGGTAACATTACTTAGCCAACCTACAGAGGCCATTGGCAAGATTCTGGGTAAGGATATAATGGTTCCAGCTTTTTCCACTACACAGCAGGGTACCACCAGATGATTGTCCTGGGAGGATCTATCAATATAAATCAACACTGTTCATACAGGAATACTGCACAAGAGTTTCTGATATGTCAGTCCCACTACAGAGAAGATTCTTGCAAAAATTAAAAAAAGTATATAGTGAGTATTCTTTCTTTTTGACATCAATGGTTTTCCTAAAATAAAGAACACATACAACAAATTTTAGAAACATTGCATAATACTCTATTAAATGTGTTTTAGGTAATATAAAATCCAATTAAACCTCTTCTCTAAAACTGCTAAATTCCACTGAAAATCGTTGACACCCAATGACTTCCATGGAGGAATTACTTTTGTTCATCAAATGAGCATTTAGTTTCCAGTTAGCACAGTGATAACGGGTGATCATGGGGTATCGCATCAGCAAGACTTCCCTGCCATCAGCTTGTTGAAAGGGACCTCTAATGTAACATGTGGTTCTCCAAATCAGAAAACTACTTGAAGGGGTTGTCCAGGATTACAAAATAGGATCTGCTTTTTCCCCAGAAAAAGTGCTGCATCTGTCCATGGCTGTGTATGTTATTGCAAGTTAGTTTGATTTAGGCTCTGTGCGCACTACCTTGTGGCTCTACATTTAACGTGTATGTTGGGAAAGCTCCCTACATACACACTAAACATGTCCATAACACTCCATTACTCTGACAGAGGCCATAAGATTGTCCTTCTGGGCTCCGTCAGGCTGGTATACGTTAGTATATCTCTTTTTTTTTGTAGTAGACTACACTTTTCCATCTCCACGCAGTATACATTTTTTTTTAACATGGGAGCCTATGGGTGATGTATGCCACTGTATGGCATACTTCACAGGAATATGTTTAAAGTATAAGTCATGGTCTTCTCAATGACTTTTTATGACGTATACCTTAAACGGATACCATTGTAGTGCATGTATGCATTAAACCCATGTCTAACAGTGGCATCTGTCACACATAGACTATAATGGTATACGTATAACATATACGTCATAACCAGGGTCAGAAGAGTTCATGGCAGATACGTTAAGCGTACAATTAAACTCTATGGTGATGGATGCCACTGTTAAGACACCTTTCACAGCCCATGTGTAATGAATACGTAGGGAGCTTTTCCCGGCGTATACGTTAAACATAGTTCAAAAACGTGATGTGCACAGAGCCTTACTTGAATCGAGATGAACTGCAATAAAAGATACAATCCATGGATGATGTGGTGCTGTTTCTGGGGGGAAAAAAAACATACCATTTTTTCAAATGCTGGGCAACCTCTTCTGTAGTAAATGGTCCAGAAACCCACGAGAACACTATACGTGGCCACTCCTAGTGCTCTGTAGCTCCTGAACATAGCATCATTTAAAGGGTTATTCCTAATTGCCATAAATATCTGATAGATGCAGGTCCCATCCGCACCTATTGTATTTCGAGAACAGGGGTCATCAGAACCTAAGTTGAGAGGTGGCCGTGCCGATTTCTGTTCTATGGGAGTTACGGAAACAGCACCTTTCCCCTTAGTCCCGGCCTGGAATCAGCAGCCAGCCGCTATCTTACCAGGCAAAACGGGGTCGGGTGACCTCCGTTCTCGATATAGCGGTAGGTCCCAGAGATGGGACCCGCATCTATCAGACGTTTATGGCTTATCCTGTGGATAAGCTATAAATATTTGAGTTCACAATAACCCTTTAACTTCCTAAAGACCGGGCCAATTTTGTCCTCCTCCCAATTTTTTTTGCTCTTTGCATTCCTGCATTTTTTGTTTGATGTACTGTAGCTGTATATAGCTTTGTTTTTGCAGGACAAGTTGTACTTTATGTAGATGCAATTCTTTGGTACATATACATTAGTGTTTAATTTATGTAAATGTTTATTTTGACAAAAATGCTGACAAAAAAATACAATTCTGCTACAGCTTTTTTATCAATATATACCAATTATAATAACTAACACTATAAATTTATTGTACAGGCTTTTATGGTCGTGACCATAGCAAGTATGTGTCTATCATATATTTTATGTTTTGTAACTTTTTTTATTTAATATAGTTTATTTATTTTAAAAAAAAAACGTACATGTTTTTTTCCTTACCAATATATATTTTTTTAACTTTACTTTTTTTAATTCATTTTTACATTTTTTTAAATCCCAAATGGGGTGTTTTAATTTTTAACTTTTATTTTTCCAACTATAATATACTGGTATATATCTAAATGCCAGTATATTTAGCGCAAATAACGCATTTGTTGCCAAGTTTTCATCCAGATTTGCAAACAGAAGACTTTTACAGGCAAGTGGATTTTCATATCTGCTGAATCCTCATTCTTTTGTGGAAGTTCACTGCAGATTTCACCCTCTTCAATGTAGATGGGGTAAAATTTGCAGCAAAATCTGCACGTAAAATGTGCGGATTTTGCTACAGAAATGCTGCGGAGAATCCACAACAAATCCCTACAGGTGTGGGTACCCTAATAATAGTACATAGGCAGTTGTTAGGGCATACCTAAGTATGCCCTAACAACACAAAATATGGTTAGACTGTTCTGGGGTCCTTCAATAGCCCCTGGGCTGTCTGTAGATACTAGGTATCCTTCACAGGGATTTTCCCCCTCACTCTTTCCCGTTGAATGCGCAATCCGCATTAATCGCGACATTCAAAGGGTTAACAGTGGATTCAGTGAACCCTCTGATCTTCTCTATTAGAGCGGAGCTGCATCTGTGTATTACATTCGTTGCTCCGCTTCTGATTGCATGGGCACACTTTGCTGTTTAATGCACGATCAGCTAATCGAGTACGCGCGTCCTGATGCGGCAACTGCCTCGTCAACCAGTTAAGCAGTGCGTAAGTAAAAGTTGCAGCAACTTTAGGTTTACAACTATTTGAACTAAGTTAAACTAAGAAGCATATGTTGTTGGCTCCTGAAGCTTCAATTAAATGTATTTTCTTTATTATGTTTAGTGTCATCTTAAATTTAGAATACCTCTTGTTTATGTGCTTTGTCTTGCTGATGGATACCATTGGCAGAACCTGAGTTTCCAGTCATCTATCACAGATGAAAAAAGAAATAAAAAAAATAATAAAAAAAATTGCTATTGGAAAAAGCTTCTGTTTACTACATCAATGAAAAGACACTAAAGACCTAAAACAGTGAAGTGAGCCATAAAATAAAAAGGAGCTTCAAATCAGCTGCCAACAAAACAAGTCATTACCTTCCAGAGAATTCTTATTATACAAGTTGTCCTTAAGTTATAATTGGGGGGACACGACTGCTCAGATAACTATGATACTAATACTTGCCAGCTAAAGAGCAGTTCACAAGTATTTATGGTAAGAACAAATTTTACTTTTACTTCTTGCCTGTGGTCAGCACACCCTCTAGTTATGTAGACTTGAGGGCTTGTGTATTTATAAATGTGATTCAGCTATTTTTGTGAGAAACCCAATGGAAGCTGTTTCATACAAGTAGCAATGCCAGCTTCAAGTTGCCACAAGAAAAAAAAGGCTTGTCAGCAGTGATGATGGAAAGCAGCAATGCCCCTAAACACTGATTATTACATAATATATAATATCAAATAATCACGGATTATTTCCAGAAATAAAGCAATACAACTCTGGATAGAAACAAAATTTTTTAATTGCTTTTAGTGATTGTTTTTTTTTTGTGCTAAATGTGTAATAGTAGAGCTGCACTCTATATACATTCTAAAATAGATGCAGCAAAATAACTTCTGGTGTATTTTATTGTTAATAAGTAGATGGTGTATGTGTAAATTAGATTACTATCACTACTTTGCTGAATATTGTCTGTTTATTTTCTGTCCCTAATTAAATATATGTTATGATCAGGCAAGCAAAATGGGTTTCCAATTTCAAAAATACAGTAAAAAATTGTATGGCTGTAAAAAACTAAAGGTGGATTACGAGTATCTGCATGTTGTTATCTATTGATATAATGAATCGATTACTGACAGGGGGTGATAGGCTACTATAGACATGTAATGGGCACACAGAGAGAGAGAGATAGGGTACTGAGTAAAACTGCATTGCAGGAACAGAGGTGAAACGGTAATTATTTTACTGTTGGGGGCTCTGTAAACAAAACAAAAGCCGCTTTAACCCCTTAATGACCGGGCCATTTTGCACGTTAATGACCAAGGATTATTTTTTGTTTTTTCATGGTCGCATTCCAAGAGTCGTAACTGTTTTTTTATTCCGTCTATATAGCCGTATAAGGGCTTGTTTTTTGCGGGACGAGTTGTATTTTGTAATTGTACCATTTTTAGATGCTTATAATATATCGATTAACTTTTATTAACTTTATTTTAAGAGAGAATTGAAAATAAGCAGCTATTCCAGCATTGATGTTCACTTTATTCTATGGGTCGGCACGATTACGGGGATACCAAATATGTAAGTGTTTTATATGTTTTTTCTACGTTTGCACAATAAAAAGCCTTTTAGAAAAAAATTCCTTGTTTTAATGGGTTAAACTGCCGGAATCGGAGCGCGCTTCGATTCCGGCAGTTGCAGCAGGAGCCAGGCTGTGTATAACAGCCGTGCTCCTGCCGCTGATCGCGTGGGTACAGTGTCAGTACCCGCGCCATCACAGGACGGATATATCCGTCCTCCTGCGCGAACTAGCAGCTGCAGAGGACGGATATATCCGTCCTTCGGCGTTAAGAGGTTAAAATTCAGATATCCAATTACTAAATGTACAAATGCCTTTTCTATACCTGCCATCATACAGCTCATCATCTTTTGCTGTATATCTGTGCATGTCACTCAGAGAGATGTAATAAATTCAATGAAAAATTACTAGAGATAAAAGATTCCATATACATAAGAGGACTCTTAGAAAATACTTATGTTATAGATAGGCAGCTGTCTGACCTCAGATGTAACATGACCTTTTAGTAAGATACTTGATACCCAAAATCAAGTGGACCCTTATATATGTGAACTACTTGAGAACTGTGTGAGGATTTTACCTGAAAACTTTCAGCACTGCTTCTCATGGCCTCCATAAGCTTCTCCGTTTGTTGACCTTGGTCTAGAGCTAATCGAAGAGCATCTTCAGTGCTGACTAAGCGATGCTGTAATCTTAGCACCTCTGATTCAGTAGATGGATCTATTAATGAGTATCTCCTCTGATCTGCCCCTGATTTCTCTTTATCCTGATGTATAAAAATAAACTAGATTAAGACATGCATCTATTACGTAAAATTTGTTATATGTAACATTAACAACCAAAATTTACTATATAATTCTTTCAAAGACAAACGTATATTAAAAACAACTACAGATGAAAAGTTTCTCACCAAAACCATTAACTTTTCTCTAAGTGCTTTGATTTCCTCTTTTAATTTCTGTTCTTTAGATCTCCAGTCTGCCTTATGGACCTCTCGGCTCAGGTCTTTCTCTGGCCCAGGTGAATGCCGGTTGGCCTCAAGTAGTAAAGCCCTGAGTTCGTTTAGACTCCTGGTATGTCAATGAGAAGCAGAAAAAAAATGCAAGACAATCAAAATAGCATTTGGTGCTTAGTTTTTACATTTCACACATATTCATTAAAAAAAGGATTTGGTCAACTTAATTGTTAACCACAACATAAGCTCACTGTGCCACATGCTACAGCCACCATTAAGTTAAATAATAAAAATCCTTTTGCCTACAGCCGCCAGTCTGCGTGCTTGCTTTATACAGATGTATTTAGGTAGTATTCAGTGTGCTATCCACCAGTTGATTTGGGGCTCTCCATCTGAAAAATGGAGCTCCGATCCCGATGAAGATATACTTAGGCCTTATTCACACGACAGTGAAAAAAAATGTCCATTAAAAACTGATCAACTGTCAGTTTTTCATGGCCATTTTGCATCAGTGTGTCTCTAAATTTTCATCCATTTCCAGTCCGTCTGTCCGTTTTTAATGGTCGTTTGACATCCATTTTGCATCAGTTTTTCATGGCCGTTAAAAAAACTGATGAATTTCATTGGTCGGGCTTTTTTTGTCCCAGCCCCCTGAAAACACCCAAAGGCAGGTCACATGTTCACCTAGACACTATTTACAGCCTCCCTGTATATGATGCCACACACCTCCCTGTATATGATGCCACACACCTCCCTGTAGATGATGCCACAAACCTCCCTGTATATGATGCCACACACCTCCCTGTATATGATGCCACACGCCACCCTGTATATGATGCCACACAGCCTCCCTGTATATGATGCCACACCTCCCTGTATATGATGCCACACACCTCCCTGTATATGATGCCACACGCCTCCCTGTATATGATGTGTGAGACAGTGACAGGTAAAGTCATTGAGGGAAGGTACATTTCCCCTAGAATCCTGTCATATGTATCCTAGGCTCCAGTGAATGAGTATTTTTTTGCAATAGAAAGCTCTAGCTTTCCAATCTCGGCTTAAGGAAAAGCCGGAAAAAAGGGCCTGGAGTTGGAATGGGGAAGAGCAGGACGGGTTCCCCAATCCCTAGTCCATCTCTGTTTGTAGGACAAGGCTGCTGCTCAATTAGCTGCACCTGCAGCCGGTATATAAAAAGGTGCAGACACAGTGTGTAAAGATCCCCTCCCCCCGACTCAGACCGGTGACTACTAAGTCTGGAGTAGTCTGTATTCTATGTGAGTAAAGACCTGTGTTACTTTGTGTCCAGTGCCTGGTAGAAAGGCACTTGGTATAGTTAGATAATATCTTGTTTAGTTAGTTCTCAGACGAGCAGGATTTATTTTGTATTTTGCCTTGTTGTACAAGAGGCTGTTTTCTTTGACAAGAATAAAACACAGGCAAAGCCCTGTTATGAACTTTAATGCATAGTGTCCCTTTCTCTGACTATGAAGAAACCGTTGTACCAACCTCTCCTGATGCTAAACCCTAACATATGGTGGAGGATGCGGGCACGGTCTCAAAGAGACATATACCTATTTAAAAAGGACTTTTTCTGCTCCAAGCGGAAAATCGTTGCTGGGGGCAACAGCACAATTTTTTTTTCTCCCCCCACCCCCGGGAGTGCTTGGAAGTGTATGTCTTGGGTGAAGGCGGCAACAGGGCTAGAAAAAGAGACTGTTAAAATGGATGAAACACTTAAGCAGCTGATTCAGGCTAATATCAACCAGGAGAAGATAAGCACAGCTCTGCAAGAAGCCAGCGCGACTCAGCGAATGGTGCATGAGGAGGCCATGCGTGCACAGGCTGAAACCAATATTCTGCTGGGTGAAGCCCACAGACTGGCCTTAAAAGAACAGCAGCAAATTAATCGCCATTTGCAAGACCAAATTCAGGCCTCAGTGGAGAGGTCAGCGGGGCCTCATGGTTTGCGCCAAACCACTCGTGCAGCGGTACAGACATCTCTGCAGAAGATGACACCCACCGACGACGTTGAGGCCTATCTCATGGTGTTTGAGTGAGTGGCAGAAAGAGAGAAGTTATCTTCAGATCAGTGGGCAGCAGTGGTGGCACCTTTCCTAACCGGAGAGCCGCAAAAGGTGTACTTTGATCTTAATGAGCAGGATGCCAAGGATTACTCCAAGCTGAAGGGTGAGATCCTTGCCCGTCTGGGTGTTAATATGAATATGCGTGCTCGACAGGTGCACAACTGGACTTTTGTGGAACACCTACCTGCCCGGTCACAAATGTATGATCTTGTCCATCTTGCAAGGAAATGGCTACAGCCAGAGGAATCAAACCCTGCGCAGATCGTGGAGAGAGTGGTGCTTGACAAATACATCCGCTCCTTACCACCAAAGGTTCAGCGTTGGGTCGGTCAAGGAGATCCTACAGATTGGGAACAGCTGGTGAACCTGATTGAAAGGTACAGAGCTACTCAGGATCTACTCCAAGAAGTACCGCCTGGATGTTCTAACCCCAGGAACAGCAAATAGTGCGGAGCACCGGTAAGACTGTTCCATTTACTAGAGGGGTGAGAAATGTCTTTAAGGGAGGTGGCTCAGAAGGGGAGCAGACGGAGGGAAGAAATCCCAGAGAGACACTGAAGGCCAGACCAGGGTCTCAAGTGGGGGACCGGGGCCGCATACAGTGCTGGCGGTGTTATGGACCTGGGCATATTGCTGCCAATTGTCCCCTGACTACTGAGCCAATGGAGTGTGATGCAGCAAGGCGAATATCCTTGTTTGCACGTCCTGTTTGTTCTGCTGAGACGGTTTACGAGACTGAACAACAAATGTGTGTCGTAAAAGTGGAAGGGTGTACTGTGAGTGCCTTGCTGGATTCCAGGAGTCTGGTTACCCTGGTGCATGCCAGCCTGATAGACCTTGGAACATTCAGAGGACATAGTATAGGGGTCCTGTGCATTCATGGGGACACTAAAGAATACCCCACCGCTTTGGTCACTCTAGAGACTTCCTGTGGAATCGCTTACCGTGAAGTGGGTGTGTCAAGTCCCTGATGCACAGTGTGATCCTGGGGAGAGACTTCCCAGTGTTCTGGGACTTGTGGAGGAAGAAAGATGTAACCTCCACTGTAAATGTTAATGATGGTATTAATGTGTGCGCTGTGATTAGCCCAGAACCCTTTAACGAGGATGCTGAAGTGCCAGCAGTAGGGCTGACCACTGAGCCTGATAAATTTCCCCTGGCTGTTTTTGCTGGTGAAACGGATGAGCAGGAGGAAATTTCTGATATACCAGAGTTAAATGTATCACGTGACAATTTTGGGACTGCTCAACTTAGAGATCCCACATTGTTAAAAGCCAGGGAAAATACTAAGGTATTAAATGGAGTGCCTCAACATCCAGGGGCTGATAAGGTGTTTCCACACATGGCGGTTAACCAGGATTTGCTGTATCGGATAGATAACATACGTGGGGAGGTTGTTGAACAGCTGGTGATACCCCAACTGTATCGTAGAATGGTGTTGGACTTGGCTCATAAACACGTGCTGGGGGGACATCTAGGTTGCGAAAAGACCAGAGAGCGTATCTTACAACGATTCTTCTGGCCGGGGGTATATACGGAAGTTCAGAGGTATTGCGAGTCCTGCCCGGAGTGTCAGATAACGGCTCCTATGCCACATTTTAGGAGTCCGCTAATGCCTTTACCTATCATTGGGATCCCTTTTGAAAGAATTGCCATGGATCTGGTCGGCCCTTTAGTCAAATCCTCTAGAGGACATCAATATATCCTAGTGGTGTTGGACTATGCCACACGCTACCCTGAGGCAGTCCCTTTGCGAAATTCCTCTTCAAAAGCCATTGCAAGAGAGTTGTTTTACATGTTTTCCCGTACTGGTTTACCTAAGGAAATCCTTACCGATCAGGGAACTCCCTTCATGTCCAAAATCACCAAGGAATTATGTAAACTGCTGAAAATTAAACACCTGCGTACCTCTATATATCACCCTCAAACTGATGGTCTTGTCGAAAGATTCAATAAGACATTAAAAGGCATGTTCAGGAAGGTGGTTAGTAAGGATGGGAAGGATTGGGACTGTCTTCTGCCTTATTTGATGTTTGCTGTACGTGAAGTTCCTCAATCATCCACAGGGTTTTCTCCTTTTGAACTTGTATACGGCAGACAACCCCGTAGTCTCCTTGACATAGCCAAGGAAACCTGGGAGCAAGAGTCCACACCTTATAGGAGTGTAATTGAGCATGTCACGTTGATGCAAGACCGAATCGCTGCGGTCATGCCTATAGTTAAGGAACACTCGGAGCAAGCTCAGGATGCTCAGAGCAGGGTGTATAACCGAACTGCTAAAGTTAGAAATTTTAACCCTGGTGATCGAGTGTTGGTCTTAGTGCCAACCGTAGAAAGAAAATTTCTTGCTAGATGGCAAGGGCCGTATGAGATAATTGAAAAGGTGAGGGATGTAAATTATAAAGTTTACCAACCAGGTAAAAGGAAGACAGTACAGTTATACCATGTAAACGTAATTAAGCCATGGAAAGACAGAGAGACCCTCGTGGCAGTAAGTACCCCCTATAGTCTTAACCCAGATGTGTATGTGTCAGAATCCCTCGCAAAGCCACAGAAACAGGAGACAAAAGAGTTTGTGCAGAGAAACACAGACGTGTTTTCAGAACTGCCAGGACAGACTAGTATAATAAAACATGACATTGTGACCGAGCCTCAGGTTCGGGTCCACTTGAAACCCTACAGAGTCCCTGAAGCTCGCAGACAAGCCATATCTGAGGAGGTCAAGAAAATGCTAGACCTTGGGATTATTGAAGAGTCAAAAAGTGAGTGGTCAAGTCCCATTGTATTGATTCCGAAACCAGATGGGTCATTACGTTTCTGTAACGACTTCCGCAAGTTAAATGAGATGTCAAAGTTTGACGCATACCCAATGCCAAGAGTTGACGAGTTAATAGAGAGACTGGGCCATTCAAGGTATTTTTCAACACTTGATTTAACCAAAGGCTACTGGCAAGTACCCCTCACGGAGGGCGCCAAAGAGAAAACTGCGTTCATCACCCCGGATGGTCTGTTTCAATATATTTGTTTACCATTTGGGCTACATGGGGCTAACGCGACCTTTCAAAGGTTAATGGACATAGTCCTCAAACCCCATCTTCGGTATGCTTCGGCATATCTGGACGACATTATAATCTTTAGTGATGACTGGGAAAGCCACTTACCAAAAGTACAAGCAGTACTAAACTGCATCAGAGCCGCGGGGTTAACAGCAAACACAAAGAAATGTTCCTTAGGCTTGGAGGAAGCACATTATCTGGGGTACATAATTGGGAGAGGGGTAATAAAGCCACAGGTCAACAAAGTTGAGGCTATACAAAACTGGCCCCAGCCCTCAACCAAAAAGCAGGTCAGAGCTTTCCTAGGAATTGTAGGTTATTACCGCAGGTTCATTCCAAACTTTGCCAGCACAGCAGTGCCCCTGACAGATCTTACCAAGGGAAGTAAGTCTGTCATGGTCAAGTGGGACACGAAGGCTGAAAGCGCCTTTCAAGAGTTGAAACTGGCCCTGTGTAACCAACCAGTCTTAGTCACTCCTGACTTCAAAAGTTTGTTGTCCAAACTGATGCTTCTGATGTGGGGCTCGGAGCAGTTCTGTCACAAGAGGTGGGTGGTGAGGAACATCCTGTGACCTATTTAAGCAGAAAACTTACCCTGGCTGAGAAAAACAATAGCATAGTTGAACGTGAGTGCTTGGCAATTAAGTGGGCACTTGAGTCCCTGAGATATTATTTATTGGGTCGTCGGTTTAGGTTGGTTACAGACCACTCTCCTCTAACGTGGATGTGTCAAGCTAAAGAGAGAAATTCAAGAGTTACACGGTGGTTTCTTACTTTGCAGAACTTCAAATATACTGTGGAACACAGGTCAGGAAAACTGCAGGGCAATGCTGACGCTTTGTCTAGGACACACTGCCTTGTAGCTAAATGTGTCCGATCCCACGGGCTCGAACAGAGGAAGAGGGTATGTGAGACAGTGACAGGTAAAGTCATTGAGGAAAGGTACATTTCCCCTAGAATCCTGTCATATGTATCCTAGGCTCCAGGGAATGAGTATTTTTTTGCAATAGAAAGCTCTAGCTTTCCAATCTCGGCTTAAGGAAAAGCCGGAAAAAAGGGCCTGGAGTTGGATTGGGGAAGAGCAGGACGGGTTCCCCAATCCCTAGTCCATCTCTGTTTGTAGGACAAGGCTGCTGCTCAATTAGCTGCACCTGCAGCCGGTATATAAAAAGGTGCAGACACAGTGTGTAAAGATCCCCTCCCCCCGACTCAGACCGGTGACTACTAAGTCTGGAGTAATCTGTATTCTATGTGAGTAAAGACCTGTGTTACTTTGTGTCCAGTGCCTGGTAGGAAGGCACTTGGTATAGTTAGATAATAGCTTGTTTAGTTAGTGCTCAGACGAGCAGGATTTATTTTGCATTTTGCCTTGTTGTACAAGAGGCTGTTTTCTTTGACAAGAATAAAACACAGGCAAAGCCCTGTTATGAACTTTAATGCACTGTGTCCCTGTCTCTGACTACGAAGAAACCATTGTACCAACCTCTCCTGATGCTAAACCCTCACAGATGCTACACGCCCCCCTGTATATGATGCCACACAGCCTTCCTGTATATGATGCCACACGCCTCCCTGTAGATGATGCCACACGCCTCCCTGTATATGATGCCACACGCCTCCCTGTAGATGATGCCACACCTGCCTCCCTGTAGATGATGCCACACCTGCCTCCCTGTAGATGATGCCACACCAGCCTCCCTGCAGATCATGCCACACCAGCCTCCCTGCAGATCATGCCACACCTGCCTCCCTGTAGATGCCACACCAGCCTCCCTGTAGATGCCACACCAGCCTCCCTGTAGATGCCACACCAGCCTCCATGTAGATGCCACACCAGCCTCCCTGTAGATCCCTGTAGATGCCACACCAGCCTCCCTGCAGATGCCACACCAGCCTCCTTGTAGATGCCACACCAGCCTCCCTGTAGATGCCACACCAGCCTCCCTGTAGATGCCACACCAGCCTCCCTGTAGATGCCACACCAGCCTCCCTGTAGATGCCACACCAGCCTCCCTGTACATGATGCCACATTCTCACGAGTGCAGCGCCGTCTATTGTCTTCTTCAGGTTTGGTCACTCATCTGCACGGGATCTGGCAAGGCAGCGCGACGGGGCGATGACGTCATCGAGGCGCCTTCAAACCCGTGAAGACGAGTGACCACACCTGAAGAAGCGCCGCAACCGTGAGTATGCCAACGATAGCCAGCAAGGGAATTAGTAGTTCCCTTGCCAATCCCCATGTAACAGATCCGTTTTTAACGGTTGTTACATGTATTGACAGCTGTTAAAAACGGATCCATTGACTTCTATGGGGGCCGTCAGGCCATTAAAATGGCCCAAAAATAGGACATGTCCTATTTTTTAACGGCCATTATTCACGGGCCGTTGAAAAAACAGCCGTGTGAATGCACCCATAGAATATCATTGCTCTGAAAACGGCCATGTGAAGGCTGTTAAAAAGAAGGCCATCACACGGCCGTTTTTCATTGTCGTGTGAATAAGGGCTTATACTGCTACATTAGTCAAAAAAGACTATTGGACCTGTTTAGATTAAATAAAATGATATTATTGGTACATTTTTCTTCCTTTACTGCCCTAGATTACCACAGATAATATCATTAATTCCCATCCTAAAGTGTCCACATACTGCAGACTTTTTCCGCCATGGATTTAACCACAAATCCATGGTACAATCTGTATGTGTCACATGCAAGTTTACATCAGATTTCAACCTATGCATTGTAAAGCATTACATTTGCGATGAAAATCCACAACAAAGCTGCAGTATATTTGTCATGCTTCAGAATTGAAAATCTGCAGTTTGCCCGTAATTCTTTTTCCCAACCACAAGTATTGTACTATTAATTGCTGCAGATGTTTGGTGCAGATTCCGCACCGAAAATCCACAGCCTGTGAAGTCGCCCTAAATCTTGCTAGGAATCTTCCCATTGAGGAGATTTATCAGTGCAATTAAGTCGAGGAGTCATCCATGAGAGGGACTAAATTTCTCAAAACATGGTATCACTGATTCCAATCTTCGATTGAGTTCAGGAACATCGTGACTTCTTGAATATAATCCCGAGGCATAGGGGGCGATGTCAGTTTTCTTCCCTCCCTTTTCTCCCTCTGTCTCATCTCCTCTTTTGCTTCTTTCTCTTTTTCTGATATGTCCACTCACGGACCAATGTGAATGGCTGCGGGTTCAGGATGCATAGGTCGTCCGTTTCAAGTACTGTATCAGCTGTGCGTTGTTGTTCTTCTTGCACTTACTGTAGAAACATATACTGGCCTGCGAGCCGATGTTTGTGCTGCTTATGTTTGCACTATCGTGTTTGTGTTGTGGAAAACGGAAAATAAAAGAATTTGAAAAAAAGACAAGGAGTCATTGTGTGTCAGTCAAGTATTTTTTTTTCTAATTCATTTTTTTTTTAACGTGTCAGGTTAAGAAATTTGTCCCTTCCCTTTTCCCATCCCTTGTTGAACTTGATGGACATGTGTCTTTTTTTCAACAGTACTAATTATGTAACTATGTAAGGTTGTCAGAAAAAGAGAATTACAAAATATAGGCAAAAACATATGGGATAATGTACCCCACTGTACAGTAAATTATACACAGGTCATGGAACTCCGAAATTAATTTTAACGTTCTTTACCTTTAAAAGTAAGGTACATTATTACTTATAAAACACACCTCTGCTGCTGCAGAATCTCTTTTTAAAGAGTAAGGGGGAGCGGTCTGCAGCATTTGAGGTGTGTATTATGTTGTTTTGACATGCTGGAACATGTAAATGTATAATACACATTCAGTGGTTGACACAGGAGAAGGAACTTCCTGCAAAAATAATCTGCAATAGACTGCTACTGCAGAAAGAGAACAGATTCCAAAATCAGAATTTAATGTATATACAAATATTATTTACAGACTGATGTGTATTATAAAAATATAAAGCAACCTGTATGATATTGCACTCAGTATTGTAGCCTGAGTCTGGTGTTATAGTCTAGTTTCACTTACCTCTCTTTCTTGAGTAATTCTTGGCTGATAATGACAAATTGGCCTGATGAATCATGGGACTTCCTGGAAAAAGCCTCTAGTTCCACTTCCAATTTTTTATTATCCTTTACTAATGAATCCACCTTCTTGTCCCCGGATTTACATTTGCTCTCAAGTGCTATTGGTTACATGAAAAGATTTACTAAGTAAATAATATAATATATTCTTATCATTCAGCTCTTACTACGATATGACTACAGAAAACTACTGGTTGTCTTATAAGATGGCACAGTGCTAGAGACTATTGCAAAATATAACCCAAAGTACTAATGTGTGCAATTAACTAGAATTAGTCTAAAGTGACATTTTACCCAGAGATTTCCTGGCATTTAAAGCTATTTCCTTGCAGCTTCTAGGTCAGGCCCACAGAGAAGCCATCCATAATAAAATTATATTAAGGAAATTCCCAAAACTAGACCTCTTTAACTCAGGAGTCACCAAAGATGTAAACTTACCATGTATTTGTACCCTTAAAGATTCAATATGAGCAGACATGGATGATACCTCTTTGTCCCTTTTACTAAGTTTGAGCTGCAAATCTGAATACATAAAGAGAAAAAAATGCAGAAACTTTTAGCACGCAAATTGTCATAATTGACTCTACCTCTTATAAAACGTAATTTGAAAAGTTTGATGAAAAAACTGATTTTCCCTGGCGCTGCTAACTGGTAAAACCCTTCTTGAGTTATGAGGATTTGAAACAAGCAAATGTAATATCAGATATTGTTTTAATTACTACGCGTTTTAAGGTCGGATCGGCCTCTTCATTAGGTAAAGTGGTTACCACTTTGTCTTGGCTATATATTTCACTTTTGCAAGGGGAACATATAGCATTTGTATTTTACCTGATAAAGGGGCCGGTCCGGCTTTGAAACGCGTAGTAATTAAAACAATATCTGATATTACATTTGCTTGTTTCAAATCCTCATTACTCAAGAAGGGTTTTACCAGTCAGCAACGCCAGGGAAAATCAGTTTTTTCCTCAAACTTCTCAAATTATCATTTACCACTTGGACCCTTTGGATCCGGATCGGAAACCCAGACTGCAGCAATATTTTAAAACACACTTTCAAGGATGTTGTGCTCCTAGCACAACCAACCAGGTCAGCAGAACTGATAACCTATCTGTGCCCTTTTTACTATATAATTTGATGCACTATGTGCGCTTTGTGTTTGTTTTTTCTCCTCTACTGTTTAGTGTCTTATAAAAACGTGATGTTACCTTAGATACTAAAAATTTTAATCCACTGCCAACTTATGCTACATAGATAAATGTGCCTGGAAAATAAAAAACTACACATTTCTTGGCGGAATAAATATTGCAGACTGCACTCACTGGCTTCACATCTGAGACGGACTACTCTACGTTACACAACAGCTGCAAGCTCTACCACGCTCTGCGAAAGTCTGGACTGTCACTGGCTATCAGTCTCTGTACACGGGTCCAGCGTCACTGAATTTGCTTACTACTTTGTGCTTTGTGTATGCACTTTCCATATGTGTACGTTATGCAGTATTTCTAGAGCCTTCCTATATTTTAGAGAACAAATAAGGTGCAATATATTATACCAAAAACAATTAAATAATTAGTTCAGCAAGTGGGAAATGTTAAAAAAAAACAAGGGTTCTCCAACTTTGGACAATTTTTTTTTTTGTCAGAAAGAGCCACTGATGATAAACTAGATCCCCGAACGATCAGTTGTAATCAGTGGAGGAACCTGCCAGCAAATGTTTAATTTCCCTAGAGTTCCACCACAAAGTATTATACAGTCCCAATTTAAATACGTAGGCTGTACATGTAATGCATGGATGTACTGGGTCCTCCAGAGTGAGGGACTCTCTTTGTCGCTTCTCTCTACTCTGGCTAATATATGACGCTCCTGAATGGGGGAGGGACATCCTATTAATTCAGAATTACATAGTGGGGTACTTTAAATTAATTTATTAAACCAAACAACTCATTTGATGTAGTGGTTGCCAAGCAGTAGTTAACAATCTACAGGTAGACTCAGAGAAGACAGTAGATCCTAATGTTAGACTAACACTGAAAGTTGTGTTCCTGTAGACTTCTAAACAAAAGCAGGAAAATAGTCTCCTTGTTGGCTTGTGTATCAGTGTGCTTAACGTCAATAGTGACAGGCCAACCGGCGAATCTGGTCCAAAACGCAGAAGAGGAGGCAACATGAATAGCAAAATTCAGATGAAAACTATACCTTCCACTGTGTTTTTCATTTTAATTTTTTCTTCTGAAATATCATTTGTTTCAATCATCTGGAAAACACAAGATATAGAATTATGTCCAAGACAAATGAACTTTGTTTTTTTTCACTAGGATTTATTGCAATATCATCATCTATTTCAGATATTCTAATTGTAACAGTGGAGAATCTTTTCACGTTAAATGTTCAACGATATTTCTATGTAGATGAGTTCAAGACCAAATTCATGTTAATCAGGCATGTCACGGGTTTAGGTCAGCTGCGCCCAAGTCATTGGGCAACCGAATATCAGGTGCCCAACTGTCAGAAACTGTTTTCATATACACAGTGTTCAATAAGCGCTGTGTATTGAAGCGAGACAGTGCTGCTGCCTCTATTGGTCCCAGTGGCCATGTGAATAAAGAAAACACTACCCACCAATCGTTGCCGTACTGCTAGCACTAACCCAATTACCCTAAAAAAAATTATTTATCTAAATGAAGGTTAAACAATGGTGATTACACATATAACATCTATTTTAGTGTTACACTATATTACTATAAAAAAGCTAGAATTTTAAAAAGCATAATTTCTTAACTACCTTTACAAACTATAAGCCTAAAATTTATAAGCAAAGAGAAAACTTATATAAAAAATGATTAAAAACAGTATTAGTACTGAATAAATACTGCAAAAATTCACATCTATAGTCCAAAAAAGAAAAATGTATACAGTACCAGTCAAAAGTTTGGACACGTCTTTTCATTCTATGGTTTTTATTTTATTTTATTTTCTACTTTGTAGAATCATATTAAAGACAGAATAACTAACAAGGAACACATATGAGATTAGGTTGTAAACAAAAAAGTGTTAAAATAGAATATGTTTTATATTTTTGATTCTTCAAAGTAGCCCCCCTTTGCTTTGATGGTACCTTTGCACACTTTTATCTTTCTCTCATTCAGCTTCATAGTTATGTCTTCAATATGAATTTACAATGTAGAAAATAAAAAAATAAATAAAAAAAACATGGAGTGTGTCCAAACTTTTGACTGGTACTGTAGTTGTTAAACTAATGCACTATAAACAGCTAAAATGTGTTTGATTGAGAAGGACCAAAATACCCCTGACCTGAAACGGTTACATTAATTAGCATAGAATTGTGGATGTAAAAACCAAAACAATGTTCGCATAGTTGGTGGTACACTTTGAAAGACTTATTGATGGGGTCCCGGTGCTGGATTTTATGGAGAGATAAGCGAACATGTGCAGCTAACTCTCCATTAAAATGAATGTTACAATCACCTAAGAGTCACCTCAACCAGTGTTATTCCTATGATATATCTGATTGCAAAAACATATTTATTTGTTTATCTTTCTTACAGTAAAGACTGTATGTCTTCAGCAAGTTTGATAGGTAAGCCTTATGCCTAATGCACATGACCGTTGTGTGCTGGCCGGGTCCGTCCGTGATCCGTGGACAGATAGGACAGGTTCTATTTTTCCACGGATCGGAGAGTCGGGTCAGTTTTCACGTGGCACTCGGTCGTGTGCAACTGCACTTACTGGTCTAATTAAATTTTATATTTGTATTTCGTGATAAAATATTAATCATTTTTATAATTATTATAGGTTAGTTAAACTACAAGTCATTTAGGCCTGGTTTACATTACGTAATTTTCCTTCCACCAGAGGTATATTTCTGGAAGAGACCCGACATTTACCTCCGAACGAAGGTAGCGACTGCCCGAACTTCATATATGGATTTCATATACGAACAGTGAAGTCAGGATCTACAATGCGTCCCCAACCAGAGCGCTTGCCTTTGATGCTGGGGAAGCCCTTCACCTCACTTTCCAAATATTCACACTGACGTTAGGAACTTTAAGATGCCAGAATCCGCTCCTGGAGAAGGCCCTGACGTCACTGCCCATATATGGACAATGAAATCAGGGGCTTCACCAGTCCCAGTATACCGGCCAGAGTGCTTCTGATGCTCTGGCCGTGGACTCTGTAGTTGAAAGCCCCTAACTTCACTGTCCATATATGGACAGTAACATACGGGGCTTCCCCAGGGTCAGAATCCCTGTGCCAAAGGCAACCTAATGCCCTGCCTGGAGACTCTCCCCAAGGTATATGTTTAACATATATCTCTGAGGGATGTCAAACAGTGGCATCTGTCATACATAGGCTCCCATGTTAATAAAAACATACCTCACAGTATATATTTATTTTTTTGCGAAATCCCTCAGGATTGAATAGCGTAGTGCACTACGTTAATCCATTATCAAAAACAAAAAGGTATACCGACGTATACCACCCCGACGGAGGCCATAAGGACACTAAAACTATGTGAATTCGGCCTTACTTGTGCCATATTACAACAACTCATCCTGATACACTGGTCAAAATAAATTTCATCTACTAATGAAATTACTTAGTTTTAGTAAAAATAGGAAGAAATTATAGTATCCTACATTAGGATTTTGTGAAGAGTGAAGAGCCTCTATTGACTGCAATTTGTTTTCCAAGACCAAAATTCTCTCCTGTAGTCTTTGGATCTCTTGATTATTTCTTATGTCTGCTTTCTGGAGCATGTCGTAATCTTGCATTTTCTTTTCAGCAGCCGAAATCTGTTCTTTTAAGAAGGCAATGGCTTGTGTCTGATCATAGTACCCAACTTGTGCCTTCTGTAAGACACACATTTGCTGCTCTGCCTCTCGATATTTGTCTTTAATATCCTGAATCTCTTTGAGGTGTTGATTGGTTTTTGATTCTAGCTGTGTCCTCCAGTTGTTATTTCCTTCATCGACTTCGTCCCTAATCTCCTGTAGTTTCGTTTTGAGAGTTTCCCTCTCTTTGTTATAGACTGCTATTTCAATCTCATTTTTAGCTTTCAGGTTTTCAATTTCTAGTTGATGCTCCATTTTTAGGCTTTCTACACTAGCTTTAAGCTCTACTATTTGTTTGTGTTGAGAGTCAGGACTGGTAACCAAGGAACCTTTCAAATCTTCTAGAGATCTCTGGTGATCAGAAACTAAACTGTCCAATTTAGACTTCCAATTGTCCATCATTCCTATATTCTCTTTTGTGGCCTGCTCTAGCCTTTTTTTCAGTTCTCCAATCTCCTGGACATGCTTCTCCTTTAAAGCCTTCAATTTTTCAATTTCTTGTTGATATCTTCTTATCTTTTCCTCATACTTATCTCTTTGCTGACTACTCTCCTTCTGATGCTCCTTACTAACAGACAGAAGCTGGTCTCGTAAACGCAAGGCCTCAGTCTGAAGTCCAATTTTATGTTCTGGTAAATCTGACTGACTGGAGCTTATTAAACAGTGTTGAAGGTCTTCAATCTCAATGCGACGAAGGTTGAGCTCTTCTTCCAGTTGTTGAATTCTTGTCTGCTCTGCTACCGTTGTCTGCTACAGAGAAATAATTGAATACATTATTTTGGTTTATGGGTAATATTCTAACGTGTAAAATGTCCAAATGCTTAAACTTTATACACTCTTAAACAGTACATTTTAGTGATTTTGTTTTACACCAAGGTTTAATATTTTACTTAATGTTTATAATAAATATGTCAATTACTAGCTTTAACTTTACTTTTATATTTGCAAAATAATTAAAACGATAAAAAGCCCTGGTGTAAAATAGTTAAACATGGAGTAAGATTGGGTGTTAGAATGTGTTTGTTAAGAAATTAAGTATATAATAAGTAAACTGAAGTGAATATAGCAATCTAGTTGTTAGCAAGATCTTGAAAGGAAGTGACTGACCCACAGCTCTCGGTTTTCTAATAAAGTTCAGCTTCAACATTTCTTTTACCACATCAACCAAAACATTCCATAAAGCGGTTGCAGTAAGTGGCTGTTATTTAGAGGGTTTGTCCACGACCGGAACACTGATGACCTATCCACCGGATAGGTCATCAGTATATGATCGGTGCAGGTCCAACACCCGGACCCCGCACCGATCAGCTGCTCCGGCTGCCTGCTCTGTACATTGCTCAGCAGCCGTGCTGCAGTACTGCAGCTCAAGTCACTATTCCATGACCGGAGCCATCTGTTTCCAGTATGGACGTCCGGTGCCCGGCAGCAGCGGGAGAAGCTGATCGGCCTGGGGTCCAGGTGTCGGACCCGAACCGATCATATACTAATGACCTATCCGGTGGATAGGTCATAAGTTGTCCGGTAGTGGACAACCCCTTAAAGGTGCGTGACCTTATGACCTTATGTTTGCAGTTCTTGTTACTGTTGAGAGACCTGCAGGTCACATGAGCACATAGGCACATCCTAGTAGAGCAGCAAGACTCAATAGAGAAGTCTGTGAGCTGCCATGTAAGTATAAGGGGGATGAATTAGTTTAAGGGGTCTGTATTAAGGGGTCTATTAGTTTAAGGATCTGTATTTAGGTGGTCTGGATTTAGGGGTCTGGGATCTGTATTTGTTTAGTGTCTGTATTTAGGGGGTCTGTATTTAGGGGTCTGGGATCTGTATTAGTTTAGTGTCTGTATTTAGGGAGTCTGGGGTCTGTATTAGTTTAGGGAGTCAAGTCTAAGGGTCTGTATTTAGGGGCATACAAAAATTCAACCTTGACAGAGTAATATAACTAAGAAAGACAATTATGTTGATATAAAATTTATTTTTTATTAATTATCTATTAAAAAGAAGGCACAATGAAACATATATAAAAATAGAAACATGAAGCTGGTAAGCATACAATGGTAATAGACTCTACACACAGGGTATATAGCAAAATAAATGTATCCAGTGTTGAGACCAATAGGCAACCCCTATGTTATGTGAATCGAAGTAATGTAGGTAACATACCAAATAGTCAATGGATATATAGATTTTTAAGAAGAGTTTCCTTTGTTAACACAAAGTGATATAGTGACACATTTAAAAAAAGGAAAGTTAATGTGAACAAAGTAAGTGGTGAAAACTATTTAGAACAGAATTACAGGGCATACCTGGCTGTGAGTCTTAGCAACAGTATACCAGCCGTCTCACACCTAGGGGTTGCCTATTGGTCTCAACACTGGATATATTGACATTGCTATATACCCTGTGTGTAGAGTCCATTACCATTGTATGCTTACCAGCTTCATGTTGTTTCTATTTTTATAAATTTTTCACTGTGCCTTCTTTTTAACAGATAATTAATAAAAAATAGGTTTTTTATCTACATAATTGTCTTTCTGGGATATATTACTCTGTCAAGGTCGAATTTTGGTATGTATATTGAGTATTGAATCATGTTCTAATCTGTGTCTTGGATCACATAAGAAAATGTCTGTATTTAGGGGGTTTGGGGTGGGATCTGTATTAGTTTAGGGGGTCTTTATTTAGGGGTCAGGGGTCTGTATTAGTTTAGGGGTCTGTATTTAGGGGTCTGGGGTCTATATTAGTTTATGGAGTCAGGTCTGTGTGAATGTATTTAGGGAGTGTGATCTGAGGTCTGTATTAGTTTAGTGGTCTGAATTTAGGGAGTCTTTATTTATGGGGTCTGTATTAGTTTATGGGGTCAGGGGTCTGTATTTAGGGGTCTGGGGTTTATATTAGTTTATGGAGTCTGATCTGGGGTCTGTATTAGTTTAGTGGTCTGTATTTAGGGGGTCTTTATTTATGAGGTCTGTATTTAGGAGGTCTGGGGTATGTATTTAAGGGGTCCGTATTAGTTTAGGGAATCAGGCCTGGGGGGGTCTGTATTTAGGGGGTCTGGCCTGTGGTCTGTATTAGTTTAAGGGGTCTGTATTCAGGGGGTCTGTATCAGTTTAGGGGTCTGTATTTAGGGGGTCTGTATCAGTTTAGGAGATCTGTACTTAGGGGTCTGTCCTGAGGTGTGTATTAGTTTAGGAGGTCAGGTCTGTGTTCATTATTAGTTTAGGGGATCAGGTCTGGGGGGTCTGTATTTAGGGGTCTGGTCTATATCTATTTAGGGTGCTTCTTCTGGGGTCTGTATTTGTTTAGGGGAGTCTGACCTGAGGACTGCAATAGTTTAGAAGGTCTGGGGTCTGTATGTATTCTAGGGTCTGGTCTAGGGTCCGAATTTATTAGTCTGATTTAATGTATGGACCTGGGGTGTGAATTTCCTTAAGGGTCTGGTCTGGGGTATGGAACAATTTCTGGGGTTTAGTGTCTGAATTTTTGTGTTTCTTTAGGGGCTGGAAGTGACTGTAGAAGGGAAAGGCAAAAAGGTCTCGGCAGGAAACTGCAGTGGTCAGGAGAAGTCGCCATAACGGTCTGTGTCAGATGGAGAAGAAAAGAGAATGACTTCCACAGAAGACATCACCTGTGAGTCACTGGAACGGTCACCTCTTCTGACATGACTGTTACAGGAAATCCTTGTATTCCACAAAAAGTCTCTCTGCAACTCAGGACTAATAGACAAATGGGTGTTACCATTCCCATTGTCAGAAGGATGTGTCCCTACACAGTGTGATGCTGTCAGAACTGATTGCAGACTGTCAGTATGTAGGGACACAGCCCTTTGACAAGGGCAATGATAGCAACCTATTTGTCAATGCTCGCACAGAAAAGTGGTGTTGACCATAGACACTGTGTGGCAAGGTGGCAGTGGAGAAGGGGGGCCCAAGTTTGTGGATCAGCCAATGGCCTATGGTCTACTTAAAGAGAACCTTTCACCTCCCCATACATGTGAAGCTGAGTGCAGCATGTAATGGGGAGGGCTGAACAAACCCTGGGGCACTTGACATTTTTTTTTCTACCTCCCTCCTGAACTGTCAACAAGGCATGTACTGGCAAGGGGGCGTGTTACTATAGCTGTGACACTGTCCAATCAGATATGGACAGTGTTACAGCAAGAGCGAGGAGAGTGTGCGCGCGAACGCACGCTCTCACTCTTCAGCTTTCATGATTAGTCTTCTGCCGAACTGGCAAGGGGGCGTGTCCCTGCTACGGACAGTGTAAGCGCTCCCCAGCTCTTACACTGTTCGTAGCAGTGACACGCCCCTTGCCAGTTTGGCAGACAAAGTACAAGACTGATCTCTCACAAGAGCTGAAGAGATGAGAGCGCGCTCTCCTCTCCACAGCTCTTACACTGTCCATAGCAGTGACACACCCCCTTGCCAGTTCGGGTGAAAAGACTGATCTTCAAAGCTGAAGAGAGAGAGCGTGCACTTTCTCTGCTCGCTCTTGCAGTGGCACTGTCCATATCTGATTGGACAGTGTCACAGCCATAGTAACACGCCCCCTTGCCAGTATACACCCCGTTGACAGTTCAGGGGGTTATTTAAATATCGGCGCCAGATATAATGGCACTGATATCTAAATAATGGAGGGAGGTAGAATTTTTTTTTAAAGTGCCCCAGGGTTTGTGCATGTATGGGGAGGTGAAAGGTTCTCATTAATCTGCCACTGACAGGACTACGCTGTATGGTGTTATCTACAGGGGGGCTGTATGGCGTTATCTACAGGGGGGGTTTGGGGCTGTATAGCGTTATCTACAGGTGGCTGTATGGCGTTATCTACAGGGGGTTTTGGGGTTGTATGGCGTTATCTACAGGGGGGCTGTATGGCGTTATCTACAGGGGGGGCTGTATGGCATTATCTACAGGGGGGATGTATGGCGTTATCTACAGGGAGGCTGTATTGTGTTATCTACAAGGGGGTTTGGGGCTGTATGGCGTTATCTACAGGGGGCTGTATGGCGTTATCTACAGGGGGCTGTATGGCATTATCTACAGGGGGAGGACTGTATGGCGTTATCTACAGGGGATGGCTGTATGGCATTATCTACAGGGGGCTGTATGGCGCTATCTACAGGGGGCTGTATGGCGTTATCTACAGGGGGCTGTATGGCGTTATCTACAGGGGGCTGTATGGCGTTATCTACAGGGGGCTGTATGGCGTTATCTACAGGGGAGGGCTGTATGGCGTTATCTACAGGAGGGCTGTAAGGCATGTATGGCGCTATCTACAGGGGGGCTGTATTGTGCTATCTATAGGGGGTGCTGTGTGGCGGGATCTACAGGGAGGCACTATCTACAAGGGGAGGTTGTGTGATACCCAGGGGAGGGGGGCCCCAATCAAAAGTTTGCTATGGGGCCCAGTCTTTCCTAGTTACACCCCTGCCCATGTGAATAGCTGTTATCGCTGGGGAAAAGCCTGGCTAGTTATGCTGTGAGAGAAATGAATGGGATGTATTGGTAAGATGTCTCCCTTAGAGGAAAAGTTCTTCAATATGAACCATCGGAGCATATGGAAAGAGGTTGTCTAAAGTAGAAAACCCCTTTAAGTCAATACTGAATGTCATGAACTTGTGGAAGTATAACACAATGAAATACAATACTATTGCATAAAACCCCAAAAAAATTGGTGAAAATGTAGTAAGTTCTTGGGATACAATAAATATATAAATCCTGTTAAAAAATCTATCACTAGAAGTAGAATTTCTGGCTGTATAAACCGTGCTATCATGTGTAACCTTAATGTACAAAATCCGTAGTTTGAGATATTAACTTTTCAGAAATAGGCCAAGACATGAAATAATACACAAAAGCATGATATAATGGTATACAGCTTTTATGATGTGATACTAAATCCCTGTTTATTATTTAATGCAAATTAAGGGCGAAAAATTATGGAAAGAAAATGTACTCTGTAGCTAAAGTCAAAACCCATTTATTGTTGAATTCTCCAATGGAAAAAAGGCTTGAATTCAAATGAGGAAAAAGTAAGGTATTAGAAAGTTCCTGCCAATTTACCTAGTAATCTGATATTAATATTGAATTATTATAATTGACAACAAGGTTTGAACATATTTGTTCCCCTATAGATATTTTTGTATTTTATTCTTATGATTTTATAATCTTAAATGCTAACAAAACGGCTAACCTAGTAGAAGTGCTAACGGGGTATGGGGCATCTAAATTCACCATCTCCAGAATCTCCACCATTCAGTAATTTAAAATGTTGGACTTTTTTTTAATATGCGTGAGCTGAAGTATATTAACGTTAAAGATGTTGCCCAGTTTTGGCCAAACTTTTATTTAATAAACTTTTGGGCCATGCTTATCTAATGGGGATGTTCCCTACTAAGAACACTATTGTATGACACTTAATGGAACTTCCAGATATAGGTCTTGTACTGGTTATGTTTGTCGAAATTCTGTTATAGTAAACAACACGGTTACTCACTAGAACTTTGTGAAACTGTTTAGGGCTCGTGCACATGGCGCGCATGGAGTCTGTACAGGACGGCATGGACGCTGCAAGGCTTTTAAAGGCAAATACCTATGTACTGAGTCGTAACATTGGCCAAGTGCATGAGCCCTAATGTGTTGGTTTCTCTCTAAGCCACAAGTATCACCTCTGGTAATGCAGAGGGAACCGCTCTGACCAGTCCAGGACCTCACGATCACTAACTACATCTAAAGAATTATGTCTTACAATTATGTTTCGTTATTATTTTTTTTTGCTTTACCACAAAGTAGTGGTATAGTTATAGGCAATGTACATGCAGCAGTTGCCACTGGGCTCCTACTATTTGAGAAGCCCAAAAATTTCTAAAGCTGCATAGAAAAAGATGGACCCAATGACTTATCAAGCCACTCACACATTAATTGTATACAGAGCTATCACAGTATATAAATTAATATTGATAACCAGTTTCACACATGCATTTTTTTGAAGTATGTTTTTTCTCTTCAACTGATCTTAACTGTTTCAAAAACAGATGATAAATTGTTAGCATCAGTTTTCATAAGTCTTTTAAATCTTTCTCCCATTGACTTCATTGATAAAGAAAAAAACTATTGTGATGCCTCTAAATGACTCATGTTCCTCAGAATTTAATAGGATCTATTAACTGATACATCACAATAAGTAACTTTTTAACAAATAACATACCACAAAAACATGCAAGTGTGAACCCAGTCTTAATACACTATTTCTAGCATATTATAATCACATTCAGCAGAATATGAAGCAGGCAAAGATTATGCTCTGTTTACATTTATCTGTCAGTATAGCTTAATATGTTGCACTATTTTTTCCAAATGGAAACCGGATGAACCTATGATAAGTAAACGGGACAGACTGATCATAACAGATTGTAAAAGATCTTTCAAATGGATCTGTAATATACTTTACATCATGGATCCTGTAAACAACAGAAACTATAATATCAGTGTGAACAGAGCCTTAGGTGATGGGTCCAGGAAAAGTATTTCCATCATGACCCAAAAACATCGAGGTGCACCTCTGCTACCATATTTATCAATGTAGGAGATTATAAAGCACTGGCAGATTTTATTTAATTGGAACATAATGTAATTCTAGACTTAACTGGGTTAGAGGAAAAAAATGTTACTGTTGTTACTGTAAATTATGATGTCAATTAGGATGAGCAAGACTAAATTCTTAATAAATACCTATCTTAACTGTTAATAATGCAGGAATGAAAAAATGCTGATGCAAAAACCCAATGATTCCATGTGCTTTGCAACAAACAAAAAGCAGTAGTACTGTGTATAATAATCTGTACCTTAACTCAAACTATCTGCAGCATTGATTATGGCACCAAATGTTTAATTTTGATCAGTTTTATGCTACTTGTAATATAATCTAGAAAAAAAGGTAAGATATTAGGGTAGTTTAAAAATTTGCGAAAAGCAACTTGACAGAAGCTAGCAAACTAAAGTACTACTGCTTTAGGTCTGAAAAAGGTCAGCAAATAATAACTATTTAGGGTGCAAAAAGTGAATGCGAAACGAAAATGTTTCTAAGCCAAGTATGGGCAGAAACAATGGGAAGCACAAAAATCAGGCCAAAATGGTGTAAATGAAGCTGGCAAGCACACTGGAACTGGACTTCAGTCAGGGGTTACTGATTCCATTTTACTGTACCCTCTTGTCCTCTAATTCTTTGAGAAGCTTTGCAGTTTTTGCCTTCTCAAACAGTAGATTCTGCTCGAGCTCCCGAATTTGGGCATGCTCCAACTGCGTCTGTGTCTGCACACACGGGATAGGAAAGAGAGAGAGCAGGAATGAAACGTTGCAGCATCTTCCAACATCTACAAGAGAGGATACTGTTGACAAGCTAAAGACTGTGCAGAGTATTATAAAATAATAGCTGGCGGCTCATATTGGTAGAAGAACCAGATGCAATTATTGTTCATTTCAGTGCAAGCAGTGCAGTTTTACTAAGAGCTTTTGTAGAAGAACCCGCCAACTGGTTGTACAAGGAAGTATTAGGAAAACAAGTGCTTAGAAATTGACATCCTGTTTTAGTGAGCTGAAATCACATATGTAATAATCTAATCTAGTTACTGTGGCTAGCTGAAAATAGTCTATAAATATATTTATTGGGCATGCCCCTCTACATTAAAGAGAAATCACCATTATTTATCTTTGAGTTATTTTATTCTTTCAAACTGTCTGTCAGTATTGGTTTCTGGTAAAGCTTGGTAACAACCAATATGACCACCATTACAACTCCCATAAGGTTAGCCACTCATCTTTCTAAGAATCTTGAAGAATAAATCTGCCTAGTTATACTTTGATGTGGAAGCAGAGTTTGTATCAATGCATAAATTACAATTGTCTTACTTATTAGACTGGGGAAGGGGCTGTTCATATCTGTGCTGTGGTATTCCATTGTTTTGCTCCGTCAGAGGAGCAGAACAAGGGCTTACCGGAAGCAATGGTTCAGTTGAACAACGGATACTGTTGGCGACCGACAAATCTCATTGACTTCAATGGGTTCCGTCGGCTTTCCGTCAGGGTGTACATTAATTTACCCGAAACAATAGTGCAGCACGCTACGCTATTGTTTCCGATAATCCATACCGGATCTGCGACGGAGGCCCCTAACAGAGCCTCCATCGCAGATGTGAACGGTCCTGAAGTTTGGTGAAAATCCAGGTGGTAGGGACAAGAGTGGTTATTTTGGTGGCCAATTATTAAGGCCCTATTACACCGGCCGATAAGCGGGCGGTGCAGCGAGCGCCGATGAACGAGACATCGTTGATCGGCGCTCGTTTGCTCCTTTCAGACGGAGCTACGGATGGGGACGAGCGGTCATTACTCCGATTGCTCATCCCCATACAATATTATTATGTCGGCAGCACGTCTCTATGTTTACACAGGGAGATGTGCTGACGACAACAATAATATTTTACTTTTTTTAAACGATACGATCAGCAGATGATTGAGCGTTTGCTCGTTCATCTGCTGATCGCTGCCCTGTTTACACAGCACAATTATTGACAACGAGCGTTCTATGAACTCTTGTCTGCCCGATAATCGCCCAGTGCAAAACCCCCTTTAGCCATCTCAAAATCAGATATAGTATAACTAAAATATGGTTGAATAGTGGTTTATTACTTGTGTTTTGTTTGAACTTTTAGGGGAAAATAATACATGAACCCATATAAAGGCCGAGACAGATTCTGGGAAGATGCAGTCAGAATGAAAGTAGATCTATTATAATCAATAATCCCACTCTTAGAAATCGCTGTATACAAGCACACTGCTAAGTAAGATTGGAATGATCTCTCCTACATCCCTCTATCCTAGTTTTGGCACAAACTTACCTTTTTTGTTCAACCACCAGCCTAAAACATGCTAACATTGATACATCTAAAGCTTTCTCTTTCTGTAGAGTTGTGTCATGCTGGCAAACTGCAGAAATGGCAAATCATCCGTGGCCGTTTCTCAGCGATCTCTACACAGCACCGCAAATCAGCGCAATCACCATCAACGGCTACAGGGACTATTAAATTTTTTGGGCTTCAATAAAAACAAAATTTGCCATGAGTAAATTATCTCCAAAAACAACGTCATTTAGATTAGTTTTTTAACTTTGTGATCCTGGAATTAACAGACCGAAAATATCCCATTGAGTAAAGTATCTAACTATTTCAATTAGAAATCTGATCTTTGAGCTCGGAAGCTTTCCCCAGAAAGGGACTTGAATGTCATTCCACAATGTGTTTCTATTCAAGTGAATGTCAATGGAAGGGGCCATCGGGGAGGATGAACTACAAAGAATGAAGACATTGTGACAAAGAGCCAATGTGCCAGAATTTTGTGGCGGGGAAAACATGATTATTATTCCAAAAAATGCACAGATAAGAGCAGGATGCATCTCAAGTATAGATGTGCATTCAAAATATCAGTACTGGAGACTTCTGAACATGAAGTACATGCTTTACAATTCTGTGCAATTCTACGTTGTGATTTACTGCATGTTTACATTGTAAAACCAGGAAACGACCAGTCAAAATTAAATGATACATTAACTTGTGTATTCTTATATTTACTGGTTAAAGGGGATCTCTAGAGAACCAGACATGAATGAACTCTGTGAGAACAAGCTATAGTGTACATGTAATATAATGTTACGATGTGATGCTGATCTCAGCTGCCAGTACTCCCCAGCAGCCCCATGACGTATGTCATTGTTCAAGCAGATTTAACATGCTGTCAAGGCCCCTCCGCTGTGATTTTTCTATTTATACAGAAGGGAAACTAATACTTAAAAAGCTGTTTTCCTACCGTGAATGTGAAACGAATGGAAATCATCCAAGTTATAACCCTAAAAGTGTAAAAAACATGACTGTGCAGTATAATGTATTCAATAGCCTAACCATTTAGAAAATGTTTGTCGAAGAGGAGTAAGCTTAGAGGAGAGTAGATAAAAAACCTTTACATATCTAATTTCATTTTGGTACTATTGTCTATAAACCTGTACTGATTGCATCTCTATTTTAGTAGTTGGAAATGGAAATAAGAACAATTATCTGCACCATTAATGTCACAAGGCTGTCACATCTTAAAAAAATGACTCAACCCGACAACTTCAAAAGTTTGAAATCTTGACTTTAAAATGTAAAGGATTTACAAAGGGTGATAAACACCAATCATTTTCATGCACTTTATGGCCTTGTCCTTTTACCTAAAAATATATTCATAGCATACCCTTTAGGTCTATGATCCTATAAATGCCAGGTGAATGTTTTTCCCAATGTGTACATGAAAATTTAAGCTTAGTTTACACGGGCAGATTTCAGCCCTTAACGAGCGCCGATCGACGATATAAGGCCCTTTCACACAGACCGATGCAAACTGTATGGGGACGAATGTTGGTCCCAATCCAGCTTGTATTATTGTCGGCAGCACACCCCATGTATACAAGGGGAGATGTGCTGCCAACAACGATGATTTTATGGCCGCATAAACCATCAGATCAGCTGACACACGAGGATATACTTGTAAGTTAGCCAATCGCTGCCATTGATTGGGAATGAGTGTTAGTTAGAAAGCTCGTTCGGCCGATTATTGGCCCCTGTAAATTGGCCTTTACTCAATGACAACAAAGCAATGCATTAGTGCAGTAACAGAAAACACTTTATTGATCAATCACTAGGGTTTACAATTTTCTAGTCAATTTTATGGACTCACTAAGGGCAGGACAGGTCTAAAATATCACTATTTATAGAATATTCAATAGTCAATGTAATGGCACGCTATTAAAGTTCTACTCTTTATACAATGTTAATATGGTAAAATGTGTGTTGATAGTTTATGTCCCTAGAAGAACTGATATTTTGTGTTACACTTTTGGTTTCCTAGAGTATTCCTAAAATATAAACTCTCTTAAAAACAGATTTTAGCCAAGAAACATGTCAGTTACATCGTTAATTTCAATACCTCAATAGAATCATATAAACTGGAAGCCAAGTTACACACAATACCTCTAGATCTCCCTTTGTGATAGACTCTTCTTCCACTCTGAACTGAAGATCGTCAACTTTCCTAAGTTTTGAAAAAGATTGTTATTCCTCATAAAAAGAAGTTAAGAAGTAAATTACAAAGAGTCAATTCTTGCTATGTATATTACTGGGTTATTACTACCAATGGGGAATTTTACCAACTATCCATTACCAAGGATGTATTTTTTTCTCTCATTATAATGCACACAAATAAACTGGTACCTATACAAAGGTTTACATTTGATTTTTGGAGATGTACACATGGTTTCTGACATGAACAGCTAAAAAAAACCTCAGCAATTCCTCTCATTAAATATCATTATTATTGTATAGATCATTAAAAAAAAAAATGTACACTGCCATTTACCATCTAGTGACGCGTTATGACATTTACTTACATAGTATGGCGCCACCTGGTGTTCACAGTGTATAGCAATGTGATAGTCCATCTATTGAGCTGAGTGCTAGTGGACATGCATGCTCACTCACTCTCCCACAACCAGGTCTCAACACAGTGATTCTCTATTCACGTCAGAGCAGCCAATAGAAATAGCTTTTTCCCTGCTTGTCAGGGAAGGAGCAGAGTCTATGCAGTAGAATTATAGCTGAGCAGTCTCCTTCTTCTCAGCTTGTTAGGATTTTAAATATCTGCATCCTGATAACAGATAATTACCCTGGACTTGTCCACTCAGTTTTTATTGTTTTATTTAATTATATTTTCATTGGTTTCTAAGGGAATACATACTGTGAAAGTCACACAGTATGTATCTTTACTACTCTGAATCTCATGTTACCTATCTGCAAGGAAAGTAAGACAGGACTATATTATTAGCTGCCAGAGAGGGATGGATACAGAATTTGCTCGGAGCCCGCCCCAAGCAGCAAAGGTTAGCAGCGGCATTAAGCGAGACACAGGAAAGCAAAGAAATATGAGAATCATTTTTTATGTTAAAAACACTGCAAATGAGTTTAAAACAGCTATCAACAGAATATCTGCACTTTTGGTATGAAAATAATTAATAGGATAACCCCTTTAATATCCTCTGGTTATGCCATAAATGTCTGATTTGGGAATAACCCCATAAGACAACTGGCTGCAGCAGGAGCCTTATTCTTTGCCCTCTGTGCAGTAAGACACAAAGATTGGTATAATCCACCCCTTTGGCTAAGCTCCATCAGCCATTTACCTGCTAAAAATGGAAGAGATCAGCAGCAAATTAACCACTGTTCTACACAGGAGTTCTACAAGACCGTTTGCTTTAGGAACATACCGATAATACTGGAGACTGCCAAATAGTGTGCGCAACTTTATTTTCTGTTTTTTTTTAAGCATTCATTTCTAGATTTACTAGAACTGAATTGAATAGAACTATAATCAAGTTTAACCCGACCAGGCCAACTTTTAGATTTAAATTTTTTCCTCGCCGCCTTCGCAAAGCCATAATTTTTTTTATTTTTCCATCAGCGTAGATGTATGAGGGATTTTTTTTGAGGGACGAGTTGTAGTTTTTCATGGCACCATTTAATGTACCATATAATGTACTGGGAAACTGGGTTTCGTTTTGATGGCGTTCGTGGGGTAAAAAGATATGTTAAGTTTCTTTTACGGGCTGATGTGGTTAAGGCGATACCAAATTCATATAGTTTTTTTTGTGTTTTACCACTTTCACAAATGAAAAACTATTTGTTAAAAAAAATATGGCTTTGTGCTGCCACTATCTAGACAACTGGTCATGTTTGGCCATCGTAAAACATATAAATAGAATTATTCTGTGTAAAAAGCTAAGTAACTTGTAACTTGTAACCAAGACAGTGCTTTAAAGAAGCACTCCACTTTATTTTTTTTATTGCACCCTCCATTTGAACATTGGTGTTTCAGTGGGGTGCTGTGTGCAAAAAAACGTACAGATCCCCGCATCTTATAGTTTTTTGGGTCCAGCACAGCTCACGTCATTCTGACCTGGTCTGGAATCACTGCTTTTCAGAAAACGGGTTGTTCTGGCTCCCATAGGAATGCATTGAGAGCCTGAGTTCCGTTTTATTCAAAAGCACAGTGACTCCAGTCAAGTCAGAGGGAAGATCACGTGAGCGGCGCTAGACCCGAAAAATACAAGATGCGGGAATCGGTAAGTATTTTTGCACACAGCACCCCACTGAAAAACCAATGTTCAAATGGAAGGTGCAATAAAAAAAAAACTGCAGTGCTTCTTTAATTTATGTTGTATCAAGAACTTCATTCACAAATCTGCTACATTCTTTTTACGGTTGCAGACTGAAATTTAGGATTAGTACAAGATGACTAAACCAATGTATCTAAGAAGGTTACTCAAATTTTTATCTACACTTTATAAATATATATATATACATACATATATATATATATATATATATATATACACACATTATATATATATATATATATATATATATATATATATAAATAGACCCCAATCATCCATAACCGTAAAAACCACTTGTGGGTGAAGTCAATAACATGGATTATCTCATTACAATGGCATCTGTCAAGGGGTGGAATATATTAGGCAGCAAGAACTTCAGTTCTTGAAGTTGATACGTTTGCGGCAGGAAAAATGGGCCAGCATAAGGATCTAAGCGATTTTTTCAAGTAGTGATAGATGGACACCTGGGTCCAAGCATCTCCAAAAGGGCAGTCTTTGTAGTGTGTTCCCAGTATTCAGTGGTTAGTACCTACCAAAAGTGGTCCAAGGAAGGACAACCGGTGAACCAGCAACAAATTATTGGTCGCCAAAGGTATTATTGATATGCATGGGGAGCGAAGGTTAGCATGTCTAGTCCGATCCCACAGGAGAGCTACTGTGGCACATATTGCTGAAAAATTTAATGCTGGCTATGGTAGATAGAAAGGTGTCAGGACACAGAGCAGTGCCCGTGATGAACCCTATGAACTGCGGAAAACACGTACAATGGGCATGTGAGCATCAGAACTGAATTATAGAGCAATAGAAGAAGGTGGTCTGGTCTGATGAATCACATTTTCTTTTGCATCATGTGGCAGCCGAGAGCATGTGCGTCACTTATCAGGGGAAGAGATGGTACTAGGATGCACTATGGAAAGAAGGGAAGCCAGCAGAGGCAGTGTGATGCTCTGGGCAATGTTCTGCTGGAAAACCTTGGGTCCTTTTGGGCATTCATGTGAATGTTACTTTGCCATGTACCACCTGCCTAAATATTGTTGTACCGGTACTGTCCAGAAACACGTCATCATTCGAATAAAGATAAATCCTTCGAAAGAAATCATCTCTCAGTATTATCCATTCTTACCTGCCTGGCGCATATATTCTTTTATCTTCCCAGGGAACGCAGTGGGTGGCAGCCGGCTTACACACAGAAAGACAAAGATTTCGGAGTAGCGCAGTCTCCCTATATTTTGTTCAAACGCCTTATTTCCCTTGTGAAGGCCTCTTTATGGCGTTGCCCACGTGGTCTCCAGACCAATCTCCGGCTATTATTGCGTCCGAGACAAAAGTGGGACACATCACTAAAGAGGATATACCTTCATTCCAGCCTCCATTGCTGTCTTGTAGTGCACCATGATCGCCTTTGAGAGCGGTGGCGTGTGTTCAATGGAACACCTGTAGCTGGACATCTGGCTTGTATTCCAATGTCATGCAAACTCCTTATGATGGTTTGTGTCGACACTGGTTGCCACCATAGGCTTGGGATGTGACGTCCAATTTCACTTTCAGTACAGAATGCATCACTATGCGCCATTCTTCTAATCAGACGATCCGTCTGTGGGGAGTTTTGCCTCCGTGTACCTCTCGCTGTCATTCCCGTTTGTTGTTGTTCTTCCAACGTCCGGGACATGCAAAGTTGAACAGTGCTGACATTTCAGCCTAGGCGCGTAGCGATCTGTCGGAGTGATAAACTAAGATCTCTCAGTTCAAGGATTTTGTCCCTCTCAGTTTACGACAAGTGGCGATAACTGGCATGTCGACGTACAGAAGGAATCGCACAATCATCACACACCACTTCATCCAATTTCTGAGGTTTCATGTGGCTAAAAAACTTTGCTTTCAATTTGGCTTTTTTTTTCCCTTCCCACATACCACAGATTAGAGCGAGGTGCTTGAAAATTTTTGATAATTTTCAGATCCTAGTGACACCTGCTACTTCCACGATTTGCATGACCTTATGGCTTGCTCTCCTTGGGGTTGTAATTTCAATGTTGAGGAGTGTATTTATATATATATTTATACATAAATATATATATATATATATATATATATATATATATATATATATATATATATATATATATATATAAAAATATCTACATAATGTGCATGCCTCTTAATAAATTAGGTGTATCTCTGGCCGTCTATGCCCCAGAAAGTGAAATCTGCCACAGGTATGATCTGGTGTCAATTTGCGCCATAATACACAATACTAAATTATGGTAAATGTGTTGGGCAGCAGATGACCCGCCTACTTCTGCTAAGCTCCACCTACTTTTCGACGTTTTATTTGTGTTGTTTTTTTAGAAAAGTGTCAGGAGCGGCGAAAGCGGCACAAAAGTGCCAATTTTTGCGACTTTTGCGCCGTTTGCCATTTTTCTGCGCCTGAAAAATGTTGATAAATTCCCCCCCCACTGTTTACTAGAAACAAAAAAACATATATGATATTGAATTGATATGAATTTACCTTCTTTCCTCCTCAAGCTGATTAAGTAGTTCAACTTTTTCTTTCTGCGTGCTTTCCACCATGGTACGAGCCCTCTGAAGATTGTCCTCTGCCTCTGCAATGTACTAAAAAACAAAAATATAATGTGGTTGAAAATAAGCATTAAAGGTGTTTTCCCATCAGAGACATTTACGACATATCCACAGGATATGTCATAAATGTCAGATAGATGCGGGTCCCACCTCTGAGACCTGCACCTATCTCTAGAATGGGGTCCCCTGAACCCCGTTTTACTGCTCTGTGTTCCCGCTGAAGCGTATGATTTACGACCATGAATTACGGAAACAGCGTAGCTCGCTGAGCTATGATGTTTCAGTAACTCCCATAGTAGAGAATGGCAGTTACGGAAGTAGCTCAGCAAGCGAGCTACGCTGTTTCCGTAACTACTTTTTAGTTCTATGGGGCTTACGGAAACAGCATAGCTCAGTGTGCTTCTGTAATTCATGGTCGCGAATCACACGCTTAAACCACAACACAGAGCGGTAGAACTGGGTTTAGGGGGCCCGTTCTAGATATAGGTGCAGGTCCCAGAGCTGGGAACCCGCATCTATCTGACATTTATGACATATCCTGTGGATATGTCAGTGGAAAACCCTTTAAGCTGACCAAACTACATAGATAAAAGTTGTCCAAACCCGACAATTTTGAGGGGATCGGCCGATGATCTAATGTGTATAGGGCCTTCTGATTTGTTCCTGATTCCTCTGATGTCAGGGGAATGAGAGATCAGCAATGTTGGCCTTCAGCATGCCTAATCCTTTGTATCTGCAGAAGATAAATTGATACCAGAAGTGTCTGACATTGTCGTATTCCCTGCTCCCCATTGAAAACATAAATCTCCTGTGTATGGCCAGTTACACATGATTAATGTGTACATCTAAGGGTATGTTCACACGCAGTGTTTTCACATAATTCTGGCGTTTTACGCCTGGAATTATGTCTGAAAAAACGCCCCTAATACGCCTACAAACATCTGCCCATTGCTTTCAATGGGTTTTACAGTGTTCTGTTCCCACGAGCCTTAATTTTACGCGTCGCTGTCAAAATACGGAGCGTAAAATGACGGCTCGTCAAAAGAAGTGCAGGACACTTCTTTGGACGTTTTTGGAGCCGTTTTTCATAGACTCTATTGAAAACAGCTAAAAAAACGGCCGTAAAAAACGCAGCGAAAATGCAGCGAAAAACGCGAGTTGCTCAAAAAATGTCTGAAAATCAGGAGCTGTTTTCCCTTGAAAACAGCTCCGTATTTTCAGAAGTTTTTTGTTAAGCGTGTGAACATACCCTAAAAAGAGCAACTTACAAGAAAAGGCAAACGATCAACAATTAACAAAATTGGTAAAACTCAGTGATATATGTAGTTGATTTGAATGATTTAAAAACCCTCAAAGACTGTCAGATTAACATTATCTGGTGACATGGACTCATTTGATAAAAAACAGCTGCTACAATGGCCTGAAAAAAAAGTCACCAAGATCTACAAAAACAACATCTGGTGTAGGATCTAAACATCAAAAGCTTATATAAGATTTCATGTGGCCATTTATAGAAGCTTTTACACTGTAAAAACCTAGTGGAATTGACTGATCAACAGCACAGTTTTGTGTGATCAGTGAACGTGTCCTTGTAGTCGCTGCGCTTTATGAAATTCTGACAACTAAATCTTCAATATGTTAAAAATGTTTTACTTTCTAAACTTATTATAATGTCTGTGCAATTCAATATAAAATACTTAATATAAGAAAATGTTATATTTTAGGCCTGTGAAGATATCCTTAGATCCTATAAAACAGTAAAATATGGAGGAAGGGCAAAGAAAATGGATGTATCTGATGTATTCTTGTTTGCACTTGACATCTTATTTCTTTTTTTTGGGAAATGTCACCATAAAAAAAGCACAAGCAATATTTCCACGCCTAGGTAATATATTAAATTGATTCAAGTGAGTTTATTTTTAAGCCTACATAGAGAGCTGTAATATTGCCCCATCTATGTAATACCTGTATTCCATATTACACTAGAGTTGACATAGTGATTTTAGCAAGAAGAGATTCTTTTGGTGTTCTACGTACCTTCTCATGTTGGTTTTTTAAATGTGTCAGCTCCTTTTCCACTTCACAAATGTGACTGGTGGCTTTTGCCACCTCTGCTCGCTCCAGGTCTCTCTCCGCCAATAGCTGCTCAATATGTTGCTGTTTCTCTTTTAGAGCCTCCTGCAACGCAGTTGTACCAGAGATTTTTCTTGCATAGCGTGAAGATGTTTCTGTAAGCTAAGGGGAGTTCAAAAGGATCATTATTTATTTCCGTCAATAAATATTCCGCTTACGCTCAGTTCACATCTCGTTTTGTGCACACATCTGTGTTACAGAGCAGAAAGAGGAGGAGTCACAGAGGAGAGGAAGTGTATCCCCTCCACTTGAGACAAGCCCCGAAAGAAGCCAGAAGAGTGAAACCCAGGGTCAGGCTGGATTTGTTTGGTGTGCCGCTTTTTTAAGACCTTTATTACATGTTTGGAATATTTTAAACCGTTGTGAGTATGGGAATAAAATTTGTGTTTTCATAAATTGTCCAAACAATGTTGCACTATATTTCCTTTTTTGAATCTCAGAAACGTAGAAATCCGTAACCTGCCGTAACTACTTGAAGTGGCAAAAGCTTGGAAGATCTGGACTAGCCGTCATAGAACTACAGGTCTCAGGAGGAATTGTGCACCTTTTTGGGAATTTATTAATTTCCTATTTGCATATGTGCAGGGGAAAGGACATTTACTAAGGATTTTCTACTAGCTTGTGAGTTCTTAAACTGTTTAGAACCGTATAATAATCAAATTTTTGTACTTTTATTTTGAGTGTTGTGGATTTAACTTTCTTCTTATACCTGCTCTGGTTTTTGATTGTTTAGTAGTGTGCAACAGGAACACCATAACAATTGTTTCTGAAATTAATGAGTCAGCAGAGAGTTGGCGACTTTGATGCACTATGCGCCTCAGAACTCGGCGATCCCATTTTGTAACTTTACATGGTCTCGCACTTAGCGGCTGAGTTGCTGTGGTTCAAAAACGCTTCCACTTTGCAATAATACTACTTACAGTTGATAGTTGAATATCTAGGAAGGGAGCCATGTCACAAACTGACTTGTTGCAACAGTGGCATCTTATTACAGTACCACGCTCAAATTCAGTGAGCTCTTTAGAACGACCCATTCGCTCACAAATATTTGTACAGGCAGACTGAATGGCTCAGGGCTTGATTTTATACACCTGTGGCAATAAGGCTGAATGAAACACCTGAATTCAATGATAAGAAGTGTGTCCAAACTTCAGATCAGACCTGTTTCTGACTGTAAAACTGGCCATATGCATTAGATAATTTTTGGCCGAATGGTCATTCGTCCGTCAGCTATTTCTCCCGACTCCCCACATACATGCTCGACTTGGCCGACAGGAGCCCTCCCGCATGCCCCTATCTGCAACAAGAGGACAAATACTACAATCCCAAATACACCCCTTCAGCTGCCTGCTGAATGAAAATGGGTACAGATCAGCATGAAATGAACCCCTGTGTTCTCTGCAAGATTTCTACAAGACTGTTTGTTTCAGGAGCTGCAGAAAATCTTGCAGACTGACACTGAGGGCAAGTTTATCTAAAAAAAAAAAAAGCTATAGCACGATTTGTCAGTACCACTTAAGCGGGTTTTATTCAGGACGATTATCGGGCAGACGAGTGTTCATAGAACGCTCGTTGCAGCGATCAGCAGATGAACGAGCAAACCCTTGATCATCTGCTGATCGTATCGTTTTAATAAAAGTAAAATATTATCATTGTCGGCAGCACAGGGAGACGCGCTGCTGACATGATAATACTGTATGGGGACAAGCGATCGGAGTAACGACCGCTCATCTCGATCCATAACTCCGTGTGACAGGAGCAAACGGTCAACGATGTCTCGGCTGGTTTAAAGGGTCTTCAGCCTTCTTGTTGACTACTACTTCTGAGGAGCAGCAGAAGATTTTTTTCCTATAGATCAGAGTAAGAACAAACTGAAAAGGTATATTACAAAGATGTTATATTTCAAGATAATAGGTGGAGTTTCATTTTAAGAACAGTTTCTTACCAAGCCACTCCTGCTGGGCCTGCCTCCTACAGAGGATGCAACCGAGCTCACTGAACTGATAGAGGAACTGCTCGGACTATGAGTGAGCGCTGACACTCCCATGGCCATTCTCTTGCTTTTCTTAGCTTTGGCAGGACTGGTAGATGGGAAACCAATGCGGATCACCTTGTGAATTGGAGCAAAAAGGCCAAACTTTGGTGGACACTGAAAGTATCTATAGAGAAAAGCAAACATAGTCATTTATAGTGTTGAAAACGTGTTTCATGTTGTATGTAAAAGTCATCAAATGTTGTTATCCTGTTCTAGACCAGATCATATTAACTGACAATATAGACTGGAACATAATGAATATAAAAATCATTCTCAGACTACAGTATTACTTTTTTTTTTCCATTAAATTTTTATTGAATAATATATTAAGTACATAAAATAATGAGTACAGACGAATGTCAACGACACAATAGTCAATTAATTGTCAATGTACTATTATTAATAAAGCTCCTTTAAATAACGAGACGTAACAAATGTATTCTATGTGGACATAGTAATGGCCAATGAGAAGTGAAGTACATATGTAACAAGGCGAAAACTCATATGAATAGAGTGCGACAAGAGGAGTTTTCGCAAATACAGAAATTCTCAGATCTGAATTCAATAATAGTTATAATCAGAGGGAAAACTTTCAGATATAATAAGTTACTATCTAGAAATAGGATGGTGGAATAGTGCTATGTGAGCTATCAAGCCACAACCTCCATTTAGTTATTAGTATAGAGCGATTACAATTGGCACTGGCATAGATTAGTTCATGCCAACAGTTGTCATTTATACCTGTAATTATCATTTTCAATGTTGGTTGACAGTCTTCCTTCCAATGTTGAGCAATTTTTAATGTAGTCGTGATTAAGGAATGTGATATAGTCGTGATTTGATCAGTGGGAAATAGCTCCAAACCTAACCCCAGTAAAGCCAAGGCCGGAGCCGGTGAAAGTTGTACTTCACAAAACTGTGACAGCAGGTTGAACACTTTGAGCCATAAGGTCTTGACTACAGGACATTCCCACCAGAGATGGAGGTAAGTCCCTTCTGATGCCTTACACTTCCAGCAAGAAGTGGAAAATCTGGGATTTTTTTTGTAATTATAAAAAAAAAATCAGGAGTTCTCTAGATGTGTAATACATTTTGAAGTTTTGCAAGTAAGGCTAAAAGACGAGAGCCATGGTTTGTCTGATATTTGTAAGTTTAGATCATTTTCACAAACTTCTTTTAAATGGGAAAGAGGGTCAACCTTGTCCTGCTTTATCAATTGATAGCATCTCGAGATGCCTTTTTATAAGATTGGGAAGCCAAACATTGAAAAGACTAGGTATAGTTGCCTGAGCAAGAAGATGTCAAATATAGTAGATGTCAAATTTGCAATAATTTAAAGAATTCCGTGTGTGGAATATTATAAGTGGTATTAAGAAATTGAAAGGATACCAAATAATCATTTTGCCAAAGCATTCCTATCTTGCCAATACCCCCCACTTTCCAAAGGGAAAGACGTAACCCAGATATTGCCAGTTCTAGCACCTCTAGAGGTTCTGAATATAAATCTGGCTTGTAAAGGTCAACTATATTAGAGACCACCTTCCAAATCAGAGAGATCAGACTACAGTATTACTAGTATACTTACAGCATATAAGGCATAAGACAGTATAAATACATTATCTATTTGTATAGTACCAGCATATTTCATAACATTATAAAGAGAAAGTATTTGCTTACATTAGTATGTGTCCAAAGTAGGGCACAAAATCTTAGCACATACATACTTTTCATAGGAAAAGTCAAAGTATGTTTTTGTATTGTGGAAGGTTTGGGATATTATAAAATTAGGGCCCCACTAGGTTTATATTAGAAGTTGACCGGACATGGATTATTATTGAGTTCAATTGATACTGGATCAAACCATTTCCAGTAAGCTACTAAGCCACCCTCTTTCCCACTAGTGGGCTCTGAGCTCTGACACTTATAAAGATATGTTTGGAAATTAATCGTCACCGAAAATAAAAACAATAAAAATTGTAACTGCATGCTGACATATAACTGTGTCACACAATACGGGTAAGTAATTTCTCTAAGTGGCTGCATCAGTAACTGACTTTGCATCAGGTCCAGGGAGTGAAAAAGCAATCCTATAATAAAGTCACCTTAAAGGAACGCTCTGGGAAAAACTAATATACTGTGCTAGGACTAGTGCAGGTCCTGATAGGGGAGGTGCATGACCCAAGTATTTAAAGAACTCCAAATGAAGGAACCCTGTTGCATTCACTACTACCTTAGGCCCTACATTATTTTTAGCTAATGTGTTTCTTTAATATGCAGCCCATATCCCATATTATAGCATATTACAGGTAAAGATCCACCGTACTGTGTTTGGTAAATAATATGCACCTGTTTTTATAAAAGCAATATGCTGCGCCAATAAGCACAATCAGCTTATAAGTCCTCTGTATCCATGAACCATAGGCTGCCCCTCGACCTTCTACAGCGGAATGATGCCAGCTTGTAGCGCTCCGCTCCGCTCCGCTTCCGCTCCGTCCGGCTGGGTCCCGTAGGGTGCGCGCACACGCTCGCGCCCGGCCTTAAAGGGCCAGCGAGCGCAATTAGGAAATCGCCATCATCATCAACTGCCACTATTTCCTGGTCTATAAGAAGGCCCCTGGCCTTCTAATCCTTGCCTGAGCGTTGTTAGTCTTTCCCAGTCTGTCTCGCAAATGGTCCCTTAGTGTCTCCCGTTCCAGCTGTTACCCGTGCCCTGTTACCGTTCCTGTATTCCGTATTGTTCCTGTGCCTACCCGCGTTCAAGTGTCTTCTGCCACGTCAAGTGCCATCTGCCACGTCAAGTGTCTACCGCTCATCGGATACTGCCCACCACGTCTGGCGCCACTTGCCGCACCTGCTTCCACCCGTGCTGAAGCCACAGCCACCGCCCGGACTAATTCAGGTACCCAAGCATTACTGTCTGCCATTTTACTTTCGCATAGACTGTGACCTGGTCAGCTGCCTCCCCGCTACGGCGGAGCGGCCTAGTGGGTCCACAAACCCAGTGTCCGTGACAGTACGCTCAGGCCATGGAACCCGCTGGCCAGCCCAAGACCCCAGTACAGAAGATTCAGACAGAGATGCAGGACCTACGCACACGTCAGGATCAACTGCTTGAGGCGGTGAATTCTATTCTGGTCCGCCTGGTTCTACTCGCGGTTCCACCCCCGGTTCTTCCTCCTGAAGTTGTTGCCGTGCCACTGCCTGTTGCTCCCCCTGTTTGTTCCGGATCCTCAGTTCCTCTGCCTCTTCCTCCTCGCTACGACGGTGACCCCAGAGCATGTAGAGGATTTCTCAATCAATGCACGGTGCATTTTAGGCTACGGCCTCATCTCTTCCCCTCCGAGGAGGCCAAAGTAGCGTTCATTATCTCCCTCCTCGCTGGCAAGGCCCTCACATGGGCGAACCCAATCTTGTAGCAACAAGGACCTGTATCCTCGGACCTAGCCTTGTTCCTGCAGTCCTTTCGTGCCGTGTTCGAGGAGCCGGGTCGAACATCCTCTGCCGCAGCCACTCTGCTGACCCTCAAGCAAGAAGACTCCACAGTAGGGGAGTATGCGATCTCCTTCCATACCCTAGCAGCTGAGCTGGCATGGAACAATGAGGCACTGGTGGCGACCTTCTGGCAGGGACTGTCCTCTCACATCAAGGACGAACTGCCAGCCCGCGACCTTCCTTCTACCTTGGATGCCCTCATCCTGTTAGCCACCCGGGTTGATACGAGAGTCCGGTAGCACTCTCAAGAGGTTCGTCAGGAGAGCCGGGCCCACAGACCAGCACCCTCTGCCCAGAGACCACTATTGTCCACTCCTAGTGCGCTACCTGAGGAACCCATGCAGGTAGACAGAGTCCGGTTATCTGAACAGGAGAAGCAGCGCAGATGCTCCTCTGGACTTTGTATGTATTGTGGACTCAAAGGTCATTTTGTGCGCCAATGCCCACAGAAATCGGGAAACTCCAGTACCTAGGGTTGGAGAGGCAACTCTAGGTGGAACGTCTCCAAACGTTAAAACCTCTTCCAAATTATCGATACCTGTGGCCATCGTCACCGGACAGGCATCACATCCTTCCTCCGCCTATCTTGACTCTGGAGCGGCTGCTAATTTTATCCACCAAGATCTAGTGGATCGGTTTCAACTACCCACAGTCCGTCTGGAGAGACACCTGGCAGTTGCCTCTGTGAATGGTCTACCGTTGCCTGATCCAATCATGCTCATCACTGAGCCGTTGACATTACGGGTCGGAGCTCTTCACTCAGAACAGATCTCATTCCTGGTCCTACCCAAGGCTATCAATCCTATCCTGCTGGGTCTGCCATGGCTCCGTCTACACGCCCCGACACTCGACTGACGTTCTGGAGAAGTTGTTCAATGGGGTTCCAGATGCCATAGCCATTGCCTGTCACAAGTCCATCCTGTTGTGCCCCCTCTGCCTCAGTCACTCTCCGATCTACCCTCTCAGTATGACAGTTTTTCGGATGTCTTCTGCAAACGAGAGGCTGAGACGTTGCCTCCACATTGGAATTATGACTGTTCCATTGAACTGGTTCCCAATGCTTCTCTTCCCCGTGGACGAGTATATCCTCTCTCCTTGCCAGAGACTTTATCGATGTCAGCCTATATCAAGGAGAACTTGGAGAGGGGTTTTATTCGAAAATCTTCCTCCCCGGCCGGGGCAGGATTCTTCTTCGTTTAAAAGAGAGATGGATCTCTCCGACCCTGCATTGACTACCGTGGTCTCAATTAGATCACGGTCAAGAACAAATACCCGTTGCCACTCATTTCCGAGCTGTTTGATTGCATACGAGGAGCCAAAATTTTTTCCAAGCTAGATCTGCGGGGGGCCTATAATCTAATCCGGATTTGCCGGGGTGACGAATGGAAGACGGCATTTAACACCCGCGATGGGCACTACGAATACCTAGTGATGCCCTTCGGACTGTGTAACGCTGCCGCAGTATTTCAGGAGTTCGTTAATGACATCTTCCGAGATCTCCTCTATACGTGTGTTGTAGTTTATCTCGATGATTTTCAAATTTTCTCCCCAGATCTGATGACCCATCAGAGGCATGTTCGTCAAGTTCTTCTGCGACTAAGAGAGAATCGCTTGTATGCCAAGTTAGAGAAATGCACCTTTGAAAAGAGGTCTTTGCCCTTCCTGGGCTATGTCATCTCGGATCAAGGCCTTAAGATGGACCCTGAGAGGTTAAAGTCTGTCCTGGAATGGCCACGTCCTCAAGGCCTAAGGGCCATACAGCGGTTCCTGGGTTTCGCCAATTTCTACCGCCAGTTTATTCCGAACTTTTATTCTCTGACCGCCCCCATCTCTACCCTTACCAAGAAGGGTGTGAACGCCAAGGTATGGACTCCAGAGGCAGAGTCCGCATTCATTAGCCTCAAGAAAGCCTTCACTTCAGCTTCGATCATCCATCACCCTGACGCATCTCAGCAGTTCTCACTGGAAGTGGACGCTTCCTCTGTTGGTGCAGGCGCACTTCTGTTCCAGAGGAGCTCCAAAGGAAAGGCAGTAGTATGTGGCTACTACTCAAGACTGTTTTCCTCTGCTGAGCGCAATTATTCCATTGGAGATCGGGAGCTACTGGCTATCAAATTGGCTCTGGAGGAGTGGAGACATCTTCTGGAGGGCGCTGCTCACCCCATCCTGATCTTCACCGACCACAAGAATCTCACTTACCTTCAGTCCGCTCAAAGACTGAATCCTCGTCAAGCCAGGTGGTCACTGTTCTTCACCCGTTTCCAATTTCTGCTCCACTACCGTCCCACTGACAAGAACGTGAGGGCCGATGCCCCGTCCAGATCATTTGAAACGGAAGACACGGTGGAGTCCCTTCAGACGATCATAGACCCATCCTGCGTTGTCACCGCCAATCCTCTGCAGCTTAGAAATATCCCTCCGGGGAGAACTTTTGTTCGGTTGGCAGACAGAAAAATAATTCTCCGCTGGGGACACAGTTCTAAACTAGCTGGGCACGCCGGTGTCCGTAAAACCCAAGACCTGATCGCTCGTCACTTCTGGTGGCCCACGCTACCTAAGGATGTTCTGGACTTTGTCTCTGCTTGCACGGTGTGTGCCTCTAACAAAGTGACTCACAGCAAGCCTGCCGGCCTGCTTCAACCCCTGCCTGTATCCAGTGCCCCCTGGCAGCACATCGCTATGGACTTCGTCATGGACCTTCCTCTCTCAGCAGGATGCAACACCATCTGGGTGGTGGTGGACCGGTTCTCTAAGATGGCACATTTTATCCCGCTGACCGGCCTACCCTCTGCTCCTCGACTGGCAAGTTCCTTCATTCAGCACATCTTCCGCTTGCATGGCTTGCCTCTTCACATTGTGTCCAACCGGGGGGTTCAGTTTACCTCCAAGTTCTGGAGAGCCCTCTGTAAACTCCTGGATGTGAGTTTGGACTTTTCCTCTGCCTATCACCCCCAGTCCAATGGGCAAGTTGAGAGGATCAACCAGATCATGGAAAATTACCTCCGCCACTTCATCTCTTCACAGCACGATAACTGGGTACAGCTTCTTCCATGGGCGGAGTTTTCATATAATAACCACACAAGTGAGTCCACCACCTCCACTCCGTTTCACATCGTGTACAGTCAACATCCCAGAGTTCCTCTTCCAGTGTCGACTTCATCTCAGGTACCCGCTGCTGACTCTGCATATGGGGACTTCCTGCAAATCTGGCAACAGACCCGGTCCTCTATTTTGCTGGCGGTAGATCGCATGAAGCGTAAGGCAGATACCAAGAGAAGAGAGCCGCCTCAGTATCTTCCTGGGACTAAAGTCTGGCTGTCCTCTCTGAACATTCGCTTGAGGATGCCTTCATACAAGTTTGCTCCCATGTTCCTTGTTCCTTTCGAGATCCTGCAACAAATTAACCCTGTTTCCTATAAGCTGCGGCTGCCCCCTACCCTCAGAATCCCTAACTCCTTCCATGTGTCCCTCCTGAAACCAGTGGTCCTGAACCGCTACAGCAACCTCTAGTTCCACAGTTGCTCCCAGCGGTCCTTCTGATGTATTCGAGGTAAAGGAGATCCTGGACCGCAAGAGGGTAGGAGGAAGGACTTTCTATTTGGTGTACTGGAGAGGGTTTGGTCCTGAGGAGAGGTCCTGGGAGCCAGAAGAGAACCTCAGCGCCCCTACTATTATTAAAAAGTTCCTCTCTCACTCTGGCCCCAAGAAGAGGGGGCGTAAGAGGGGGGATACTGTAGCTGATGATCATCTTGCCAAAGCATTCCTATCTTGCCAATACCCCCCACTTTCCAAAGGGAAAGACGTAACCCAGATATTGCCAGTTCTAGCACCTCTAGAGGTTCTGAATATAAATCTGGCTTGTAAAGGTCAACTATATCAGAGACCACCTTCCAAATCAGGGAGATCAGACTACAGTATTACTAGTATACTTACAGCATATAAGGCATAAGACAGTATAAATACATTATCTATTTGTATAGTACCAGCATATTTCATAACACTATAAAGAGAAAGTATTTGCTTACATTAGTATGTGTCCAAAGTAGGGCACAAAATCTTAGCACATACATACTTTTCATAGGAAAAGTCAAAGTATGTTTTTGTATTGTGGAAGGTTTGGGATATTATAAAATTAGGGCCCCACTAGGTTTATATTAGAAGTTGACCGGACATGGATTATTATTGAGTTCAATTGATACTGGATCAAACCATTTCCAGTAAGCTACTAAGCCACCCTCTTTCCCACTAGTGGGCTCTGAGCTCTGACACTTATAAAGATATGTTTGGAAATTAATCGTCACCGAAAATAAAAACAATAAAAATTGTAACTGCATGCTGACATATAACTGTGTCACACAATACGGGTAAGTAATTTCTCTAAGTGGCTGCATCAGTAACTGACTTTGCATCAGGTCCAGGGAGTGAAAAAGCAATCCTATAATAAAGTCACCTTAAAGGAACGCTCTGGGAAAAACTAATATACTGTGCTAGGACTAGTGCAGGTCCTGATAGGGGAGGTGCATGACCCAAGTATTTAAAGAACTCCAAATGAAGGAACCCTGTTGCATTCACTACTACCTTAGGCCCTACATTATTTTTAGCTAATGTGTTTCTTTAATATGCAGCCCATATCCCATATTATAGCATATTACAGGTAAAGATCCACCGTACTGTGTTTGGTAAATAATATGCACCTGTTTTTATAAAAGCAATATGCTGCGCCAATAAGCACAATCAGCTTATAAGTCCTCTGTATCCATGAACCATAGGCTGCCCCTCGACCTTCTACAGCGGAATGATGCCAGCTTGTAGCGCTCCGCTCCGCTTCCGCTCCGTCCGGCTGGGTCCCGTAGGGTGCGCGCGCACGCTCGCGCCCGGCCTTAAAGGGCCAGCGAGCGCAATTAGGAAATCGCCATCATCATCAACTGCCACTATTTCCTGGTCTATAAGAAGGCCCCTGGCCTTCTAATCCTTGCCTGAGCGTTGTTAGTCTTTCCCAGTCTGTCTCGCAAATGGTCCCTTAGTGTCTCCCGTTCCAGCTGTTACCCGTGCCCTGTTACCGTTCCTGTATTCCGTATTGTTCCTGTGCCTACCCGCGTTCAAGTGTCTTCTGCCACGTCAAGTGCCATCTGCCACGTCAAGTGTCTACCGCTCATCGGATACTGCCCACCACGTCTGGCGCCACTTGCCGCACCTGCTTCCACCCGTGCTGAAGCCACAGCCACCGCCCGGACTAATTCAGGTACCCAAGCATTACTGTCTGCCATTTTACTTTCGCATAGACTGTGACCTGGTCAGCTGCCTCCCCGCTACGGCGGAGCGGCCTAGTGGGTCCACAAACCCAGTGTCCGTGACAGTACGCTCAGGCCATGGAACCCGCTGGCCAGCCCAAGACCCCAGTACAGAAGATTCAGACAGAGATGCAGGACCTACGCACACGTCAGGATCAACTGCTTGAGGCGGTGAATTCTATTCTGGTCCGCCTGGTTCTACTCGCGGTTCCACCCCCGGTTCTTCCTCCTGAAGTTGTTGCCGTGCCACTGCCTGTTGCTCCCCCTGTTTGTTCCGGATCCTCAGTTCCTCTGCCTCTTCCTCCTCGCTACGACGGTGACCCCAGAGCATGTAGAGGATTTCTCAATCAATGCACGGTGCATTTTAGGCTACGGCCTCATCTCTTCCCCTCCGAGGAGGCCAAAGTAGCGTTCATTATCTCCCTCCTCGCTGGCAAGGCCCTCGCATGGGCGAACCCAATCTTGTAGCAACAAGGACCTGTATCCTCGGACCTAGCCTTGTTCCTGCAGTCCTTTCGTGCCGTGTTCGAGGAGCCGGGTCGAACATCCTCTGCCGCAGCCACTCTGCTGACCCTCAAGCAAGAAGACTCCACAGTAGGGGAGTATGCGATCTCCTTCCATACCCTAGCAGCTGAGCTGGCATGGAACAATGAGGCACTGGTGGCGACCTTCTGGCAGGGACTGTCCTCTCACATCAAGGACGAACTGCCAGCCCGCGACCTTCCTTCTACCTTGGATGCCCTCATCCTGTTAGCCACCCGGGTTGATACGAGAGTCCGGTAGCACTCTCAAGAGGTTCGTCAGGAGAGCCGGGCCCACAGACCAGCACCCTCTGCCCAGAGACCACTATTGTCCACTCCTAGTGCGCTACCTGAGGAACCCATGCAGGTAGACAGAGTCCGGTTATCTGAACAGGAGAAGCAGCGCAGACGCTCCTCTGGACTTTGTATGTATTGTGGACTCAAAGGTCATTTTGTGCGCCAATGCCCACAGAAATCGGGAAACTCCAGTACCTAGGGTTGGAGAGGCAACTCTAGGTGGAACGTCTCCAAACGTTAAAACCTCTTCCAAATTATCGATACCTGTGGCCATCGTCACCGGACAGGCATCACATCCTTCCTCCGCCTATCTTGACTCTGGAGCGGCTGCTAATTTTATCCACCAAGATCTAGTGGATCGGTTTCAACTACCCACAGTCCGTCTGGAGAGACACCTGGCAGTTGCCTCTGTGAATGGTCTACCGTTGCCTGATCCAATCATGCTCATCACTGAGCCGTTGACATTACGGGTCGGAGCTCTTCACTCAGAACAGATCTCATTCCTGGTCCTACCCAAGGCTATCAATCCTATCCTGCTGGGTCTGCCATGGCTCCGTCTACACGCCCCGACACTCGACTGACGTTCTGGAGAAGTTGTTCAATGGGGTTCCAGATGCCATAGCCATTGCCTGTCACAAGTCCATCCTGTTGTGCCCCCTCTGCCTCAGTCACTCTCCGATCTACCCTCTCAGTATGACAGTTTTTCGGATGTCTTCTGCAAACGAGAGGCTGAGACGTTGCCTCCACATTGGAATTATGACTGTTCCATTGAACTGGTTCCCAATGCTTCTCTTCCCCGTGGACGAGTATATCCTCTCTCCTTGCCAGAGACTTTATCGATGTCAGCCTATATCAAGGAGAACTTGGAGAGGGGTTTTATTCGAAAATCTTCCTCCCCGGCCGGGGCAGGATTCTTCTTCGTTTAAAAGAGAGATGGATCTCTCCGACCCTGCATTGACTACCGTGGTCTCAATTAGATCACTGTCAAGAACAAATACCCGTTGCCACTCATTTCCGAGCTGTTTGATTGCATACGAGGAGCCAAAATTTTTTCCAAGCTAGATCTGCGGGGGGCCTATAATCTAATCCGGATTTGCCGGGGTGACGAATGGAAGACGGCATTTAACACCCGCGATGGGCACTACGAATACCTAGTGATGCCCTTCGGACTGTGTAACGCTGCCGCAGTATTTCAGGAGTTCGTTAATGACATCTTCCGAGATCTCCTCTATACGTGTGTTGTAGTTTATCTCGATGATTTTCAAATTTTCTCCCCAGATCTGATGACCCATCAGAGGCATGTTCGTCAAGTTCTTCTGCGACTAAGAGAGAATCGCTTGTATGCCAAGTTAGAGAAATGCACCTTTGAAAAGAGGTCTTTGCCCTTCCTGGGCTATGTCATCTCGGATCAAGGCCTTAAGATGGACCCTGAGAGGTTAAAGTCTGTCCTGGAATGGCCACGTCCTCAAGGCCTAAGGGCCATACAGCGGTTCCTGGGTTTCGCCAATTTCTACCGCCAGTTTATTCCGAACTTTTATTCTCTGACCGCCCCCATCTCTACCCTTACCAAGAAGGGTGTGAACGCCAAGGTATGGACTCCAGAGGCAGAGTCCGCATTCATTAGCCTCAAGAAAGCCTTCACTTCAGCTTCGATCATCCATCACCCTGACGCATCTCAGCAGTTCTCACTGGAAGTGGACGCTTCCTCTGTTGGTGCAGGCGCACTTCTGTTCCAGAGGAGCTCCAAAGGAAAGGCAGTAGTATGTGGCTACTACTCAAGACTGATTTCCTCTGCTGAGCGCAATTATTCCATTGGAGATCGGGAGCTACTGGCTATCAAATTGGCTCTGGAGGAGTGGAGACATCTTCTGGAGGGCGCTGCTCACCCCATCCTGATCTTCACCGACCACAAGAATCTCACTTACCTTCAGTCCGCTCAAAGACTGAATCCTCGTCAAGCCAGGTGGTCACTGTTCTTCACCCGTTTCCAATTTCTGCTCCACTACCGTCCCACTGACAAGAACGTGAGGGCCGATGCCCTGTCCAGATCATTTGAAACGGAAGACACGGTGGAGTCCCTTCAGACGATCATAGACCCATCCTGCGTTGTCACCGCCAATCCTCTGCAGCTTAGAAATATCCCTCCGGGGAGAACTTTTGTTCGGTTGGCAGACAGAAAAATAATTCTCCGCTGGGGACACAGTTCTAAACTAGCTGGGCACGCCGGTGTCCGTAAAACCCAAGACCTGATCGCTCGTCACTTCTGGTGGCCCACGCTACCTAAGGATGTTCTGGACTTTGTCTCTGCTTGCACGGTGTGTGCCTCTAACAAAGTGACTCACAGCAAGCCTGCCGGCCTGCTTCAACCCCTGCCTGTACCCAGTGCCCCCTGGCAGCACATCGCTATGGACTTCGTCATGGACCTTCCTCTCTCAGCAGGATGCAACACCATCTGGGTGGTGGTGGACCGGTTCTCTAAGATGGCACATTTTATCCCGCTGACCGGCCTACCCTCTGCTCCTCGACTGGCAAGTTCCTTCATTCAGCACATCTTCCGCTTGCATGGCTTGCCTCTTCACATTGTGTCCAACCGGGGGGTTCAGTTTACCTCCAAGTTCTGGAGAGCCCTCTGTAAACTCCTGGATGTGAGTTTGGACTTTTCCTCTGCCTATCACCCCCAGTCCAATGGGCAAGTTGAGAGGATCAACCAGATCATGGAAAATTACCTCCGCCACTTCATCTCTTCACAGCACGATAACTGGGTACAGCTTCTTCCATGGGCGGAGTTTTCATATAATAACCACACAAGTGAGTCCACCACCTCCACTCCGTTTCACATCGTGTACAGTCAACATCCCAGAGTTCCTCTTCCAGTGTCGACTTCATCTCAGGTACCCGCTGCTGACTCTGCATATGGGGACTTCCTGCAAATCTGGCAACAGACCCGGTCCTCTATTTTGCTGGCGGTAGATCGCATGAAGCGTAAGGCAGATACCAAGAGAAGAGAGCCGCCTCAGTATCTTCCTGGGACTAAAGTCTGGCTGTCCTCTCTGAACATTCGCTTGAGGATGCCTTCATACAAGTTTGCTCCCATGTTCCTTGTTCCTTTCGAGATCCTGCAACAAATTAACCCTGTTTCCTATAAGCTGCGGCTGCCCCCTACCCTCAGAATCCCTAACTCCTTCCATGTGTCCCTCCTGAAACCAGTGGTCCTGAACCGCTACAGCAACCTCTAGTTCCACAGTTGCTCCCAGCGGTCCTTCTGATGTATTCGAGGTAAAGGAGATCCTGGACCGCAAGAGGGTAGGAGGAAGGACTTTCTATTTGGTGTACTGGAGAGGGTTTGGTCCTGAGGAGAGGTCCTGGGAGCCAGAAGAGAACCTCAGCGCCCCTACTATTATTAAAAAGTTCCTCTCTCACTCTGGCCCCAAGAAGAGGGGGCGTAAGAGGGGGGATACTGTAGCTGATGATCATCTTGCCAAAGCATTCCTATCTTGCCAATACCCCCCACTTTCCAAAGGGAAAGACGTAACCCAGATATTGCCAGTTCTAGCACCTCTAGAGGTTCTGAATATAAATCTGGCTTGTAAAGGTCAACTATATCAGAGACCACCTTCCAAATCAGGGAGATCAGACTACAGTATTACTAGTATACTTACAGCATATAAGGCATAAGACAGTATAAATACATTATCTATTTGTATAGTACCAGCATATTTCATAACACTATAAAGAGAAAGTATTTGCTTACATTAGTATGTGTCCAAAGTAGGGCACAAAATCTTAGCACATACATACTTTTCATAGGAAAAGTCAAAGTATGTTTTTGTATTGTGGAAGGTTTGGGATATTATAAAATTAGGGCCCCACTAGGTTTATATTAGAAGTTGACCGGACATGGATTATTATTGAGTTCAATTGATACTGGATCAAACCATTTCCAGTAAGCTACTAAGCCACCCTCTTTCCCACTAGTGGGCTCTGAGCTCTGACACTTATAAAGATATGTTTGGAAATTAATCGTCACCGAAAATAAAAACAATAAAAATTGTAACTGCATGCTGACATATAACTGTGTCACACAATACGGGTAAGTAATTTCTCTAAGTGGCTGCATCAGTAACTGACTTTGCATCAGGTCCAGGGAGTGAAAAAGCAATCCTATAATAAAGTCACCTTAAAGGAACGCTCTGGGAAAAACTAATATACTGTGCTAGGACTAGTGCAGGTCCTGATAGGGGAGGTGCATGACCCAAGTATTTAAAGAACTCCAAATGAAGAAACCCTATTGCATTCACTACTACCTTAGGCCCTACATTATTTTTAGCTAATGTGTTTCTTTAATATGCAGCCCATATCCCATATTATAGCATATTACAGGTAAAGATCCACCGTACTGTGTTTGGTAAATAATATGCACCTGTTTTTATAAAAGCAATATGCTGCGCCAATAAGCACAACCAGCTTATAAGTCCTCTGTATCCATGAACCATAGGCTGCCCCTCGACCTTCTACAGCGGAATGATGCCAGCTTGTAGCGCCCATGGCCGCGGGCCGTCGGGTTTACTCACCTCCTGACGCCCGCAGCCATGGATCTGTGAGCGCTGGCCTCCGTCTCCCTCCTAGGAGATGCCAGCGCTCACTTCCGCTCCGTCCGGCTGGGTCCCGTAGGGCCCGGCCTTAAAGGGCCAGCGAGCGCAATTAGGAAATCGTCATCATCATCAACTGCCACGATTTCCTGGTCTATAAGAAGGCCCCTGGCCTTCTAATCCTTGCCTGAGCGTTGTTAGTCTTTCCCAGTCTGTCTCGGAAATGGTGGCTTAGTGTCTCCCGTTCCAGCTGTTACCCGTGCCCTGTTACCGTTCCTGTATTCCGTATTGTTCCTGTGCCTACCCGCGTTCAAGTGTCTTCTGCCACGTCAAGTGCCATCTGCCACGTCAAGTGCCATCTGCCACGTCAAGTGTCTTCTGCCACGTCAAGTGCCATCTGCCACATCAAGTGCCATCTGCCACGTCAAGTGTCATCTGCCACATCAAGTGTCTACCGCTCATCGGATACTGCCCGCCACGTCTGGCGCCACTTGCCGCACCTGCCTCCACCCGTGCTGAAGCCACAGCCACCGCCCGGACTAATTCAGGTACCCAAGCATTACTGTCTGCCATTTTACTTTCGCATAGACTGTGACCTGGTCAGCTGCCTCCCCGCTATGGCGGAGCGGCCTAGTGGGTCCACAAACCCAGTGTCCGTGACACAGCTTATATATTATTGTGTATATAGAGGATGGTGAACATTGGAGAATAGTGTAAGCGTAAGGCTCATGAATACAGCGGACTCATGAACTGGCTCTGCTTATGGAATATTACAGTGACAAAACTGATATCATTAAATAATCTATTGATAGCAATTTCTAAATTGTTTTTAACAATTTTAATCTTTTTGTAATTCTTTGATTTCCTTTATTGATGAATGAACATTAAAAAAAAAGTTTATTTCATACAAAACTGTTTGTACAATTAAGACTGATGCTGAAAGTCTGTTGTTAGCATGCTGGTCATAAAGACGTGTATGTATCCAATCTATGTTACATAAATGGCCTTTTAGTCATTATCTATTTTTCCCAAAACTTGAAGAAAATGAAACATTCTGATTGCAATTTATAGATGAACGTGCCAGAATAAATGTCATTGCCTACAGGACTTTTAGCCGAGTCTACAAGGCAGCTTTATTGTTCAACATCTGCACATTACAGCATTTATTTTTTTTTCCATTCACCCTGACCATTCCAGTCCTATGAAATCTATGAGCAGAAAACAAGTCAAGGATGTTTTTCGGTAACAGGACTGTAACACATAGTTTACAAATAAGCGCACCATTATATCAACCTGTATTTAGTTTAATCCCATCTGCTTTGGCTTTCACCCAGATACAACTGTATTTTGTCTTTGTATCTTTTTCTCCACTATTACACTGACTTATCTAATAGCTTAGCAGAAATGTTCCATTCCTTATTCCGTTTCCAGACTTTAGGAATGTAAGCTGGACAAGTATAATAAGACATAAAAATCTTGGATGATCCCAACACAAGCAGCGGGTGTTTGACCGCAAAATCTTATACATTGCAAACAAAAAATATATAAATAGAAACAATAAAATGAAAACCTTATAACATAGTAAATCAAAGGACATACAAAGCCTGTCCGGAGAGTAAGCCTTAACCCCTTCCCGCCGGATCACGTATATATACGTCATTAAAATCGGTGGCTTACCGCCTTTTCACGTAAATATACGTCATGGAGATGAAGCTGGCTCAGGAGCTGAGCCAGCGACATCACCACCGGGTGACAGCTGTATGTTACAGCTGGCACCCTAAGGTATCGGCCAGGACCGGAGCTAGCATCCGATCCGACCGATTAACCCCTCACATGCTGCGTTCAATAGAGATCGCAGCATGTGAGGAGTTTATAGCCACCGGCACCCCAGCAACGTGATCGCTGGGTTGCCGGTGGCTGCAAAGGCGATCGGAGGGCTAATGCTTACCTCCCGATCAGCCTGTAACGGAATCCTCCTATGCCCCGTCGTCGGCGGGGCCCAGGAGGCTTCCGGTAACATCGGCAAGATGGCGCCGGCTCAGCTTCCGGCTCAGAAGCTGAGCCGGCGTCATCAGCAGTGGGTGTCCGCTGTATGTAACAGCGGACACCCCGATCTATCGCCAGGAACCGGAGCTAGCTCCGATTCCTGGCATTAACCCCTTCGATGCAGCGATCCATTGTGATCGCTGCATCCTAGAGGTTTGTAGAAAATCGGCAGCCTTGCCATGCGATGGCAAGGCTGGCGACTGCTACCATGGCAACAGGAGCCCTAACAATGGACTCCTGTCTGCCATTACGTAAGCTGATTAGGCCCCGCCCAGAGGCGGAGCCTAATCGGCTTGCTGTCAGTGAACAACTGACAGTTCCAATACATTGCACTACATAGGTAGTGCAATGTATTAGAACATCAAACAAATAGTTGGACATTCAAGTCCCCTAGTGGGACTAAAGAAAAGTGTAAAAAAAAGTGTAAAAAAAGTAAAAATAAAAGTTGGAAAACATACAATAAAAGTTTCAAATAATAACACAAAACACAATCGCCCTTTTTCCCTTATAAGTCATTTATTATTGAAAAAAATAATAAAGCCATACATATTTGGTATCGCAGCGATCGTAACGACCTGAACTATAAAAATATTATGTTATTTATTCCGCACAGTGAACGCCGTAAAAAAAAACCTCAAAAACACTGCCATAATTACTGTTTTTTTGGTCACTGTCTTCCAAAAATTGAAATAAAAAGTGATCAAAAAGTCGCATGTATCCAAAAATGGTACCGATAAAATCTATACCTCGTCTCGCAAATAAAACAAGCCCTCACACAGCTTCATCGACGAAAAAATGTAAAAGTTATGGCTCTCACAACTTGGCGACAGAAAAAATACATTCTCTTTCCAAAAGTAATTTTATTGTGCAAAAAGTTATAAAAAAGTTCTATAAATTTGGTATCGCCGGAATCGTACTGACCCGCAGAATAAAGGTAACATGTAGTTTATAACGTACGGTGAACGGTGTATATAAAAAAAAAAGTGGCACAAGCTGGGCATGACATTTGACACTGAATTGGCATATCTAGGGAAACTATTTAATTTGTACCTTCCGCAGCGCAATCATTTATGGAAAAGACACGTGGGGTGAAAATGCTCACTACACCTCTTAATAAATGCCTTGAGGGGTGCAGTTTCCAAAATGGGGTCACTTCTCAGGGGTTTCTTTTATTATTTCACATCAAAGCCTCTGCAATTGTGAACCAATACTTTATATGTCGCCAAATTAGGCCTCAATTTTACACGGTACTCTTTCACTCCTGAGCCCTGTCGAATGTCCAGGCAAAAGATTAGGGCCACATGTAGGGTGATTCTAAAACAGGGAAACACCGCATAATAATTGAGAGCTGTCTTGTTATGGTGGCACAAGCCGGGCACCACATATTGGCGTATCTAAGGAAAAATTCCCATTTTCATTCTCCCACATCGTGTGCACACGAATTTCTGCAAAACACCTGTGGGGTTAACATGCTCACTACACCCCTAGGTGAATACCTTGAGGGTGTTGTTTCCAAAATGGCGTCACTTCTGGGGGGGATCCACTGTTTTGGTCCCACAGGGACTTTGCAAATGCAACATAGCGACCAGAAACCAAATGCAGCAAAATCTGTACACCAAAAGCAAATGGCGCTCCTTCCCTTCTGAGCCCTGCCGTGTGCCCAAACAGCATTTTACGACCACGTGTGGGGTATTGCCGTACTCCAGAGAAGTTGCTTTACAAGCGTTGGGGTTCTTTTTTTCCTTTATTTGTTGAGAAAATTAAAAATTTGGAGCTAAAGCTACGTCTTATTGAAGAAAAAGGATTTTTTTTATTTTCACTGCCCAATTCTAATAAAATCTATGAAACACCTGTGGGGGCAAAATGCTCACTACACCCCTAGATGGATTCCTCAAGGGGTGTAGTTTTCTCAATGGAGTCACTTTTTTGGCGTTTTCACTGTTTTGGTACCTCAGGGGCTTTGCAAATGCGACCTGGCCTCCGCAAACCATTCCTGCTAAATTTGAGCTCCAAAAGCCAAATGGCGCTCTTTCCCTTCTAAGCTCCGCCGTGTGTCCAAACATCCGTTTATAACCACATGTGGGGTATTGTTTTACTCGGGAGAAATTGCTTTACAAATGTTGTGGTGCTTTTTCTCCTTTAGTCCTCGTGGAAATTAGAAAAAATTAGCTAAACCTACATAATCTTTGAAAGAATGACGATTTTTATTTTCACGGCCTACTTCCAATAATTTCTGCAAAAAACCTGTGGGGTCAAAATGCTCACTATACCCCTAGATAATTTCCTCAAGGGGTGTAGTTTCCAAAATGGGGTCACTTTTGGTGGATTTCCACTGTTTTGGCACCGAAAGAGCCCTTGAAACCTGACATGGAGCCTAAAATATTTTCTAATAAAAAGGAGGCCCAAAATCCACTGGGTGCTCCTTTGCTTCTGAGGCCGGTGCTTCAGTCCATTACCACACTAGGGCCACATGTGGGATATTTCTAAAAACTGCAGAATCTGGGCAATAAATATTGAGTTGCGTTTCTCTGGTAAAAACTTCTGTGTTACAAAAAAAATAGAATAAAAATGAATTTCTGCAAAAAAAAAATGAAATTTGAAAATTTCACCTCTACGTTGCTTTAATTCCTGTGAAACGTTTAAAGGGTTAAGAAACTTTCTAAATGCTGTTTTGAATACTTTGAGGGGTGAAGATTTTAAAATGGGGTGACTTTTTGGCGGTTTCTAATATATAAGGCCCTAAAAGCCACTTCACAACTGAACTGGCCCCTGTAAAAATAGTCTTTTGAAATTTTCTTGAAAATGTGAGAAATTGCTGCTAAAGTTCTAAGCCTTGTAACGTCCTAGAAAAATAAAAGGATGTTCAAAAAACGATGCCAATCTAAAGTAGACATATGGGGGATGTTAATTAGCAACAATTTTGTGTGGTATAACTGCCTGTCTTACAAGCAGATACATTTACATTTAGAAAAATGCAAATTTTTGCAATTTTTCACCAAATTTTGGTGTTTTTCACTGGTAAATATTGAATTTATCGACCACATTTTTCCACTATCATAAAGTCCAATGTGTCACGAGAAAACAATCTCAGAATCACTTTGATAGGTAAAAGCGTTCCGGAGTTATTACCACATAAAGTGAAATATGTCAGATTTGAAAAAATGGGTCTGGTCCTGAAGGCCAAAATGAGCTTGGTCCTGAAGGGGTTAAAGGCTATGTACACCTTTGAAATCGTTGTTTTTTTTTGTGCAACTTTTTAAATACTTTTCATTAAAAATTATTTTTACTTTTTGAGATGCAGCTGCTTTGTATCCTGTATACAGAGTAGCTGTATCTAGCGCTGAAACCTGTATCCGTTTGGTTAGCGGCACTGATGGGTTCAGTGACTGCGGGTTCGGCGTGCCTCTGTCACGCAGGATCGAGCTGTTCATAACTTAGATGTGGTAGATATAACGTGGATCCTGCGTGACACTGAACCCGTCAGTGGCGCTGACCTGACGGATTTAGGTCTTAGGGTATGTGCACACGTAGTGACCAAAAACGTCTGAAAATACAGAGCTGTTTTCAAGGGAAAACAGCCCCTGATTTTCAGACGTTTTTTTAGCAACTCACGTTTTTCGCGGCGTTTTTCGTGGCGTTTTTGCGGCGTTTTTTACGTCCGTTTTTGGAGCTGTTTTCATTAGAGTCTATGAGAAAATGGCTCCAAAAACGTCCAAAGAAGTGCCCTGCACTTCTTTTGCCGAGGCTGTATTTTTACGCGTCGTCGTTTGACAGCTGTCAAACGACGACGCGTAAATTACAGGTCGTCGGCACAGTACGTCGGCAAACCCATTCAAATGAATGGGCAGATGTTTGCCGACGTATTGTAGCCCTATTTTCAGACGTAAAACGAGGCATAATACGCCTCGTTTACGTCTGAAAATAGGTCGTGTGAACCCAGCCTTAGCACACAATACAGCTGCTGTGTACAGAATACAGAGCAGCTGTATCTCACAAAATAGAAAGAATTTTTAATAAAAAGTATTTAGAATGTTTCACCAAACAGACTGATAAACATTTTTATTTAAAAAAAAAAAAAAATATTTCAAAGGTGTACATAGACTTTAAAGGAGAGCTGTACACAATTTTAAAGTGCTGTACAAGAAATATGGCTGTGTGAAGGGCAGCAAGAGATTTGGAGCTCTGTATCAGAAAAATCTAGCTCTTGTACATAAAAATAAAATTATGTAGTTACATTTAAAATGGTAAATTCACAAATGTCTTCATAAAACTGTTAAAAAGAAAAAGATGTAGTTAGACAAATCAATAGATTTACACGAATTCTCTATTACAAATTATTATGATGGACTATCTTTTATACAATAGAAGGACCACCATCAGGGCAGTTCACACTGAGTTTTTTTGGTGCTGATTTTAATACGGAGACCGCGTCGAAATCCGCATAAAAAACCGGGGTAGGGTCCCAGCGGTGGGGCCCCCAGCAATCAGAAATTGATCACCTATCCTGTGGAAAGGTGATAATTTATAATCTGGGAAAACCCCTTTAAATGGAGTCCGTCACCAGAACTTCATTTTGAACTAGCAGTATGCTAATATAGTTCACGGTAACCTGATTTTATATGTGTTTTCCTTGTTCTCCAGGGTGCTTGCTTTGCATTAACCCCGTTCAAGCACCCGGACGTGCCATTACGAGCGGGTGTGGGGGGTGATGTTTGTAGCGCGCTTCATACGCTACAGGTGTCAGCTGTATTTTGCAGGGGACACCCGGGACTAACAGCCGGGATTAGCGATCGCGCTTTTCTTGGCTGTTTAACCCCTCAAATGCGCAGTCAATAATTTATGTATAACACACACGAGGGGCAGATAGGCTTACACAGCAGTACTGAGAAGTGTAGCTGTGAATCCAGTACTAGGGTGAAACAGAATCAGACTTACTAGAAGCTGCAGTAGCATCTCTGTGTGTGTCTTTCTGCATCACTCTCACTCTGCTCCTGCTGCCTCCTCCCTTCTCCATAGACTTCTATTGGCAGCTCTAACCTGATCCCTCAGTGAGTTGATAGGCCATCTCATCTTCAGGAGACAGATTTAGCTGTAAAGTCAGAGTGAGTGAACAGGTAGGAGAGAGGGGTGAGGGAAGGAGCCTGATAAGTGGAGAAAGAGGCATTTTTTCTATATTAGGATATATTACAAAGTTTCTTAAATTCGCTTGTACTGTTAATTTGTGCAAAGTCTGTTGAAAAGTTAGTAACCATTTAAATTATGGAATGTCCTACCCCAAGAGGTAGTGATGGCAGATAGTATGACAGCATTCAAAAAAGTGCTACATGCCTATATAATGACAAATGACATTGAGGTTTATAACTAATATAGCACTGAATGATGTATAAATGATCTGGCAAAGGTTGAACTTGATGGACCTGTGTCTTTTTTTAATCTCAGTAACAGTGTGCATGTTCTTGTGCACACTTTCTCAGTGACAATACTGAAAGACTATAGAGATTATTGCCCCAGATGTCCGCTGCCCCAAGCCCTGTATGTCAGTCAGAATACTATATTTCAGTCATTATATATTTACTTTTTACTAATGCAATTCTGGAAATGTTACCCTTTTATGTTAAGGATATAATGCATTTATACCTGGTACCAGCCACAGCTCCGTCATTCTTCCCCAGGGGTTCATCCAGCTCCACTCCACACCACTCTCCTTTTGCAAAATCTGTCTCTCCGACATAGCGTACTACTCCTGTCTTTGTGCCTCCAACCTGCAAGGCAACACACACTGCACGTTATTAAAAAAACAAAAAACACTTTAAATAAATTCTGTCACATTGAGCACAACCACTTCGGCTTAGAATAGAAAAATATAAATCTGTAAGTACCATTGATAAGCAATGAACAGCAAAATAAATCAATGATCAATAAGAAAAATCAGGCCCTTCTTCAATGTTAGGTACGTCAGTCATATCCAATACTAATACAGCAGTGATAGAGCTGTAGAGTGTTACAATCTATTGGACGACTGATTAGAATCTGTTATTGTTTAATAGGACACTAAATCTAAGCCAAAAATGCACATTAGAATATGTTAAGATACTACTAGATTTTCAACTTCACATCAGACTTTCCTTTAAGGTCAGAAAAGGCACTGAAAATCCTCATGCATATGATCGTATTATGGCTTCATAAAAACTCTGAATTTTACCAGGCTGTAATAGGGCACCGATATCCTTCTACTATTTACTGTACCTCTATATGCTTAAAATTTCATATGGAGATTTTTCAGAAAAATTCTGTACAAATCTGACACAAAAAATGTAGCATGTTCCCATTGGATGCCATGTTGCAAATACCATATCTCTTGTAGGTGAGAATATCTCTGATATATACGGTGCCACATAGAGGAACACAGAATGTCCACGATGTCCCACTACAGTGAAGACTTCGTGTCCCACCATACAGCCTCCTGTACACACCTCTGCCGTGTAATGCCGGCCATAGATGTTTGATAATTGCTGGAGAAATGTAGTTTTGCTGGTAATGACACCCAACCACATTCAGCTTGGCTGAACCTCAACATTTTTCCTATGAAAGGAGGAGGCGTGAGTGGACGCTGGAATTCTCTGAGGACGAGCAAAAAGAAAACCGCAAGGTCAATCCTCTAGCCGGTGAACCGTCAGCGCCTATAGACATTGAATTGACAGCTAATCCTTATAGGAACAGGATCTGCTGACAGAAAAACTAATGTCCATGCGTTATGGAACTGGCATTTAAAATTGTGATGGCCAAATCAATATTGCCAGAACTTTTTTGATCTTTCTTCAGTTTTAGCATCTATGTCTATGGCTGTTATAAAGATGGTAGAACCTACTTTATGCTTCATTGCTTTTAGTGGCGTAACTATAGGGGATCCAGAGGTTGCAGTCGCATTCAGTACTGGAGCCTGAGGGGTCGGATAAGGTCCCTTGGCCCCATATAACATGCCTTGTACTGTTAAAGACATATAATTGTTGGGGGACCTATTTTAGATTTTGTATTGCGCCTCATGAGTTTCAAGGTATGTCTGTGATTACCTTGCGTCACAGAAAACCAGAGTACACTATGAAGCTATGAAGAATGATGATTCCAACATGCCTCATATTACCAAAGATATGAATGAAAAATCTCACATTCTCCATAGGAATAGAAGCTGATGATAAATATCTCTAGGAGATCTGATCTGTTTATTTCTGTTCTGTTATTTTATTTCTGTTGAATGTGGAGAAAATAAGAGGTTTTCCAGTTTAGGCTTCGTTCACATCTGTGTCAGGGCTCCGGTCAGGCGTTCCGTCTGAGCTTTCCGTCAGAACAAAACCCTGACTGAAATAAAACGGAAAACATAGGTTTTTTTTGCATGACCATTGATTTCCGTTTGTCTCAGTTGTGCAAGGGTTCCGTAGTTTTGACGGAATGAATAGCGTAGTCAACTACGGTATTGCTTCAGTCAAAACGACGGAACCCTTGCACAACGGAAACAAACAGGAACCATTTGCACCGGATCCGTCACCATTGAAATCAATGGTGATGCAAATGCTGCCGACAATGATAAAAGTTTATGGCGTAGCTATAGGGGTCACAGAGGTCGCACTTGTGACTGGGCCCCAAATCCAGGGGATAAAAAAGTGATAACGAGGCTGCTGCACAAGCAGCATGAAGACCGGAGGCCCGCGGAACATGAAAGAAAGCAGCTGCTTCCCACCAGCAGAGAAGAGATCCCACACACAAGTCAGGACGTCTCCTGAGACATTACTAGGTACACGCAGTTTGCAATACAATCAGCAGGCATCAACGATTCCCCCGCTCCTTAGAGACTGCAGAGGGATGTAACCATTGCTACAGGGCTCCTACAGTAAGTGCTCCCCCAATCACTCATGTTTACATGAATTTAAAAAATTTTCCCGATTTTGTTGCATTTTTTGCCACGATCTTCGCAAACGCAGCATTATTGTGCCATTTGTGCCACGATTTTGAAAATTGCGGCACAATAACGCATCAAATCCCTAAGTCACTGACAGGATAGCAATCAGGGAATGTTCACACAGGGCGGATACGCTGCCTAAAAGCACACAGCGTATCCACCCTAGTAGCCGCATACCTCCCAGCTTTCAAGTATCTCAAAAAGGGACAACATTGCAACGGCTCTAATCCCACCCAATCCCCACCCATACCCACCCAGTTCTCCCACATAGTCTATTTCCCCCATAGCTGCCATCACACAGTATAATGCCCCCATAGCTGCCACCATACAGTTTACTGCCCCATAGATGCACCCATACAGTATAAAGCCAACACAGATGCCCCCATACAGTATAATGCCCACACAGATGCCCCCATACAGTATAATGACCACACAGATTGCCCCATGCAGTATAATGCCCATACAGATACCGCCATGCAGTATAATGGCCAAACAAATTCCCCAATAAAGCATAATGCCCATTCAGTATAATGCCCGATAGCTGCCCCCATACAGCTTAATGTCCCCAAAGCTGCCCCTTTACAGCATAATGCCCCCATAGCTGCACCCACAGTATAATGCCCCCTTAGCTGCCACCAGTTTACTGCCCCATAGATGCACCCATACAATATAAAGGCAACACAGATGCCCCCATACAGTATAATGCCCACACAGATGCCCCAATACTATAAAATGCCCACACAGATTCTCCCATGAAGTATAATGCCCGTACAGATACCGCCATGCAGTATAATGGCCAAACAAATTCCCCCATACAGCATAATACCCATAGCTGCCCCATACAGTATAATGCCCCATAGCTACCCCATACAGCTTAATGGCCCCAAAGCTGCCCCCTTACAGCATAATGCTCCCATAGCTCCCCCACAGTATAATGCCCCCTTAGCTGCCCCTAGTGCCAGTGCCCTTGTAGTTAGTGACCAAGTGCCCATGTAGATAGTGCCAGTGTCCCCTGTAGATAGTGCCCCTATATCGTGCCCCTATATCGTGCCACAGCGTCCATGTAGATAGCACCATTGGTACTCCCTCTAGGAGCGGAATCCCCAGCCAGAGCATAGGCTGGGGATTCCGCTCATAGAGGGAAGCTCTGATGTCAATGTCCTTATATGGACAGTGACGTCAGTAGCTACCCCTTGAGCGGAATCCTTGTTGCCGACCCTGCCCGGGGATACCGCTCCAGGAGGAGCACCTGACGTCCATGAAAATATATGGACAGTGACCTCAGGGGTTTTCTCTAGAAGCGGAATCCCGGCCAGATCATCGGCAACGGGGATTCTGCTCAAGGAATAGCCACTGATGTCACTGTAAATATATGGACAGTGACATCAAGGGCTTCCCTGAGCACAGTGCTTAAAGTAGCGCTGTGCTCGGGGAATCCTCGCCGAGCGGAGGAGCTCCCTCTGGTCCGCTCTGAACCAATTCTGAAGCAGGGAGCTGATGGTTCCCTGCTTCAGAATTGGTTTCAACTGTATGTGCATCCTGAGGACACAGATACAGTTGACAGCAGGACAAACCCCCAGCTGCTCGGGACAGCGGGAAACCGCCTGGAATCTAGGACTGTCCTGCTGAATCCGGGACAGTTGGGAGGTACGTAGCTGAAGGGAATTTATTTCAATTGTATTTTTTTGGTTTCTGGTTGCCTCCATTCTGCTAGGTTTTAGTGTGCTGCGCTATTCTTTCCGTCAAAAAAACAGAAACTTAGCGGAATGGACACAAAGTAAAACAAATAAAATACCATTGAAATGGAAACTATACTTTACGTTTTGTCTTTCCGTTAATCTGTCCCCTGACGAAACAGATGAGCGGAAAAACCAAACGGAAGGCAAAGGTAATGTGAACAGGCCCTTAGCTTCATTGAATTACAAAGGGGTTAATCTGCGGCAAAAATCCTAGTTTAAGATGCAGATTTCTGCCACAGCTTTTCTAAAAAATATCCAAGTTGTATTTTGCCAATCCGTGCCACATGAACATGGTCTACGGCCATGTTTATATGTTCAAAACCCCAAGAATACTGAAAAAATCCGCGCAAGCTGCAGATTTTTAAATCCACAACATGCCTTTTATATCTCAGAATTGCACAGAGTTCCACAGCAGATTTCACCCTTTGCATTGCACAAATCCTTGGCAACGTTTGCATGTGACACATGTAGATTTTAGAAGGGATTTGTTGAGAATTTACAACATACTCACAGAAAAATCCGCTGCTCATGATCCCCTCCCTGCACTATGCTGTCTGTAGTAACTGGGACCTATGTAGTTTCCAATAGGTGAAACTACACGTGCCACTGTTACTACAGTAACTCCTCCATATAATTACCGTCCTCGCTCCTTAATCAGGTCCTCTTCGGCTCTCGGCACAGTGCTGCATCCTGATGCCGCTCAGTGTCAGTAAATTGTATACTTGGGGCACATAACGTCCTAAAGCCAAACAGTGTCAGAACCCAGCGCTGCACCGGAGCTGAAGAGGACCCTACAGGAGCAAGGAGGGTAAGTATATGGATACTGTCTGCTGAGTCACTGTAGCTAAGTCTTTAGTGTGATACAGTCTACTCAGCCGCTGTATCTAAGCCTCTCGTGTAAGGGTATGTGCACACACACTAATTACGTCCGTAATTGACGGACGTATTTCGGCCGCAAGTACCGGACCGAACACAGTGCAGGGAGCCGGGTTCCTAGCATCATACTTATGTACGATGCTAGGAGTCCCTGCCTCGCTGCAGGACAACTGTCCCGAACTGTAATCATGTTTTCAGTACGGGACAGTTGTCCTGCAGCGAGGCAGGGACTCCTAGCATCGTACATAACTATGATGCTAGGAGCCCGGCTCCCTGCACTGTGTTCGGTCTGGTACTTGCGGCCGAAATACGTCCGTCAATTACGGACGTAATTAGTGTGTGTGCACATACCCTAAGACTATGTTCACACGGAGTATTTTGCCGAGTTTTTCAATGGGAGGCGTCGGCGTCTTTTTCCCGCGAGCAGTAAAACTGCCTCGCGGGAAAAAGAAGCGACATGCCCTATCTTCGGGCGCTTCCGCCTCTGACCTCCCATTGACTTCAATGGGAGGCAGAGAAAGCGTATTTCGCGCTGTTTTATGCCCGCGGCGCTCAATGGCCGTGGGCGAAAAACGGCCCGAAAATCGGCGTGCAGGGAGAGGAAAATCTGCCTCAAAGTTCCAAACGGAATTTTGAGGCAGATATTCCTCCCCCAAAATACTCCGTGTGAACATAGCCTAATACTGTCTACTGAGTCGCTGCATCTAAGCTTCTCGTGGAATACTGTCTGCTGAGCTTCTGTATCTAATCCTCTCGTGTAACACTGTCTAGTGAGCCGCTGTATCTAAGCCTCTCGTGTGATACTATATAGTGAACCACTGCATCTAAGCCTCTCGTGTAATACTGTCTGCTGAGCGGCTGTATCTACGTCTCCATTGTGTGACATTGTATGCTGAGCTGCTGTATCTAATCCTATTATGTTTGATACTGCCTCCTGAGCCACTGTACCTAATCCTATCCCGTGGCGTAGACTTTTTTTTGGGGGGGGGGCAAAGCATATGATCTCTTAAGACCCTAGCATTGTCTCTAGCTGCTAGTGCTGCATCGAATGGTCACTTAAGAGACCCAAAGATCTAGCTTAAGATAAAGGGCGGGCCAATACCATCGGCCAGGAAAATAAGTTGTCGAGGGCTGGGTAGCCTAAGCTAAACTTTTGCACCAGGGCCCATGAATCTTTAGCTACGCCCCTGAGTTCATGCATTTAGAACGATACAATAAGCCGATGAACAAGCATTTGATCCTTCATCGGCTAATCGTTGCCCTGTTTACACAGGCCAATTATCGGGAATGAACATTCTATGAACGCTCGTTTGGACGATAATTGGCCTGTGTAAATGGGCCTTTAGACCGGCCCAATCTTTGCATCATTTTAGGTCATCTGCATAAAAATTAATATGAACAGGTCCTAAAGAAGAGTAATTTTAGGTTGTCTGTAAAAAGGCCCTTTTACACCGGCCGATCATTGGCGCTCGCTGCTCCGGTGGATTAACATGACATCGTTGATCGGCGCTTGTTTGCTCCTGTCACACGGAGCTATGAAAGGGGATGAGCGATCGTTACTCCGAATCGCCCATCCCCATACATTGTTATTATGTCGGCGGTGCTGCCCACAACGATAATATTTAACTTTTTTAAAACGATACGATCAGCAGATGATCGAGAGTTTGCTTGTTTATCTGCTGATCGCTGCCCTGTTTACAAATGGCAATTATCGGCAACGAGCGTTCTATGAACGCTCGTCTGCCCGATACTTGCCCAGTGTAAAACCCCCTTAAGAATGGATGGTCTCCCATTGTCAAACACTGATTAGCCATATAATGGAATCATTTGCATTCTATCAAAGAATTGTTACCTGTAATCATAATAATCAGATCACAAGTCGGATCTTCACAGATTCATAGCATGTAAGCACAGCCTTAAGGGGGTTTTACACAGGACGATTATCGGGCAGACGAGCGTTAATAAAAGGGGAACGATCAGCAGATGAACGAACAAACGCTCGATCATCTGTTGGTCGTATCGTTTTAAAAAAGTAAAAGATTATCGTTGTTGGCAGCACATCTCCATGTGTAAACAGGGAGACGCGCAGCCGTCATGATAATAATGTATGGGGACGAGTGATCGGAGTAACGACTGCTCGTCGCCATCCATTGCACCATGTGACAGGAGCAAACGAGCGCCTATCAACGATGTCTCGTTGACCGGTGCTCACTGCCGAGTGTCGGCCGGTGTAAAAGGGCCTTTATCCAGTACGTAGGCTGGGTTCACACTACCTATTTTCAGACGTAAACGAGGCGTATTATGCCTCGTTTTACGTCTGAAAATAGGGCTACAATACGTCGGCAAACATCTGCCCATTCATTTGAATGGGTTTGCCGACGTACTGTGCAGACGACCTGTAATTTACGCGTCGTCGTTTGACAGCTGTTCAACGACGACGCGTAAATTGACTGTCTCGGCAAAGAAGTGCAGGGCACTTCTTTGCCACGTAATTTGAGCTGTTCTTCATTGAACTCAATGAAGCACAGCTCAAGATTTACGAGCGTCTCAGAGCGTCTCAGACGCCTTGTAAATTACGTGGAGGAGCATTTACGTGTGAAACGAGGCAGCTGTTAACAGTCTGTCTTTTCACACGTAAATGCCTCTCATCGTGTGAACATACCCATACACTCTGATAATGATGGATGTTGTTTATATTGTGCTCATATAAGTATGTGAATCTACATTTTACTCCATTGAAAACTGTACTCTGATGTAAGGCTTACATCGTGTATATGTATCTGTGTGTAACATTATTATGCGACACACTTCATAATGTAGGTAGTGTAAAGGGGGTTTTGCACTGGCCGATTATCGTGCAGACGAGCGTTCGTATAACGCTCATTGCTGATAATTGACCTGTGTAAACAGGGCAGCGATCAGCAGATGAACGAGCAAACGCTCGATCATCTTCTGATCATATCGTTTTAAAAAAGGGAAATATTGTTGTTGGCAGCACATCTCCCTGTGTAAAAAGGGAGATATGCTGCCGACATGATGATAATGTATGTGGACAAGCGATCGGCGTAACGACCGCTCGTCCCCATCCATAACTCCCTGTCACAGGAGCAAATGAGCGCCGATCAACGATGTCTCGTTGATCGGCGTTCGCTGCATCTGCCGATTGTTAACATCAGTTAAGAATTTTATCTAAACTATATTTTTGTCTACTTCTTTAAACAGTACACTTTGTATTTCCCCTTCTTGTAACAAACACTGTTGTATTAAAATTAAAGTCTGAATATGACTGCAGACTCTTTAACTAAAAGTGAATGTCCATCCTAGAATACAATTAATATTTCAAATATCTATATAGTGGTAGAAGCTGTTTTTTTTTCTGGCACAGAAGCTCCAAATCCCCTGCATAAATATAGATTTAAAAATATAACAGGCTGGTTACCAGCAGCTGCCACCAGGGGGAGCTTATGAGCTTACTGCATACTGTTTTATTGGTTAAATTGTTGTAACATCAACTGCAGGTAGCCAGCCTGTGATCTGTTACATCTATTTCTATGTAGGAGATTTGGAGCTGTGTATTACATAAACAGGGCTCCAACCGCTATAACGATATATTAAGAATTGAATCAGTGAAAAACATTTAACCGTAAAAACAACATAATAATACAAGGTAGAGATTTACTTTAAACTGACCATAGACGTAACGATTATTGCCATTGGTTAAACTATCTTACAATCATAAAAAATTATGAAAAATTCTGCTCCATTGCTCAGAATACATATGGTTAAAGCTTAATTTTGTTCTCGCCCATTAATAGTAAATGCAATAACAGCATTTAGTTAACTATTGTCCGAGAAAAAGAGTGAGGCAGGTCTAGACTTCTCATTTACAGGCACAGTTTACCATGTTGTTGCATTTCTGACATAGTTCATCATCAAGGACATTTCCTGCCTGGTATGATACAGTGCAGTGACCTAACAAATCCACCCCCCCCCCCCCCAACTCCGCGCCTAGTAAGGAGTACATATTCTGTTTGCAACAAAGATCCTCATTTATTATAACAGAAAACCAGTCCTTGTTGCCCATAGCAACCAATCGCTGTGCAGTTTTCAATAGCAGTAAAATTAAAGCTGCGGTCTGCTTGGTTAGTTGCTATAGGCAACAAGGAGAGATCTTCTGTTTGACAGTTTTGATCATTGAGGCCCAAAGTCTTTTTCCATTTCATTCATGTTAAGGAGAAAAACAAATAAATTAGATCTGTTCTATGCTTAAAGGGAGTCTGTAACCAGAATGTCCGAGATAAACTAGTAACAGTGTATTGTAGAGGACACTAACCTGTTTCTAGCTTTATTTTCATTTTCTGCCTAACAGACTGTTAACAGTCTGTCTTTTCACACGTAAATGCCTCTCATCGTGTGAACATACCCATACACTCTGATAATGATGGATGTTGTTTATATTGTGCTCATATAAGTATGTGAATCTACATTTTACTCCATTGAAAACTGTACTCTGATGTAAGGCTTACATCGTGTATATGTATCTGTGTGTAACATTATTATGCGACACACTTCATAATGTAGGTAGTGTAAAGGGGGTTTTGCACTGGCCGATTATCGTGCAGACGAGCGTTCGTATAACGCTCATTGCTGATAATTGACCTGTGTAAACAGGGCAGCGATCAGCAGATGAACGAGCAAACGCTCGATCATCTTCTGATCATATCGTTTTAAAAAAGGGAAATATTGTTGTTGGCAGCACATCTCCCTGTGTAAAAAGGGAGATATGCTGCCGACATGATGATAATGTATGTGGACAAGCGATCGGCGTAACGACCGCTCGTCCCCATCCATAACTCCCTGTCACAGGAGCAAATGAGCGCCGATCAACGATGTCTCGTTGATCGGCGTTCGCTGCATCTGCCGATTGTTAACATCAGTTAAGAATTTTATCTAAAGTATATTTTTGTCTACTTCTTTAAACAGTACACTTTGTATTTCCCCTTCTTGTAACAAACACTGTTGTATTAAAATTAAAGTCTGAATATGACTGCAGACTCTTTAACTAAAAGTGAATGTCCATCCTAGAATACAATTAATATTTCAAATATCTATATAGTGGTAGAAGCTGTTTTTTTTTCTGGCACAGAAGCTCCAAATCCCCTGCATAAATATAGATTTAAAAATATAACAGGCTGGTTACCAGCAGCTGCCACCAGGGGGAGCGTATGAGCTTACTGCATACTGTTTTATTGGTTAAATTGTTGTAACATCAACTGCAGGTAGCCAGCCTGTGATCTGTTACATCTATTTCTATGTAGGAGATTTGGAGCTGTGTATTACATAAACAGGGCTCCAACCGCTATAACGATATATTAAGAATTGAATCAGTGAAAAACATTTAACCGTAAAAACAACATAATAATACAAGGTAGAGATTTACTTTAAACTGACCATAGACGTAACGATTATTGCCATTGGTTAAACTATCTTACAATCATAAAAAATTATGAAAAATTCTGCTCCATTGCTCAGAATACATATGGTTAAAGCTTAATTTTGTTCTCGCCCATTAATAGTAAATGCAATAACAGCATTTAGTTAACTATTGTCCGAGAAAAAGAGTGAGGCAGGTCTAGACTTCTCATTTACAGGCACAGTTTACCATGTTGTTGCATTTCTGACATAGTTCATCATCAAGGACATTTCCTGCCTGGTATGATACAGTGCAGTGACCTAACAAATCCACCCCCCCCCCCAACTCCGCGCCTAGTAAGGAGTACATATTCTGTTTGCAACAAAGATCCTCATTTATTATAACAGAAAACCAGTCCTTGTTGCCCATAGCAACCAATCGCTGTGCAGTTTTCAATAGCAGTAAAATTAAAGCTGCGGTCTGCTTGGTTAGTTGCTATAGGCAACAAGGAGAGATCTTCTGTTTGACAGTTTTGATCATTGAGGCCCAAAGTCTTTTTCCATTTCATTCATGTTAAGGAGAAAAACAAATAAATTAGATCTGTTCTATGCTTAAAGGGAGTCTGTAACCAGAATGTCCGAGATAAACTAGTAACAGTGTATTGTAGAGGACACTAACCTGTTTCTAGCTTTATTTTCATTTTCTGCCTACTGCCTCCCATGTAGAGAAATACGTTTTATTAAGTTTGTGCTAATGAGCATTTAGGTGCAATGAGGGCGTTACCATTGCACCTAAACGCTCTTACGTCGCTCCCCAGTTCAACCGCCCCTCCCTTCTTACATTGATTGACAGGGGCCAGGCAGCGTAATCGGCACGTTCATGCCTTGCCCCGTACTATCTGTAGTCTAGTCTATGGGGGATGCGTGATATTACATCCCGCAGTGCAGAGCACGGATGCACCTCGGAGATGCGCAACGCCCGTGTGAATCTAGCCTAATACACAGTAGCTCTGCAGACCATATAAGTGGTTACATATTATATATATAAAGGTGCCTGGAACTCCAGATATATCAAATCCAAAGTAAGGGCATAGTAGTGGTAGTACCGGCTTGTCAAGTGTTGCACGTGTATTAGTACTGGCTACTATTTTATAGATGAGATTTATTCTCCTTTTAGTTAAGTGTTGAATATATCTTTAGACCAGGGGTATCAAGCACGCGGCCCGCGGGCCTCATGCGTCCCCTGGGGCTGTCATCTGCGGCTCTGCTCCGAGACTCTGGAATTCCCTGACATCGCTGTCCACATATGAACAGCGATGTCTGGGGCTTCCCCAGAGCCAGAGTCCCTGGCAGAGCGCTAGTACAGGCTCTGCTCCGGCACTCTGTGGAATTTCCTGACATCGCTGTCAACATATGGACAGTGTGTCAGGGTCTTCCCCAGAGCGGAGTCCCGTGCAGAGCGCTAGTATCGGCTCTGCTCCGGGACTCTGTGGAATTCCCTGACATCGCTGCCCATATATGGACAGTGTGTCAGGGTCTTCCCCAGAGCTGAGTCTCGTGCAGAGCGCTTATCGGCTCTGCTCCGGGACTCTGTGGAATTCCCTGACATCGCTGCCCATATATGGACAGTGTTTCAGGGTCTTCCCCAGAGCGGAGTCCCGGGCAGAGCGCTAGTATCGGCTCTGCTCCAGGACTCTGTGGAATTCCCTGACATCGCTGCCCATATAGGGACAGTGTGTCAGGGTCTTCCCCAGAGCGGAGTCCCGTGCAGAGCACTAGTATAGGCTCTGCTCCGGGACTCTGTGGAATTCCCTGACATCGCTGTCCATATATGGACAGTGTGTCAGGGTCTTCCCCAGAGCAGAGTCCCGGGCAGAGCGCTAATATAGAGCTACAGTGATGTTAGGGGCTTCCCCAGAGCAGGAGTCCCAGTGATGTCAGGAGCACAACTGGAGTCCCAGCAAGAGCCTTCTAGCGCTCTGCCCGGGACTCCAGCTCTGGGGTTGCCCCTGACATCTCTGTCCATATATGGACAGTGATGTCAGGAGCAGAGCTGGAATCCCAGGCAGAGTGCTAGAAGCGGCTCTGCTCCGGGACTCCAGCTTTGGGCAAGCCCCTGACATCACTGTGGTAGCATCTGCGGAGGGCACTGTGGCAGCATCTGTGAAGGGCACTGTGGCAGCATCTGTGAAGGGCACTGTGGCAGCATCTGCGGAGGGCACTGTGGCAGCATCTGCGGAGGGCACTGTGGCAGCATCTGCGGAGGGCACTGTGGCAGCATCTACAGAGGGCACTGTGGCAGCATCTACAGAGGGCACTGTGGCAGCATCTACAGAGGGCACTGTTGAGGCATCTACAGAGGGCACTGTGGCAGCATCTACAGAGGACACTGTGGCAGCATCTACAGAGGGTACTGTGGCAGCATCTACAGAGGACACTGTGGCAGCATCTACAGAGGGCACTGTGGCAGTATGTACAGAGGACACTGTGGCAGCATCTACAGAGGGCACTGTGGCAGTATGTACAGAGGACACTGTGGCATTATCTACAGAGGGCACTGTGGCATTATCTACAGAGGGCACTGTGGCAGCATCTACAGAGGGCACTGTGGAGGCATCTACAGAGGACACTGTGGCAGCATGTACAGAGGGCACTGTGGCAGCATCTACAGAGGACACTGTGGCAGCATCTACAGAGGGCACTGTGGCAGTATGTACAGAGGACACTGTGGCATTATCTACAGAGGGCACTGTGGCATTATCTACAGAGGGCACTGTGGCAGCATCTACAGAGGGCACTGTGGCAGCATCTACAGAGGACACTGCGGCAGCATCTACAGAGGGCACTGTGGCAGTATGTACAGAGGACACTGTGGCATTATCTACAGAGGGCACTGTGGCATTATCTACAGAGGGCACTGTGGCAGCATCTACAGAGGGCACTGTGGCAGCATCTACAGAGGGCACTGTGGCATTATCTACAAGTGTGTGTGTGTGTGTGTGTGTGTGTGTGTGTGTGTGTGTGTGTGTGTGTGTGCGCGTGTGTGTGTGTGTGTGTGTGTGTGTCAGTATCTGCAGAGGACACTGTGGCATTATTTAAGGGTGTGTTGCATTATCTACAGAGGGCACTGTGGCATTATCTACAGTGGGCACTGTGGCCTTCTCTACAGAGGGCACTGTGGCCTTATCTAGGGGTGTGTTGCATTATCTACAGAGGGCACTGTGGCAGCATCTACAGAGGGCACTGTGGCAGCATCTACAGAGGGCACTGCGGCAGCATCCACAGAGGGCACTGCGGCAGCATCCACAGAGGGCACTGTGGCACTATCTAAAAAGGGGCTGCCCAATCTTGACATGTGTGCTAACTGAGCTGCTGGACTGCATTTAGCGACACTTAAACTGGAAAGCTGGATTGTTGAAATAAGCACGTGGATAAATATCTAAAATTTTAAACCTAGCGCTATTATTATAGTAATGTATTATTATTATTATTATAGTAATATAGTGTTATAGTAGTTCAAATAACTAATTGATTAACAATAATTTTGTATTGTATCAAATTTGAAAGTAATGCGGCCCGTCAACTTCCCATTTTTTCTATATGCGGCCCACTTACCCGGCCGAGTTTGAGACCCCTGCTTTAGACGCTGCAAAAATTAGGTAGTCACTGGCTGGTGAAGACCGGTTGTCATGCTACATTGTAAAATCAGCCAGTTCTCACGACATAAGGGCACATGAGAACACAGGCTGACTTTATGTTCATTGTAGTCCTTCTGTGAATTACAGAAATCAGAGGGTTTTACATGCAGATTTAGAGTAAAACCCTGCACACACTATATTTTTCTATGCTGTAACTAAGAGACCAGTGCAATGTCACTAAAATACTACAGTCTGCATAGCAATACCAGCTTTGTAAGGTTCTCAGTGCTTATTCTAGCAGATTAATGCTCAATGCTTAGTTTATCCATTTAATAACGTTGTACCAAGAAGAACATTTATACAACGCTAGAAAAAAGATATATTATATATAAGCAGCTGATTTTATGTACTCCACAATTAGGTCAATTAAAGGGACACTAAACCTAGGAATGAATGACAATAGAGCCAGGAAGAAAACACTGAAACTTGAGAAGAACTTAAAAAAATAAAATTAAAAAAACAACACAAAAAATAGGGCACTGTGCAATAATCTGAAAAGAAAGAAAAGAAAACCTAACTCAAAGAATTGAATTGTAGGAGTCGAAATTTAGGGGTGTTCAATAAGCTGTTAACTAGCTCCAGTAGCAACCAGGTGGTATAATAGATCAGTATATGTAGCATTGTCATTTTACAATGCTACTGAATTAACAAGCTACTGAAGTGCCATATATTCTGGAGTGTGTCTCTTTATTTGTGAGGTCAGACACAGATGTTGGACGAGAGTGCCTGGCTCATAATCTCCATTCTAGTTTATCCCAAAGGTGTTGTAGAGTTGAGGTCAGGACTCTCTGTTTGGGCAAGTCAAGTTTTTCCTCATCAAACTCACCCAACCATGCCTTTATGGACCTTGCTTTATGCACTGGGGCACAGACATACTGGAACAGAAAAGGGCCTTCCCCAAACTGTTCCCACGAAGTTGGAAGCATACAATTGTCAAAAATGTCTAGCCATTCTGAACCGTCTAGATTTTGTCTTAAGTGGAATTAAGGGGCCTAGGCCAACCCCTAAAAAACAACCCCATAGCATTATATCCCCACCACCAAACTTTACAGTTGGCACAATGCAGTCAGGCAGGTAAAGTTCTCCTGGCATTCGCCAAACTCAGACTCGTCCATCAGACTGCCAGATAGAGAAGAGTGATTTGTCACTCCACAAAACACATTTCCACTGCCTCAGAGTTCACTGGCGGCATCCTTTACAGCATTTTATCCGACGCTTGGCATTGTGTTCGGTGATGTAAGGTTTGCATGCAGCTTCTTGGCCGTGGAAACCCATGTCATGAAGCTCCCAGTGCACCATTTTTGTGCGGATGTTAATGCCAGAGGAGGTTTGGAACTCTGGAGTTATTCAGTTAGCAGGGCGTTGGCGACTTTTATGCAGTATGCACCTCAGGACTTGGCTACCCGGCTCTGTAACTTTACATGGTCTGGCACTTAATGGCTGAGTTGTTGTGGTTCCTAAACACGTCCACTTGGCAATAATACCACTGATAGTTGATTGTGAAATATCTAGGAGGGAAGACATTTTATGAACTGACTTGTTGCAACGGTGGCATCTTGTTACACTACCACGTGATAGGACGACCCATATGTATATATACTGTAACATGAGGTCCAAACGTGAAAATGTAATATATTTTTATCTCCAACTAAAGATGGGAAATTGTTATAATAAACTAAGGATCATAAAGAAAAGTAAATGCACTTTTTAGCATCTTTTTTAACTGCATAATTCTCTGGATGGACTCAAGTTGACATACGACTAAGCAGTCTATTTTGGGAGAGGAAGTGCTCAATAAATTTTGTTCTGAGTAAACGGTTCTGTTCTCACCAAGATGAGGATGCACTCCCCTTCCTGTATTATAGCGATTGTCTAAATGTGTATGTAATGTATAGAACTTATAGTATTCTTTTTACTATGTAAATAAGAAGTATATTTACACATATTAATAGCCATTTATCCCATAACCAAACTGCCGTATGTTTTTATAGAGCTGTTTTTGAGATCATTAGACAGTGTGCATCATTTCCTCTAAATGACGGCTCTCCCACATTTTGGTGTCTGTTTGCCACATGGTAATATAGTACTGTAAGGACAAACATCTGCAGTACAAGTTAGCTACTCATGAACATCAAGACTGCAACAATGCTGCCGGAATCAACTGGAAACATCATATGTACAGCCAATTTAAAGGGGTTCTATGATTTAATGCTCGGGATAAACACACAGTTCCTACAAATTAATTCTATTCAATATCTACTAACCTGTACTGTCTGCAATTCAAAAGTCTGATGAATTGAAGATTTCCATTTAATCTACTATGCCATATCTAATATTCTATAAACTCTGTTCACGGCGCCCTGGTTTCTGTTTATTAGGAAAACAAGGACACAGTGCTAAATCCGTCATTTTGATAGCAAAGTTTTTCACACATCACTATTTTGGCTGTCAAATATGACAGAATCTACGTCAAAGGCTCCGAACGAAAACTCCAATGCAGATGTAAACAGAGCCTAAGTAAAATGTTAATAATGACTATAGTAGTCGTAAGAATAACAAAAACAATGATGACAGTAAACGATACAGAGATAGATAGATAGACAGACAGACAGACAGACAGACAGACAGACAGATAGACAGATAGTTTTTTTTCCGAGCCATGTGTGTGGCCCCACTGTGAATCTTTTGAATGCAGAGGCATGACATCTCACTATGTTATATCTATGAAATAGAAAGGGATGGATGGATAGATAGTTAGCTAGAGCGATAGATAAACGAACAGACACGGAGCTTGATCAAGGTTGGAAGCCCCTTTGAAAAATGGGAGAAAATGCGCCCTTACTTTTTAAAAAAAAAAAAAAAATACAGAAAAAGAGAATAGATCACAAATAAATGGGTTTAAATTATATAAAAAAATACTAATCTTTGGGAAAAACTTCTGGGGACAATTTATTCACACCATATGGGCCTGTAGACTTCCTCCAAATCATACAGGATTTTCACAGTGATATTTGGTATAGTTGTCAACATCCCTTCCTGCTGAAATTAGAATTTTTACATGGGGTGGTGAAGGCCCCAGGACAATTGCCCCTTCTACTCTCCCCATAATCCATCCTTGAATTGACAATCACACTGCATTTTTGTTCTTTTCATGAGCTGCCGTATAGTTGATCTACCAGGAGCAGAGGTGTGATATCATGTTATCAGCTCCATCCTGAGCAATAGGTTAACAGGATATAAGGTGCAGCATCACATAAAATATAACAAGAAAACAGAATCTCACTTCCAGACAAAATCCTGATTTAGGCGTTCTGACACATCATCATCATGAGGCTATTAAGTGATAAGACAGACAAGGTTAAGGTGCCTCTCAAATTATTAAAAGGCACATTTCCTTTCAATGCTCCTTACAGACAGAAGAAAACGATGGGCATGAGCTTCATGAATGACTTTCACAGAGATCGTTATTATAAAAAAAATGCTAAATCCCCATAAAAAAAACGCTTTCAAGAAGACAGCGTTCTACACTTGTGTAGTCAAAAAATGTAAGAACAGCAACTCCTTCCTAAACTTTCGCAATGCAAAGCCGCCTTAGGCTTTGTTCTAGAGGTTTCCAATTCCATCACCATTCATTTTAATGGTGACGGAGCTGGTGCCTGTGGTTTCCGTTTGTCTCTTTTGTGCACCGGACCCGTCGTTCTGCAATAGAGAAGCAATAGCGTAGTCGACTACGCTATTGCTTCTGGAACGACGGGACCGGTGCACAACAGACACAAATGGAAACCACGGGAACCGGCTCCGTCACCATTGAAATCAATGGTGATGGAAACGGAAACCTCCGGTTTCCGTTGGTGTCAGTTTGTGACTGCTCAGGGTCCCATTCTGACGGAAACCTCAGACAGAACGTCAGAACGGGATCCCAACGCAGATGTGAACGAAGCCTTATCTGGAAGGTTCTCTCCTGAACACGAAATCCAAAGTACAGCACAGGTAACAGCATCCTTGACTGCAAAGTTTTTATTTATTTATGCCAACATCTTGTGCATACAAAAATGGCAACATTTCGATCCTACAAACTTGGGCTTTTTTCAATCCTGGAGAAAGGCCCAAGGCTGCAGGGACGAAATGTTGCCATTTTTGTGTGCACAAGATGTTGCCATAAATAAATAAATAATACTTTGCAGTAAGGATTCTGTTGCCTGTGTTGTATTTTGGATTTAGGATTCTACACATCGTATTGTGTTTTTACATTCAACACAAACTTCACTTCTGGATTAAAAACCTATTGCACAATAACCTAGTAACCTACCAATGTTGATCAGTGCCCTTATGTTGTATTTTTATATACTGTAGATACTGATTTCATGCATGTATAAATACTTGGTGGGTGAACTACTCCAAATAACAACATTTTATAATTGACAATTCTAGCTAAAATGTATTTGATATTAAAAAAAAAAATTAGGAAAGTGACTGACCAGAACACGATCTCCAAGGCGCAGATCCTTGTCACCCTTCTTCACTGACCCACTGTCTGAAAGGTTAGAACCCGACTCGTTTCCTGTCTTTATGGCACTGTTTAGCACACTCTCCCGCAGTGGCACAATTCGAGTGGTCAGAGGTGGCGTGGCAGTTCCAGAATGCAAAGACAAGTTCTGAGTTGTCAAAGACTCCACTGAATGTGAATCACTCCCTGTACCATCTGCCACAGGTTGTCGGGTCAGCTTAGAAGGCCTGGTAAATATTCCTTGTAGTGATTGACACTCAAAATAGCGTACTCCAGCTACAGATCCATCATTTTTTCCAACAAAGTCATCCAGAACAACACCAGCCCATTGACCTGGAGCAAATTGGGTTTCTCCTAGATACTGTACTACTCCAGACTTTACTCCATTGACCCATACACGTTCACCAACCACATAGTCTCCCAGGAACTCATCCCCCACTTCAGTGATCTTGGATCCTGATTTTTCAGCACCGACTGAAGAAGTTGAACCCTGTTTGTGCAATGGTGAACCTGTGAAAAAGAATGTAAGAAAAGAAAGTTTAAATATTAAGCAACCCACATAATACATATTATTTATTGTGAACATAAATGACTGTCAAGTTATCAAATTAACAGGACTGGGAGAGTTATAAAACATACTATTACTTTACATACTACAATTTCTCCCCTCCCTTATGCATTTATACAAGTAACATGTAGAATGCTGTATAGAAATGCCAGTAGTATACCTCAAAGGGGTTTTTCCAACCCTGGGACCCCACCAATCCCAAGAATAGTCAGAGCTTTATTGTGTATCCTGTCGCTATGCTATAAACATCTGTAATAGGAAATCCCCTTTAATAACCATATGACCTAATTTACTAAAAGCTGGTAATAAAGAGATCAAATTCTGGTCTGCAGCTACATATCTCCTAGGCACACTGGTCATGAACTGTCTGTCACTGGCAGTGACAGGGGAAAGGTGGGGATTTAATTCATGCCACTTATGTTTCATATAATATTAGTGATCACTGGGTGCAGGTGAAGATAATTTTTTTGCTCTTCCTGCCTCAGTAAATCAGTTACATAAATAAAGGAGAATCCTTGGAAGGATTCCTTGGTTTTAGAAAGAGGCAGAATGTGTCTTTACATTATGTATTAAGATGCTAGAACATCAACTGAGGTGTCAATAGTAGCTAAGCAAATCACACATCAGAAGGGTCACAACATGGGCTCCACTGTCCACATACTGATCTCAATGCTTATTTTTACTATTGACTTACTATATAATACTTGAATTACTATATACTAGTAGAATTCCATTAGGATCCAATGTCCTGGCAAAACGTATGGTTTATTTGGTATGAACAAAGCCTAATACCCCAGACAATTTGAAGGACTATTATAAGTTTTGTTTATACTGAAGTTAGGGTGGTGAACAGCTGATCACTGCGGTCCAGCTTCAGAAACCTCAAGCGATCAGCTGTTATTGCCTGAACTGGCTGATACTACATTTACTCTTTATCGAGCATTCAAATAAATGGGCATCTATTTAATACCAGGACAGACCGGATCTTCCAGAGTGAGTTTGTCTAGAGCGGCTCTCTACTGTGGCTTATAGAACGTGTCCATATGTCCTAATTGGGCATATGTGTAAGGGGAGGTGACGTAAACACATCCCCTCGATAAAGAGCAGGTCGAAGAATACCTTTTGTGTCTTGATTGCATGCTCACTTGGTCTGGTGTCTTTCTCTGATGGTTCCCAGTGTGAATTATTGTCAGCATTAGGCCAGGATCACACACTCAGTTTTGATGCAGTTTTTGGCTCCGTTATTTTTAGCCAAAGCCAGAAGTGGATCCAAAAGGAAGGAAAGGTATAAAGAAAAAACTGATGCATCTCCTTTCTTTTGTGTCCACTCCTATGTCTGGCTCAAAAAACGGAGCCAAAAACTGCATCAAAAGTGTTTGTGTGATCCTGGCCTAACATTGGTGGCAATGCGGGTAGCAGCTGAGGGTACTAGCAGCCGCATGCTGGGATAGTCTATCTCTACTTGGGCAGCCGACGAGTCTCTGTTGCCTTACAAGATCCGTTTCTGTCAGGAAATTCTCCCGTTACTGCAGAGAATGTGTATGACTGTCAGCGCAGTGGAAAATAGGGGGTGGCACTACAGCTGCATCCAATAGGACATCGTACTGTAGTATAGGAGGAACGGGACAGAGGTTATTAAAACGAGGACGGTAGTGAGCATAGAGTACTTTCTTAGATGAAGAGTCAGGGAGCTGATGGCAGCTGAGCTTCAAAGGCTCTGGTAGCGCAGTGTTTCCCATCCTCTGCTAGTGCCCAGTTTATCGAGGGGTGGTGCCCCCCTCTTACATACAGTATGGACAGGAGTTGTCATAATGAGACAACCCCTTTAAGAAGGAGCATTCAAGACATGGTATAATCGTAACTGCCTGCTACAACACTGCTGCTTTCTAGTACATTACCAAACAATGGTTTAAACATTAGCTTTACCATAGCTCAGTATACTAGAAGGACACCTATTGTATCAAGGAAAATCAGAGACAATGAGCGCAGCTAAGAGGGGAAAGCATTTCTCTGACTCTGTCACCATGACAACTAAAATAAATAAATTCAATATCTATAACAATAGAGGGATCCATTAAAAACACACTTTCTCTAATGCAGAGACTACCAAATAAAAAGGTTCACTTTCTAGGAATTGTATAAATATATATATAAGTGTGTATGCTGGAAGCACCAGATGTAATGTCAGTGATGGCAGAAATACTGATATGAGCTGTATGACAGATTTTGTTTTTAGTAACTTGACTGTTCAGTTATTGAAGTTTAATATAATATAATTTAGCAATAAGAAAATTCACTGCTTGACAGATTTCTTCTTCATAAATACAATGTTGTACATTCACCACAATGGTAGTATTACTTTAAAACAACTTTAGGTAAGGCTCTGTTCACATGCTGTTGGTTTCCGTTTATAATGTAAACCTGTACGTGGTGCTGGATCTATCATACAATGAATACCACTGGCGACCAATGGACCCCAGTGACTTACAATAGGGGCAGATGGGTTCCATAGTAGTGTCCGTTGTTTTGACATAAAGAATAGTGCTGAATGCAATATACATTTTTCCACTCAAATCTGACAGAATCTGCAATAGCGCCTCCGACACAGATGTGAACAGAGCCCTAAAGTGAATAAAAATAGCAAAGCTATGGGGCAGTCATGGAAACTGCTCCTGCATTGGTTTTTATTTCCCATATAAAATATGAAATAGCTCACAAAATGGAAAAGTACTCGAAGCCAGGAACAGACTTGTTCGCATTATCCTATGTTTCTTCTTACATTAACTGCTGGAAATTGAAAAATAGGCAGGAAATAACTTTCCCTTATCATGGGCTGAGGAGGTTTAGAGACAATAACAGTTGCGTTAGATAGGAGGTCTTCAATACTAGCATTTACATGGCTATAAAAACACTTGTATCTCCAATTATGCTAGCCCCCTCATCTCCTGCCAGAAGTTTTAATGTGACGGGGGAGACAAAGCTGGCATATTAGGAGGTGTAGTTGATGAGGTACCTAAAGCCTCTCCTGCATAGGTGATTTGGAAAAAAAGGGCTTTGGGTGCCCTACAATTGCCTTGGCAATACCTCCCCATCTGCCAACTGTTTTCCACCTTTAGATTGAAACTACTGGTGGGAGACAAGAACACCAGCGATATTGGGGATATTCTTTAACAGTACAATTATTTTAATAACTGATGAAAAAATGCTGTCCATTTCTGACCACCTTTACTGTGCACTTAAAGAGGCTCTGTCACCAGATTCTCAAATCCCTATCTCCTATTGCGCTGCAATGTAGATAACAGTAACGTTTTTTGTTTTTTTTTAAACGTTCATTTTTGGCCAAGTTATGAGCTATTTTATATATATGCAAATGAGCTTTGAAATGGACAACTGGGAGTGTTTTTTTTTCGTATGTCCAACTGGGCGTGTATTGTGTTTTTAACTGGGCGTGTTTACGTGTATGACGCTGACCAATCAGTGACCAGTCAGCGTCATACGCTCCTCTCCATTCATTTACACAGCACATAGGGTTCTTACTAGAACGATGTGCAGCCACATACACAAGTGTCCTGATAATGAATACACATGACCTCCAGCCTGGACGTCATGTGTACTCAGAATCCTGACACTTCTGAATCTTTTCTCTGAGATTACAGCAAACCACGCGTAATCTCGCGAGATTAAGAGGTAAACGAGATTTCGTTTCCCTTGCTGGAAATCTCACAGAAAAGAGTCAGAAGTGTCAGGATTCTGAATACACATGACGTCCAGGCTGGATTTCATGTGTATTTATTATCAGGACACTTGTGTATCTGGCTGCACATCGTTCTAGTAAGAACACTATGTGCTGTGTAAATGAATGTAGAGGAGTGTATGATGCTGACTGGTCACTGATTGGTCAGCGTCATACACGTAAACACGCCCATTTAAAAACACAATACACGCCCAGTTGGACATACGAAAAAAAACACGCCCAGTTGTCCATTTCAAACCTCATTTGCATATATATAAAATAGCTCATAACTTGGCCAAAAATGAACGTTTTTTTAAAAAAAAGACGTTACTGTTCTCTACATTGCAGCGCCGACCACATGCAATAGGAGATAGGGATTTGAGAATCTGGTGACAGAGCCTCTTTAAATAATCTCAAAACAAAGGCCAGAAGACTAGCAGTCAATGTTCTCTAACATCCCAATTGTGATTAATGGGGTTCTTTCACACTAATATTGGCAAATTATTTGCTTTGTATATTGGGGTATTGGCATGTTTCCGCCTTCTGCAAAATGTTCCCACAAAGATGAAGGAACACAATTTGCTAGAATGTGATTGTATGCTGTAGCATTACAATTTCCCTTCCCTGACATGTATTCCTCCTTTACCAAACATTACAGTTGGCACTACACATTTATGCAGCAACAATTTTACTGGCCAAACTTAGATTCACCCAGGTGACTGGTAGACGGCAAAGTGTCATTCATCACTTCCACCGCTCCAGAGTCAAAAAGCCAGATGATTACATCACTATAGATGACCCACAGCTTTGTGCATGGTAACATTAGGTTGGTGTGTGGTTGCTTGACCGTGGAAACATGCCTTGGGGTAGAGGTGAAATCCTATGACTGCACCATACTGCACAGACCTTTCCTATGCTAAAGTTTATGTATGCAGAATAGTCTGCCTACTCATGATCTCTAACCCAGTTACTGTATAAAAAAATGCCATACAAAGAAATCCATAAGCATAAACAGTCCTGCAAGATTCCAGCCAGGAATCCACAATGGGAACATGATGACCAAGTTTCACCAGTAACATTAAATTCCATCAGAGAATAAAAAGAAGCCGCATCATTCATTGTGAGATTTTGTTACTGAGCCAAATGCTAGCCTCAGCTCTGGTCTTGTTCAGCATTGCAATGCGCTCAACAAACAAAGCACTGACATCAGCAATCATTCCGTTGTAATTCAGATCATAGTTTTCAAGCACAAAACACATTACCGGTTGTCTTTATTTTATTATTACCATTGTTATCTCTAGCAACTATTTACATTGTATGACAATGATCATTAAACATAAACTGCATTCATCCCATTAGTTCCCACATATTTCTCACATATTTATTTTTACACAGAATACACTAGATTTATTAAATTCAATATTAGAATGGAGAAGTTTCTGCTTGTGGGAATTCCACTGAACAGCTGAGTGTAGCATCCAAACCACAATGTTTATGTTTGTCTTCTCTTGGCTCATTCTTGTGGCCAGTTCTCTATTCCTTTTATTTGTAGTCAATTGTCTCCTACATTTTTATTTCCTAATGATAATAGCCCCAATCAAATTAATCTGGGAGCCATAGATGTACAGATAACGGGGGGAAGTTAAATGTAGCCATAAAACTTTCGATAAAAGTGTCTAGAAATGTGTCTAGTAATATAGGACAGCTGTATTAAAGGAGTTGTTTCAATTGAGACCAGCTGATCGGTTGATCGCCCCGGGTCTCATACCTAGTAGAGTATATGGACAAGGTTTGCCTTAACCCCTTCCCTCTTTAGCCACTTTTGACCTTCCTGACAGAGCCTCATTTTTCAAATCTGACATGTGTCACTTTATGTGGTAATAACTCCGGAATGCTTTCACCTATCCAAGCGATTCTGAGATTGTTTTCTCGTGACACATTGGACTTTATGTTACTGGCAAAATTTGCTCGATATGTTCAGTATTTAATTGTGAAAAACACCAAAATTTAGCGAAAAATTGCAAAAATTAGCATTTTTCTCAATTTAAATGTATCTGCTTGTAAGACAGGCAGTTATAATACACAAAATTGTTGCTAATTAACATCCCCCATATGTCTACTTTAGATTGGCATCGTTTTTTGAACATCCTTTTATTTTTCTATGACCTCACAAGGCTTAGAACTTTAGCAGCAATTTCTCACATTTTCAAGAAAATTTCAAAAGGCTATTTTTACAGGGGCCAGTTCAGTTGTGAAGTGGTTTTGAGGGCCTTATATATTAGAAACCCCAAAAAAGTCACCCCATTTTAAAAACTTCACCCCTCAAAGTATTCAAAACAGCATTTAGAAAATGTCTTAACCCTTTAAACATTTCACAGGAATTAAAGCAAAGTAGAGGTGAAATTTACAAATTTCATATTTTTCTGCAGAAATACATTTTTAATACAATTTTTTTTATAACACAGAAGGTTTTACCAGAGAAATGCAACTCAATATTTGTTGCCCAGTTTTTGCAGTTTTAGGAAATATCCCACATGTGGCCGTAGCGTGCTACTGGACTGAAACACCGGCCTCAGAAGCAAAGGAGCACCTAGTGGATTTTGGGGCCTTATTTTTGTTAGAATATATTTTAGGCACCATGTCAGGTTTGAAGGGCTCTTGCGGTGCCAAAACAGTCAAAATCCCCCAAAAGTGACCCCATCTGGGAAACTAGACACCTCAAGGAAATTATCTAGGGGTGTAGTGAGCATTTTCACCGCACAGGTTTTTTACAGAAATTATTGGAAGTAGGCCGTGAAAATTAAAATCAACATTTCTTCAAAGAAAATGTAGGTTTAGCGATTTTTTTTCTCATTTCCACAAGGACTAAAGGAGAAAAAGCACCGCAAAATTTGTAAAGCAATTTCTCCCGAGTAAAACAATACCTCACATGTGGTAATAAACGGTTGTTTGGAGACACGGCGTGGCTGAGAAGGGAAAGAGCGCCATTTGGGTTTTGGAGTTCACATTTAGCAGGAATGGTTTGCGGAGGCCATGTCACATTTACAAAGCCCCTGAGGGGACAAAACAGTGAAAACCCCAAACAAGTGACCCCATTTTGGAAACTATACCCCTTGAGGAAATTATCTAGGGGTATAGTGAGCATTTTGACCCCACAGGTTTTTTGCAGAAATTTTTGCAAGTAGGCTGTGAAAATGAAAATCTACATTTTTTCAAATAAAATGTAGGTTTAGCTAATTTTTTTTCATTTCCACAAGGACTAAAGGAGAAAAATCACCATAAAATTTGTAAAGAAATTTCTCCCGAGTAAAACAGTACCCCACATGTGGTAATAAACGGCTGTTTGGACACACGGCGAGGCTGAGAAGGGAAAGAGCGCCATTTGGCTTTTGGAACTCAAATTTAGCAGGAATGGTTTGCGGAGGCCATGTTACATTTACAAAGCCCCTGAGGGGACAAAACAGTGGAAACCCCCCACAAGTGACCCCATTTTGGAAACAACACCCATTGAGGAAATTATCTAGGGGTATAGTGAGCGATTTGACACCACAGTTTTTTTGCAGAAATTATTGGAAGTAGGCCCTGAAAATAATAATCTACATTTTTTCAAAGAAAATGTAGGTTTAGCTAATTTTTTCTCATTTCCAGAAGGACTAAAGGAGAAAAAGCACCACAAAATTTGTAAAGCAATTTCTCCCGAGTAAAACAATACCCCACATGTGGTAATAAACGGCTGTTTGGACACACGGCAGGGCTTAGAAGGGAAAGAGCACTATTTGACTTTTTGAGATCACATTTAGCAGGAATGATTTGCGGAGGCCAGGTCACATTTGCAAAGCCCCTGAGGGGACAAAACAATGAAAACGCCCAAAAAGGGACTCCATTTAGGAAACTACACCTCTTGAAGAATGCATCTAGGGGTGTAGTGAGCATTTTGACCCCACAGATGTTTCATAGAATTTATTAGAATTAGGCAGTGAAAATAAAAACAGTCCTTTTTCTTCAATAAGACGTAGCTTTAGCGCAAATTTTTTTCATTTTCTCAACAAATAAAGGAAAAAAAGAACCCAACATTTGTAAAGCTATTTCTCCCGAGTACGGCAATACCCCATATGTGGTCATAAACTGCTGTTTGGGCAAACGGCAGGGCTCAGAAGGGAAGGACCGCCATTTGGAGTGCAGATGTTGCTGGATTGGTTTCTGGGCACCTGTGGGCCCAAAACAGTGGAAACCCCCCAGAAGTGACCCCATTTTGTAAACTACACCCCTCAATGCATTTACCAAGGGGTGTAGTAAGCATTTTAACCCTGCAGGTGTTTTGTAGAAATTAGTGTGCGCTCAATGTTGCAGAGTGAAAATGGGATTTTTTTCCATAGATATGCCAATATGTGGTGCCCGGCTTGTGCCACCATAACAAGACAGCTCTCTAATTATTATGCGGTGTTTCCCGGTTTTAGAAACACCCTACATGTGGCCCTAATCTTTTGTCTGGACATATGACAGGGCTCAGAAGTGAAGAGTACCATGCGGAGTGGAGGCCTAATTTGGCGATTTACAAAGTATTGGTTCACAACTGCAGAGGCTCAGATGTGAAATAATAAAAAGAAACCCCTGATAAGTGACCCCATTATGGAACTGCACCCCTCAAGGCATTTATTAAGGGGTGTAGTGAGCATTTTCACCCCACAGGTCTTTTCCATAAATGAATGCGCTGCGGATGGTGCAAATTAAAAATTTATATTTTTCCCTAGATATGCCATTCAGTGGCAAATATGTCATGCCCAGCTTATGACGCTGGAGACACACACCACAAAAATTGTTAAAAGGGTTCTCACGGGTATGACGGTGCCATATATGTTGAAGGAAACTGCTGTTTGGGCACGCTGTAGGGTTCAGGGCCGAGGGAGCACCATTTGGCTTTTGGAGAGCGGATTTTGCTTGGTACTATATTTGTTTGAGTATTGCTGGTGTTTTATAATGTGGGGGTACATGTAAGCGGGGCGGAGTATATAAGGGGCATAGTCAGGTGGTATAAAAAAATAAAAATAATCCATAGATGTGTGTTACGCTGTGAAGCAATCCTTTCTGCACAGGCCGGTGTCGCACTGATAAATGGTGTCATTTCTTATCCCCCTTTTGGTCCACACTCCGCGCCTTTGTAGTTTGGGGAATTTTGCTGGGAAAGTATTATCCTGGTATAATACGGGCACCGTCGCTTCCATCGGATATGATTGGGCCCTCCCTTCCTGGTTCCCTAATTTTAGGTCCTTGATAAATCGCCTCTTGAAACAGAAGAAATGTTCTCCTCGGGCACAACTGCATATTTTTTTATTTCCTGACTTATTGGAGCCATAACTAATTTTATTTTTCATAGACGTAGCGGTATGAGGGCTGGTTTGTTGCGGGACGAGCTGTAGTTATTATTGGTACCATTTTGGGGTACATGTGACTTTTTGATCACCTTTTATCCTATTTTTTGGGATGCCAGGTAAACCAAAAAACGCAATTCTGGCACAGCTTTTTTTGTTTTTTTTTTATACAGAGTTCACCACGCATTATAAACTACATGTTACCTTTATTCTGCGGGTCAGTACGATTCCGGCGATACCTCATTTATAGAACTTTTTTATGTTTTACAACTTTTTGCACAATAAAATTACTTTTGTAAAAAGAATGTATTTTTTCTGTCGCCAAGTTGTGAGAACCATAACGTTTTAATTTTTTTGTCGACGGAGTTGTATGAGGGCTTGTTTTTTGCGGGACGAGCTATAGTTTTTATAGGTACCATTTTTGGATACGTGCGACTTTTTGATCACTTTTTATTGTAATATTTGTAGGGCAAAGTGACTAAAAAACAGAAACTCTGGTAACGTTTTTTACGGGTTTTTTTTACGCTGTTCACCGCGTGCAATAAATAATATAATATTTTGATACCTCCGGTCGTTACGGTCGTGGCGATACCAAATACATATGGTTTATTATTATTTTTCAATAATAAAGGACTTGATAAGAGTAAAAGGGGGATTGTGTGTTATTTGATTACTTGAAACTTTTATTGTTTTCAAACTTTTATTTTTTGCACTTTTTTTTACACTTTTTTATACTTTTTTTACACTTTTTCTCAAGTCCCACTAGGGGACTTGAAGGTCCAACGGTCAGATTTTTTTTTTTCTAATACATTGCACTACCTATGTAGTGCAATGTATTAGATCTGTCAGTCATTCACTGACAGCAAGCCGTTTAGGCTTCGCCTCCCGGCGGGGCCTAAATCGGCTTCCGTAATGGCAGAGCAGGAGACCATTGTGTCTCCTGTTGCCATAACAGCAGTCGCCAGTCCCGATTGCCTGTCAGGGCTGGCGATCTGCTTGTAACCGCTACGATGCAGCAATCGCTTTCGACTGCTGCATCGAAGGGGTTAATGGCAGGGATCGGAGCTAGCTCCGGTTCCTGCCGTTACAGGTGGATGTCAGCTGTACAGTACAGCTGACTTCCACCGCTGATGACGCCGGATCAGCTCCTGACCCGGATCTTGACCGGCTTCGGTGCTAGGCAGACCGGGAGGCCAGTATTAGGCCTCCGGTTGCCATTGCAGCCACCGGAACCCCGGCAATTTCATTACTGGGGTTCCGATGAGCTGCAAACACCTTAAGTGCAGCGATCGCGTTTGAGCGCTGCACTTAAGGGGTTAATGGCGGGGATCGAAGCTAATTTCGGTCCCCGCCGTTACAGTCGGATGTCAGCTGTAAGATACAGCTGAGATCCGGTGATGATGGGACCGGCTCAGCTTCTGAGCCGGTGCCAAACGTTTGACGTACATGTACGGCAAGATGCGGGAAGTCAGTACTTTCCATGACGTACATGTACGTCAAATGTCGGGAAGGGGTTAATGAGACAACCCCTACAATTGTGTGCTTCACTTTTTTGGCGCAGTTGACATAAGTAAAGCTGTTTAATATGTCTAGCAAGTTAGTTACATAGTAACATAGGTTGAAAAAAGACACAGGTCCATCAAGTTTAACCTTTCTTGATACACATCTAGATTAATTATAACCCTCAATGCCATTTTTCGGTAAATAATCATCTAACCCTTTTTTAAATGCTGACATAGTATCTGCGATTATTTCCTCTTGGGAAGGGCGTTCCCTAGTTTGACCACTCTAACTGTGAAAAACCCTTTCCTATATTGATGTCTGAAACTTCCATACCAATTAATGTCCCCTGATCCTTTGTAAAGTCTTTGGAAGGAACAGATCATGTGCCAGTTCTTTGTATTGAGGTAAGAAGGAGCGCTATTCCAAGCGCAAAACAGGCTGTAACCTGCAATCTGCTATGTCCTCCATAGGTTTCAATGATGACAGATGAAGTGCCAATGTTTTCTGTTTGTCTCAGTTGTGCAAGGGTTCTGTCATTTTGATGGAATCAATAGCGTAGTCGACTAAGGCTTTCATAAAATAGACTGTGTCTACTGGTATAACGTAATGATGGGAACAACACTCCTTGTAGTTCCTATGGCTTCTATGGCGCACCAAACCTGGGGCATGGTCCCAATCAGCCCGAAAATTACACAAGGAAATAAAGAAGGTAGGCAGCACTCAGAAGGTGGAGCTAAAGCACAATTCCAGTGTGCGACGTTTCGGCTTGTGTAAGCCTTTATAAAGCATACCTTTCATAAGCCAAAACATCGAACACTGGAATAAACCATTGGTGATTTATCTCCACCTTCTGAGTGCTGCCTACCTTCTTTATTTCCTAGTGTCTACTGGTAGTCTTAGAGGGAAGTTATTGAAATTTCGACTTGGCTCCTGCTTGTAAAGGGAGCAATTCCAATAAGAGGCTCATATGTTAGAGTAGCCCTTCATAGGTCAGCCTTCATTTAAAAAAATGGGCAGAATATTTCACTTATGCATTTAAGCCCTTAACGTCATGCCACGTAGAGTTACAATTTGCAGTTTAGTACTTAATGAAACAGCACGTAACTGTAAGTGGCAGTGATTGTGCGCTCGCTCAGAAGCTGTATGTTACAGTTGACACCTTGCTGTAATGGCAGCTAGCCCTGATCCCCACCAGTAACCCCTTAGATGCCGCGGTCAAAAGTCACTGCGGCATCTAGGTGGATTGTGGCCGATCGGCACCTCATTGACACGATCGCTGGGATGCCTACAGTTGCTGAGTACAGAAGCCTATTAAGCCCTGGCAGAGACAAGATCTAATAGACTCGCTGTCAGTGTGACACTGACAGCTCTAATGCATTGCACTAGGTAGGCAGTGCAATGTATTAGAATAGAGATCAGCAGTGCAGGTCTTCAAGTCCCCTAGTGGAACAAAAAACAAAGTTAAAAAAGGTAATAAAAATGTTGTACAAAAGAATAAACATAAAAGTTTTATGTTAAAAAAAGTAAATTGCCTTTTTTTCCCATAATGAGACCTTTATTATAGAAACAAAATGAAAACATTTAAAAAAGTATACATATTTGGTATAGCCGTGCTCATAACGACCGGAACTATGAAACTTTGAAGTTATTTTTCCCGCACGGTGAATGCGGTAAAAAAAACCAATGCCAGAATCGCTGTTTTTTGGCCACCTCCCCTCCAAAAAAGTGGAATAAAAAGTGATCAAAAAGACGCATGCACCCCAAAATGGAACCGATAAAACTAAAGCCTACTCCGCAAGAAACAAGCCCTCCCAAAGCTTTCTTGACGGAAAAATGTAAAAAGTTATGGCTCTCAGAATATGGTGACACAAAAATAAATGACTAAAAAAAGTGATTTTATTGTGCAAATGCTGTGAAACATAGCAAAAACCTATATACATATGGTATCGCTGTAATTATTATCGACCGGTAGAATAAAGTTAATATGTCATTTATAGCGCACGGTGAACGCCGTAAAAAAATAACTTAAAACAATGCCAGAATTGATGGTCACCTTGTTTGCCAAAAAATTGAATAAAAAGTGATCAAAAAGTCACATGTACCCAAAAATGGTACCAATGAAAACTACAGATTGTCTCGCAAAAGATAAGCCCTGACACAGCTCCGTCGACAAATAAATTAAAAGGTTATGGATCTCAGAATATGGCGACACAAAAGAGGGATAAGATTCGGCACCATTAATCAGTGCGACATGAATTATTATTTATTTACCGCATTATTATACCCTCTTATTATGCCCTGATGTACTCTGCCCAGCTTACATATGCCTCCACATTATAAACTGAAATACCAGTAAAACCCTAAACAGAACTACTATAAAGCAAAATCTGCGCTGCAAAATCCAAATGGCGTTCCTCCCTTCTGAGCCCTACAGCGTGCCCAAACAGCTGTTTACGTCCACATATATGGCATTCCCATAAACGGGAGAACCTGCTTAACATTTTATGAGGTATTTGTCTTCAGTGACACAAGCTGGGCATAACATATTGTGCACTAAAATGGGATATCAGTGGAAAATTGCAATATTTACTTTGCACCTTCTGCTGCGCATTAATTTCTAATGAAAAAACACCTGTTGGGTCAATATACTCACTACACCCCTTATAAAGTGCCTTAAGGTGTAGAGTTTCCAAAATCGGAGTCACTTCATGCAACACAAACACCAATCCAGCAAAATCTGCGCTCCAAAATCCAAATGGCGCTCCTTTTCTGAGTTCTGCTGTGTATCCAAACAGCAGTTTAGGGCCACATATGGGGTATTGCCGTACTCAGGAGAAATTGACTAATAAATTGTGTGGAGTTTTTTCACCTATTACCTTTTGTGAAAATGAAAAATTGGGAGCTAAAATGACATATTTTTGGAAAAAATTTTTTTTTTACATTTTCACTGCCTAATTCTAATAAAATCTATGAAACATCTGTGGGGTCAAAATGCTCACTGCACCCCTAGATGAATGCCCTAATGGGTGTATGTCCCAAAATCGAATCAATTTTAAGGGGTTACCACTGTACTGGTACCTCAGGACCACTGTACTGGTACCTCAGGACCACTGTAAATGCAACATGGCGCACCAAAAATAATCTAGCACAATTTGCATGCCAAATAGCGCTTCTGCCTTTCTGAGACCTGCCGTGTGTCCAAACAGCACTTTATGACCACATAGGTCATACCCAGAAAAAAATTTCTTTACACATTTTAGGGTGCTATTTCTCTTTTATGCCTTGTGAAAATTGAAAAATTCAACATTTTAGTGGAAAATTTTAGATTTTCATTTTTACGGGCTAATTCCAATAATTTTTGCAAAAGACCTGTGGGGTCTAAATTCTTAATACACCCCTAGATAGACTCCTTAAAGGGTGTTGCTTCCCAAGTCGAGTCACTTTTGGAGGATTTCCACTGTTTTGGTACCTAAGGGGCTTGGCACCCAAAAATCATTCTAGCAAAATTGAAGCTCCACATGCCAAATGGCGCTCCTTCCCTTCTGAACTCTGCCGTGTGTCCAAACAGAAGTTTATGACCACATATGGGGTATAGCCATACTCTGAACAACTTGCTTTACAAACGTTGGGGTGCTTTTTCTCCTTTAATCCTTTGTGGAGGAAAGTGGGCTACGTTTTATTAGAAAAAACCATAGATTTTCATCTTCACCACTCAATTCAAACGAATTCAGCAAAAACCCTGTGTGGTCAAAATGTTCACTATAGCCCTAGATGAATTACTTGAGGGATGAAGTTTCCCAAAGCAGTCAATTTTTGGGGGTTTCCACTGTTTTGGTCCCTCAGGGGCTTTGCAAATTTCGACATGGAAAAAATATTCAAAAATTGGGCTCCTTCCTTTCCGAACGCTGCTGTGTGTCCAAACACCAGTTTATAACCACATATGGGGTAATATTTCCCTTGGGAGGAATTTCTTTACAAATGTTAGGGTGCTTTTTCTCGTTTATTCCTTATGAAGATGAAAAATTTTCACTTCCTAAGGCCTCATGCACACGAACGTAAAAACGCCCGTAATTACGGGCCGTAATTACGGGCCCATAGACTTCTATTGGCCACGGCTATGGGGCTCCCGTAATTACGGGTGGCTACATGTGTGCACCCGTAATTACGGGAGCGTTGCTAGGCGATGTCAGTGGATAGTCACTGTCCAGGGCGCTGAAAGAGTTAAACGATCGGCAGTAACTCTTTCAGCACCCTGGACAGTGGCTACCGATTACAATATAGATCAACCTGTAAAAAAAAAAGACGTTCATACTTACCCAGAACTCCCTGCTTCTTCCTCCAGTCCGGGCTCCTGGGATGACATTTCAGCCCATGTGACTGCTGCAGCCAATCACAGGCTGCAGCGGTCACATGGACTGCCGCGTCATCCAGGGAGGTCGGGCTGGATGTCAAAAGAGGGATGCGTCACCAAGACAACGGCCGGGTAAGTATGAATTTCTTTTACTTTTACTGCAGAAAGGGCTGTCCCTTCTCTCTATCCTGCACTGATAGAGAGAAGGGGCTGCCGATTAGTGCAGTGCAATTTTGCAGCGAAAACGTGCCCGTAAATACGGGTGGAATACTGGTGACACTGGACCTGTATTTACAGGCACGGGTCCGTAAATACTGGTGCACTACGGGTCGAATACGTGTGACCAAGGACCCGTATTTACGCCAGTATTTACGGGAGGAAAAAAATACGTTCGTGTGCATGAGGCCTAATTCCGATAATTTTAGCAAAAAACCTGTGGGGTCAAAATTCTCACTACACCACTAGATTAATTCCTTGGGTGCTGTAGTTTCCAAAATAATGTCTTTTTGGGGATGTTTCCTATGTTTTGGCACCACAAGACCCCTTCAAATCTGACATGGTGCCTAAAATATAATCCAACAAAATTCACTAGGTGCTCTTTAATTTCTGAACCATGTGTTTGAACCCAGTAGCACACTAGGGCCACATGTGGGATATTTGTAAAAACTGCAGAATCTGGGAAATAAACATTGAGTTGTGTTTGGATTAAAATAAAATTTCTGCAAATAAATGAAATTTGTAAATTTCATCTCTAATTGCTTTAATTGCTGTGAAACGCCTAAAGGGTTAAGAAACTTTCTAAATGCTGTTTTAAATACTTTTAGGGGTACAGTTTTTAAAATGGGGTGATTTATGTGGAGTTTCTAATATATAGGGCCCTCAACCCCATTTTAGAACTGAACTGGTCCCTAAAAAACTATGTTTTGTAAATTTTCCTGAATATGTGAGCATTTGCTGCTAAAGTTATAAGATTTGTAACGTCCTAGAAAAAGAAAAGGAAGTACAAAAAATGATGCCAACATAAGGTAGACATATGGGAAATGTTAACTAGTAACTATTTTGTGTGGTATTACTATCTCTCTTATAAGCAGATAATTAAAATTTCGAAAAATGCAAATTTTTGCAATTTTTTTTCAAAATGTTGGTGTTTTTCACAAATAAACAGTGATATCGACCAATTTTTACCACTAATATAAAGTACAATTTGTCACAAGAAAAGTTTCTCAGAATGGCTTGGATAAATAAAAGCATTCCAAAGTTGTTACTACATAAAGTAACACATGTCAGATTTGAAAAAATCATCTGTGTCCACAAGGCCAAAACAGGCTGTGTCTTTAAAGGGTTAACAATGATTAGGCCCATAACATGCATTCCAATCAAGTAGTGTTTGACGATCCATCGAAATATCAATACTATTTTTATGCCGTGCACCCTCAAACGGTTCAATACCGTTAATTTATGTATTTCGATACTAAGTTGTGTGGCCGTAAAGCTTAGTATTGTAATACATGAATATAGTCAGAGCGGGGCTGCGGCTGTGTAATACAGCCATTGACCTGCCCCTGACAAGTGTGCGTGCACGTTCAGCATGAGGTGATATGGCTGGCGCTGCAATAATTAGCGCCAACAATGAAGACAAAGGACATGGTGGGTGCACTGCAAAACACCCCCATGTTCTGTCTTCAGTGGCTGCGCCGCCGCTCATTAGTGCAGCGCCGACCGCATCCCCATATGCTGACCGCGTGCACACACTTGTTTTCAGGAGTGGGCCCGTGGCTGTATTTCACAGCCGCAGCCCCGCTCTAACGGCAGAGATCAGAGAAACCTCTCATCTCTGCCGCTATTACCTTCAATGCTGCGATCAAAGCTGACCGGAAAATCAGAAGGCAGATACCCATTTGATCGCGTCACACTGAATCCCTGTGACGTGATCTAGGGACATACTATATATGGGCAGACAGCTCAGGGTCCATTGAAGGACCCCAGGGCTGTCTGACCATATTTCCTGTTGTTAGGGCATATTTAGGTATGTCCTAACAGCCTGTGTACTATCACTACACAGACTAATGTACTGGCATATAGATATATAGCAGTAAATGAACGTTTAAAAATCGAAAAATAAAAAAAAATATTGTTAATTGTAATGTTTTAATAAAAACATTAAAAAAAATACACACACATTTTAAAATAAACATTATAATAAAAGTCTCAATAGATAAAATATACACATATTCAGTATAATCACAACCGTAATAACCTGCACAACAAATTGATGCCGTCATTTATGATGTGGACGCTGGGGTTAATTACTATTAATGTGAGGCACATGGAGGTTCAAAATTCATCACACCACGTGCCTCACAGAAAATGGAAGGAATTTATTTTTTATTATTGTTGGCCAAGTATCATTTTGGTATCGAGAATCACAATACTACACAAAGTATCGGTATCGAAGTCCAAATTCTGGTATCGTGACAACCCTACAATCAAATACTAAAGATGAGATTGTTAGTCTAAGCACTCATGAACACAACCATATTACAGCTGTGTACATAAGCTGTCTATTTAGAGTCAAGGACGGGATCATATCTTGACATGTTAGATCAGGAAAACCTTTCCCAAAGATCACTGAAGAATCCCATTAAACTGAGAGCAACACCTGCTATTCTATGTATTCCTAAAGACAGCAGTTCTGTGTCACTGTGTAGCCCTAACCTAATTTTTCTATGACCATCCAAGAACATCTGGGTGTAACCTGTAACTCAGCACTGTAGAAAATCATGGAAAATCTCACGCAATTCATCCACATGTAGACTAACAAGTACCTTCTTTAGAACTGGTGCTGCCAGTAACACCAGATCCAGCTGAAGACCTTCCGACTGGGCTGGAGTGTTTTGCTCCCCTCCCTGGGATTTTTAGTCCGCTTGGTTTCAGCATTATTGCAGCAGTAGTTTCAACCTCTCCGTAGCTTGTCTTCTTCCGTCAGAATCTTTTCACGTGGAATTGTTAGGCTGCTGTGTAATGGACACTGCTTTCCATGTTTAGTTACCTAAAAGATAGAAGTGATAATTTTTACATTGCTGTGCATTCTGAATTCAAATAAAGATGAAAGATCATGGAATAGCTATATGGTTGCACTTTGCTTCCGTCCTAAAAGCCAAACAACAACCCATTAACGTCAATGTTAAGGGGTTACATTTTGGCTCTTAGGATGGAAGTAAATCTTTTTCTTCACTGAGACAAATTATTTGAGAAAAGTCGCTGCTGTATCCCCCTGCTGTCCAATTCTACTGGATGACGTGTCCTCTAGTTTAACTTTTTAGGAAAATCATGTAGATCTCACTATTTAAAGTGCACCTCTGCCATGACAAGAGCCCTTTAAGATTTAATGCATTTAAAGAAGAACTCCCATGAAAATTTTTATTGCTATGCCCGTTTGTAATGGGCATCTTATGCATGTAAATTATATTTATTTTTCTCACTGAGTGTCTATCTTTCAATCCATGGGCTCTGTTCGGCTCCCCAGTTCAGTCACGTGACCTGTAAACTGACTTTCCGATTCACACAGCGTCTTATGTGTGGACCGGAAGCCAGTTTCTCTATGTAAGTCTATGAGACTCCCCATGAAATAACAATTCGAAAGCATCTTTTCGTAGAACTTTACTTTGTGTCGATCCACTGTTATTCCTCCTAGAAATGTATGAATAAATTGCCAACTGGGTGTAACCAATTGAAAAAGGGGGGGGGGTCCCACAGACTGACTATGTCCAATTAGTGTTGACAGAATGAGACTGTGTAGGGATAAGTCCCTTTGACAAGGGGAATGGCACTGTAACACCCAGTTGTCAATATATTCATATATTTATAGTAGAGAAATGGCACAATGCAGTTTTCTAAGAAAATATGTCCCAGAACGGTTATCCCATGGGGAATACAAGTATTTACTAATATAGAAATGTCAGGAGAGTTGACAGGTCCTCTTTAATTTAAGATGGTTCTGAACAGGAGATTCCCTTTAATGTTTCACTCATTCAAAAGTTTCTATTTTCCCGTAATTAGGGTCGACTGAGCCTATAACTAATAGTAAAAATATGTAAATGTACTAATACTACTAAATAAAAAAAAGCAATCATTGTCATGGGAAGCTGACTCAAGGGTCTGTTATTTTGTTTCGATATAAAGCCAACTTGCAGAGGTTTAAGCTGGTAGCACCAGTAGCCACAGCTGCACATGTGTGAAAAGCATTAGCATTTTACTGGATTGTTTTATGGTAAGTGTTACAGCAGATGTCTATGTATATTGTAATAAGCGTGAAAGAAACCTGAAACTATGAAATGTTTGCTCCTGTTCTGCAACAATCTCCACATATTGACAGTGGTAAAAATGCAACAATGGTCTCTGCTGAGTCAGCTCTGTAGCTTGCATTTATACAGTCAAGATTTTACGGAAACACTGGCGTGTTAGTATTGCTAGTACACAATGGTTTCAGTCCTCTATGCATGTATTCCCACAGATATTTTTGGAGATTTTTTTGGAAAAAAAATTCACTACAAAATGTACAGTACAATTACCAGTTAATAGAATTTCTCTAAAACCCCATTCACAATCGGCAGATAATATCTTTGTGGATTTGAGCACACTCTGAAGAATTCCAGCAGAAAAAATTAAAGGGAACCTGTCCCATTGAACATGCTGATCTGCAGGCAGCATTTATAGAACAGGAGGAGCCGAGCAGCTTGATATATCTTGTTATGTGGGAAAAGATTGTATAACTTGTATTGTATTCCGTTAAATCCCGGCTCACTTTGGGCTTAGAAGTCCAGTGGGTTGTACTACTCAGTAATTGACAGCTATCTCTGTATGCAAACTCATGTTGACATGGCTGTCAATGATTCAGTGAGATCGCCCACTTGACTTTTAAGGGGTCTTCTCATAATCCTCATTTATTACCTATCCACAGGAACTAATGTTAAAAATACTCCAATATGAAATATATCTATTTGATTACTTTTTGGGCTTCCACTAAAATAATACAATAATATGTATTATTAGAAAGTACAGCTCTAAATGAGCTATTCAAAAAAGCCAATAACTTGGCAACACAGCATGCGTGTTAGTTCATGTCTGTAAAAAAAAGCAAACGACATTTTATAGGAAGATCCATCAAACATAATCAGTTCCAAATTCTGTATGGCATGTGGCAGACAGTTGACAGTCACATAATGAAAGACTTAGTGCAGGCAGACAGCATGGGAATGAAGTTGGCAGGAACTAAATAATATAACTTCTAAAAAAAGAAAATTGGCAAGTCTATCCGGCTAGTAGCTGCTAAAAAAAACACACAAATATACATATAACACACTATTTTTAGTACACCCCTTCACAAACATATCACTATCATACCGCCACGTACCTTCCCAAAACAATTGCAAAAAGGCAGCATTACTAATATGCTAAAACTACATTAAAGGCTTTGTAAACCTTTGAAGGCATTTTTTTTATTATTATTATTTTTTATAAATCAATGTTTTATTTTATTTGGAATAAGTTTTGAATTGTTTTTTATTAAAAAAAATGTTAACTTTTGGACAAACAGCTCCTCTGTATCCTGGATACAAAGAAGCTGTACCTTGTGATTGCGTCATTTCAGGGAATGATGGCTTTGGGTAAGCGCTGGTCAGAGACACGCAGGATCCAGCTATTATCGATCACATCTAAGTTCATGAACCAAACGGATTCAGATGTGACCGCAAGATACAGCTTGTATGTATCAAGGATACATAGAAGCTGTATGTCAAAATGTAAAAATTTATTTTTTATAAAATCCAATTCAAAACTTCAAATAAAATAAAACATTGATTTATAAAAAAAAATTCCTTAAAAGGTTTACATTGCCTTCAAAGATACTATCTATCAGATGCAACATATTGACAACATAATTCTTTTAGATCAATGGTCTCCGACCTGTGCCTTTCCTCCCAGCTTCAACTCTCTCTTTGCTGGGAGTTATAGTTTAACAACAGTTGGACAGCCAGAGGTTTAGATTGTGGGCTCTAATAGGCAGGGTTCTTTCTCCTATGGTTTCACAATTTGTAGATGATTTTGTCTTGCAGTATTTTCCAACTCTGCAGACTGTGTTGGCAGCATAGAAATAAAAGTCATTATTATAATTTTTTTTATTCAGGAATAATAATGTTCATAAAATGCCATTATATGACTGCAGCAATTACATTAGCTTAATAGGGATGAAGAGTGGAACTCAATTTGGTGTCCTGTATACCTAAACTGAACATATGGCGTATACAGGCCCTTCTCGATGAATTAGCATATCATCAAAAAGTTAATTTATTTCAGTAATTCAATTCAAAAAGTGAAACTCCCATATTATATAGATTCATTACACGCAGTGATCTATTTCCAGCATTTTTATTCTTGTAATGTTGAAGATTATGGCTAACAGTTAATGAAAACCCAAAATTTAGTCTCTCAGAAAATTAGAATTAGAACAGTCAAAGAAAAAAAGAGAGAACATAAAGATAACATGGTTGTTTTATCATTACAAGGTTTGGTTACAAAAAAAGAGACATTATTATTTACAAAGGAGCTCAGCTTTCATGGGCCATACCACCAGAAGAGGGCATCACATGAGTGGTTATGAATTTCCCCTTTTCAGTATACATCTACTTAATATTATAATTGAAATAGCTCTAACATCTCTCTGGGTGCTGTATAGCTTTATAAGTACATACGGGTTAACTAGCGCAATGAAAAAAATACAATAAATGTCATAATACAATTTCAAATTATTTTTTAGGCCATTATATCATATAAACTTTTTTTTTTTGCCAACGATTCTGTAGAAGATTAACAGATTTTAATAACGTTATCAAACTAATTTATCACATCTGCTTTGACTTGGTAGATAAGGAAAGTGAAGCAAATATGGGCTCTGTAGAAGGGAATGTCATGTTTGATTTATTAGTGATAAAGACTACTGCTGCAAAGCTTCGAGCTAGTCATGTCTCTGACTGTATGTGACATTTCATCAAGGTGACCCATCTCAGCCATTATTCTTCTCCAGTACATTCAGGGGTTTTGTGATATTTATATGGAGTTGAGATTATCAAAAAATAATACTTTTTAATACAACGTAATAAAGTACTATGGCCAGAGGAAGTCGCTAAATAGGTGTACTTCAAGTCTATAGGTGTAGATTCACTTTTGATGGGTCAGAGGTGAACCTATGATTGAAAAACAGCTCCTAACTTATTATCAGAATCACTCCCTTTATAAATAGGAGTGATTCAATAATAGAACAGGACTACATTTATATTCCCCCAGTCCCCGATGCAGTATTTTAGGAGGCATGGGCTGTTATCCATTTTGTTTGCTCATAAAGGGAGCAATTCCAAAAATATGCTTATATTAGGAAATTGTGATATCCCTAATACACACAAATTCACCAAAGGTAAACCTAAGGCTAAGTTCACACTACCGTTAGTATACGTTTACCTTTCTTCCGTCAGAGGAAGGGAGGATCGAAAGATTAAACGGAAAGCAAGGGTTCCATTAGAATTACCATTGACGTCAATGGTAATTCTTTTGTTTCATTTGCTTTCCGTTTGTCTCCGTTCGCCAGGTTTCCTATTTTTTTGACGGAAGCAAAAGTGCAGTCTGCAGAACATTTGTTTCCATGAAAAAAACAAAACGGAAACCTAGCGAACGGAGACAAACAGAAAGCAATGGTAATTCTAACCGAACCGTTGCTTTCCGTTTAATCCTTCAATCCTCTTTTCCTCTGACGGAAGAGAAGTAAACATATACTAATGGTAGTGTGAATGTAGCCTTAGCGTTAAAATTCTTGCTAAAAGGAGACACAAATGTGACCCTAAAGTCTTAGACTGACATTAGACATTCCCCCTCGACACACAGACATTATATGTTAATAATCCAAACAGTATAAAAAGTCTACATAAACGTAAATAGCGTAGTCAACTATTTGAACCATGGACACCGGATCCGTCACCATTGAAATGGAAACCAGAGGTTTTAGTTTGTGTCAATTTGTGTCTGTTCAGGGTCCCGTTCTGACGGATAGCTCTGACAGAACGTCAGAACGGGACCCCAACGCAGATGTGAACAGAGCATAACACTGTTATCCTACCTTTAATATTATCTAGACTATAAAGTAAACAGCGGAACTCCGAAAAGCTATAGAGATGATTTATAACTCCAAAACTGTAAGATGGGATTCAAGTAAATGCTCTTAACGTTCGCTTCCAAGAGCTGTTTTATGGCCAATAGGCAAAAACACTAATCATTTTTGCAAAATTTAATATGTAACAATTTAATGTGATGCATTAATGATTTATATAGGTAAATTACACTCAATGTAATAATGCTGCTGCAAATATTTTTAAGTGATATTAACATTAATTATACATTGTAAATGCACAATATGTTTAACAGTGAAATGATAGAATGAGCTCCATCGTAAGTTTAAATTATATTTACAAATTTTGAAGTATTTACCATTATGAAATAACACTTGTTTTACGCAGTGTACCACCAATAAATTGTTCCAGAATTGAAGGCGAAATTACATTTACTGTTTAAAATATTTATGGCATAGTGAGGACCATAGATGGCTCAACCTCACAGAGCTCTTTGGCCCAATTCCAACTCCAATGGGGCAGTCATTTACAATATTCTCTAGTTCGGGCTATCTGTTTAAAAAAAACCTGAGACATATATTCTCACAAATTAGTTTGATAGTCTTATACATGTAGTTACATAGTTGAGAAAGTTGAAAAAAGACACAGGTTGATCAAGTCAAACCTATAATCCTAATGTTTTCATACAGAGGAAGGCAAAAACCCCAATAAGGGGGATGCCAATTTCCAAATTAGGAGAAAAATTCCTCCCTGACTGCAAATATGTCCCTGCATAAATCCCTGGATCAACGTCCCATCTCCAGAATCTAGTTCTCATACCCAGTAATATTATATTTTCAAGAAAGGCATCAAGGCCCTTCTTAAACTTGTTCAAAGAATCAACCACCACAACATCCTGTGGCAGAAAGTTCCATAATCTCACCGCTCTCACATTAAGGAATCTCCGTCTATGATTATGGGGAAACCTTTTTTTCTCTACGTAGATGATGCCCCCTAGTCCTTGTTACAGGCCTAGGTAAAAAGATCATTAGAAAGATGTCTGTATTGTCCATTTATATGTTTGTACACTGTAATTAGATCGCCCCTCATCCGTCTTTGCACCCGCTCTAGTTCAGCCATGTCCTTTTTAGAGAGAGAGAGATATGCTTTTAATATCCCCCACATCCAAATTCTATAGATCGCTTGTTTGCTTGTCCCAAGTGTAGCCTCCTTAAAGCTGACCCACTTCATTGCATGTGCACATGTGATCAAGTGAAGTCATTCTGGAAAGCCATATTGACTTTTATCATAGGAATTTTTAGCGTCTCGCTGCCAATGGAACCTTGCTATTCTATGCAACGCTGTCTTCAGGTTCATATTCATTAATTATAGTAGCAGTACTTTTAAAATGGTGTCTATTACAGAAGTGCCTACAACCTTCCCTCCCACAAATGGATGACATTCTAACACCATTGAGAAGGTTCCTGGAGATGGACAAAATAGAAGCAAAAAAACACAAAAACTAAAGGGCTGAACAATTTTTCAAAAAGTGGGGTTTATTCATATCCAAGAAATATACAAGAGAAGTACTTTGTGAGTTTTATTGGAATATATACTATCATTAAGTATAAAGCTTTATGATCCTTTATAGTAGCATTGTGATTATGATAAAATTACTAACAGCCTTTATGACATGTTTTTCCTGTTTCATGTATTCTATGTATTCACTTTTAATGGCATACTGTTATCACTAGGGTTTCCTAGATGATTAAAGTAGCCCTAGGGCTTGTGCATACGTAACGGAATTGTTGTATATTTTCTGTCCAGAAATGCAGTCGGAAAATACGCAGCAGAATACAGTAGCAGCAAAGTGGGTGTGATTTAACAAATGGCATCCACACGCTGCGTAAAATTTGTGCGTAAAATGCACATGACCGTGCCCGTAATCACGGTCTATGATTATGGGCACGGCCGACCGCGGACAGTTGCGGGCCGTGCTCCCATTATAAAGTATGTGAGCACGCGCCGTAAAAAAAAAATAGGATATGTCCTATTTTTTACGGAAGCTTTCTACGGCCCGGACACCTTCCCGTAAATATACGGGATGGTGTCCGTCGACCAAAGGAATGAATGGGTCCATAATTCTGGTCCATAATTACGGACCGTAATTACGGACCGTAATTACAGACAAAATCTTCGGTCGTGTGAATAGGGCCTAAGAAAGTTTTCCTAAACCTAAAAAACAAAAAAAAAACCATCATACAGCTACATAGACTAGAGGTTACCTTAAAGACTATGGACACCTTTGGAGCTTTTTTTAAAATTAATATTGGAAAGAATTTATTTAGTGGTAAAAATAAGTTTTTAATTAATGTTTATTAATAAAAATTTCAGTTCTGTAGCTTCTATGTTTTACAATACATAAAAGCTGCAAAAAGCCGTTCTGAACCAAATCCGTCAGTGAGCTGCACTGTCGTCTCAGCTGACAGTTTGCTCATTATCTAAGCTCATTTCTAAACATTTGGATCCACTTTGACTTGATCAGAACTGAGCTTCATAAATCGCTCAGGAGCACACAGGACCCGCTGTCAGCCGAGCAGTCAAAGCAGCTCATTGACAGATTAGGCTCAGAAAGCTATGTTCTGTCATACATAGAAGCTGCAGACGACACATTTTTGGCAACTTCTCCTGCACAGCCCAGTAACATGCAGCCATTCTTTTATTTCTTGTGCTGTTAAAGAGGCTCTGTCACCAGATTTTGCAACCCCTAACTCCTATTGCAGCAGATCGGCGCTGCAATGTAGATAAGAGTAACGTTTTGTTTTTTTATAAACGAGCATTTTTGGCCAAGTTATGACCATTTTTATATTTATGCAAATGAGGCTTTCTAAAGTACAACTGGGCGTGTTTAAAGTTATGTACAAGTGGGCGTGTATAGTGTATGTACATCTGGGCATTTTTACTTCTTTTACTAGCTGGGCGTTGTGACTAGGAGTGTATGATGCTGACGAATCAGCATCATCCACTTCTCTTCGTTACCACCCAGCTTCTGGCAGTGCACAGGCACACAGCGTGTTCTCAAGAGATCACGCTGTGACGTCACTTCCCCAGGTCCTGCATCGTGTCGGACGAGCGAGGACACATCGGCACCAGAGGCTACATTTGATTCTGCAGCAGCATCAGCGTTTGCAGGTAAGTCGATGTAGCTACTTACCTGCAAACGCTGATGCTGGTGCAGAATCAACTGTAGCCTCTGGTGCCGATGTGTCCTCGCTCGTCCGACACGATGCAGGACCTGGGGAAGTGACGTCACAGCGTGATCTCTCGAGAACACGCTGTGTGTCTGTGCACTGCCAGAAGCTGGGTGTTAACGAAGAGAAGTGGATGATGCTGATTCGTCAGCATCATACACTCCTAGTCACAACGCCCAGCTAGTAAAAGAATAAAAACGCCCAGATGTACATACACAATACACGCCCACTTGTACATAACTTTAAACACGCCCAGTTGTACTTTAGAAAGCCTAATTTGCATAAATATAAAAATGGTCATAACTTGGCCAAAAATGCTCGTTTATAAAAAAACAAAACGTTACTCTTATCTACATTGCAGCGCCGATCCAATAGGAGATAGGGGTTGCAAAATCTGGTGACAGAGCCTCTTTAAGGACCTATAGTGTATAGTGAGTGCACCTTGAAAACTAACATTCAAGGGACCAGAGTATGTAGGTTAAATGATTCCAGTAGGTCCATTTAACTCATTATGAAAATTTGCCCAAAGCTTCACTTTGATCTGCTTTAAAGTGGTTGTCCCAGAATAGACAATGAACACCTTTCCACAGGATAGGTCATAATTGTCTCATCGCTGGGGGACTCACCGCTGAACCCCTCACCGATCATGAGAACGGGGATCCCCAACCCCCAGATTCTCCTCATTGTACCCCCTGTAGTGAAAAGGAGCTTGAATGGAGAGGCTGTAGAGCATGCGCCTGCCGTTACATTTAATGTCTACGGGACTACCGGAAACAGCTGAGCACTGTACTGCATTCCCATAGTCTTTGAATGAGTGTGCGTGCTAGATTGCCGTTCCTTTCAATGTGCTCCTCATTGTGGTAAGGCAGTGAGGAGGATATGGAGGTTCGGAAACCCCATTTTCACAATCGGTGGGGGGGGGGGCTATCAGAAAATTATCACCTATAATGTGTCTAGGTGACATTTAATGATTTTGGGAATAACCCTTTAAAGAGGCTCTGTCACCAGATTTTGCAACCCCTATCTGCTATTGCAGCAGATAGGCGCTGCAATGTAGATTACAGTAACGTTTTTATTTTTAAAAAACGAGCATTTTTGGCCAAGTTATGACCATTTTTGTAATTATGCAAATGAGGCTTGCAAAAGTCCAAGTGGGTGTGTTTAAAAGTAAAAGTCCAAGTGGGCGTGTATTAGGTGCGTACATCGGGGCGTTTTTAATACTTTTACTAGCTGGGCGCTGTGAAGAGAAGTAACATCCTCTTCTCTTCAGAACGCCCAGCTTCTGACAGTGCAGATCTGTGACGTCACTCACAGGTCCTGCATCGTGACGGCCACATCGGCAGCAGAGGCTACAGTTGATTCTGCAGCAGCATCAGCGTTTGCAGGTAAGATCGACTTACCTGCAAACGCTGATGCTGCTGCAGAATCAACTGTAGCCTCTGGTGCCGATGTGGCCGTCACGATGCAGGACCTGTGAGTGACGTCACAGATCTGCACTGTCACAAGCTGGGCGTTCTGAAGAGAAGAGGATGTTACTTCTCATCAGAGCGCCCAGCTAGTGAAAGTATTAAAAACGCCCCGATGTACGCACATAATACACGCCCACTTGGACTTTTACTTTTAAACACACCCACTTGGACTTTTGCAAGCCTCATTTGCATAACTACAAAAATGGTCATAACTTGGCCAAAAATGCTCGTTTTTTTAAAATAAAAACGTTACTGTAATCTACATTGCAGCGCCTATCTGCTGCAATAGCAGATAGGGGTTGCAAAATCTGGTGACAGAGCCTCTTTAAGCTTTGTAATTCTCATTGCTTACTCTAAATAAAATCTAACCTGAAAAGTTGTTCCTCCTCCCATGATGATACTTAGCTTACCACATAGGCGTGGCATCAACAAGAAATTAAAATTATTTTTAATATACTTCATGTATGCTTGTATGAAGCTGTCCCAGTTCACTATATTCAAAGTTTGGAAACTTACGGAATAGAGCTGTGACAACGCAAAGTATAATATTCACATCTATATTCGGTGATAAGTTCTAAAAAGATGTTGTACAAATCTTTGTAGACCAGAACATACAAAAATAGGCCTTTATTTTTGGTTTTGAAATAAATTGTGAATGTAATCTTCTGCTGCATCTCACATTGTGAGAAGCAAAAATCGCATGTGCCATATAATTATAAAACGTATAGGAGCAAAGTGACTGCAAAGTAATAGAGGGGGTACAAAGCTGCATCCCCTTCTAAGTTTTCCCTCCATAATCAAATAACCGGGAGCGCCGCTGCACAGGGAAAACTTTGAGGACGCAGCAACCCCTTCATTCTAAGGATCAGTGGGGTCCAAGATATTGGACACCCACCGATCATACAGTGATGGCATATCTTAGCGATATGCCATCACTTTATAAGATGGGAAAAAGCCTTTCATATTTAGTAATCATGGAATTAAAAAATGTGCAGTTCTCTCCCTGGTTATGACATACAAATACAGTATGTTTTGTTGAGATTCTAGACATGTAGGATGTATGAAGAGAAAGGACAGACAGCTGCTTCTTTGGTTACATTGTGAAAACAGGGCGCACATTCTATATCTGACAAATAGGCAGATAAACAAAAATTGGCACAAAATGGATTAGCTGAGTATAGTCATCTGGCAGAAATGCCTGCTCTCCACCTCTACTGTCACTTGCAAAGCCAAATGTCTGCTCTCTCCACCTCTACTGCTAGAATCTCCTGCGTCACGCTTGTGTTTTTCCGTATTTGATTTGATCTATAACTATAACATTATGATGGGTTACCAAAGAGAGTTACTGCAGATCCCTGTTATATATATATATATATATATATATATATATATATATATATATATATATATATATATACATATATATGTATACACTAAATATATAAATATATATTTCTAAAAATAACCTTGTGATCTAAAGGATAGGAGGAGAAGCGGGGGAGTGTTTAGTAGTATGGCGTGCCCCTTTGTTTCCCTCTAAAAGTGCATCTATCACATGCACGACAAAACTTTTTTTAAGACGTCTTCAAAGAGTTATATTAGTGGGTGCAAAGTTTGTCAATTCATTATACATGCTGCAGAACGGGGCAGGTGGGCTAACACTTTTTGATCAAAATGTGCACTAAGAACCTCCCTATTTGTAAGTAGATTTAGCTTTAGTGCATATTTATTTATATTTAGTGGTTTAGGTGGCATTAGTGTCGCAGGGTGCTGTCACCATTCTATGTCTGCTGTATGTGCAGTGCAGATCTGTGACGTCACTCACAGGTCCTGCATCGTGTCGGCACCAGAGGCTACAGATGATTCTGCAGCAGCATCGGCGTTTGCAGGTAAGTCCATGTAGCTACTTACCTGCAAATGCTGATGCTGCTGCAGAATCATCTGTAGCCTCTGGTGCCGATGTGGCCGACACGATGCAGGACCTGTGAGTGACGTCACAGATCTGCACTGCCAGAAGCTGGGCGTTCTGAAGAGAAGTGGATGATACTTCTCATCAGAAAGCCCAGCTAGTAAAAGTAGTAAACACGGCCCGATGTACGCACATAATACACGCCCAGTTGTACTTTTACTTTTCAACACGCCCAGTTGTACTTTTGCAAGCCTCATTTGCATAAATACGAAAATGGTCATAACTTGGCCAAAAATGCTCGTTTTTTAAAAATAAAAACGTTACTGTAATCTACATTGCAGCGCCTATCTGCTGCAATAGCAGATAGGGGCTGCAAAATCTGGTGACAGAGCCTCTTTAAGCCAGAATGGTAAATGGGATAAAAAGTAATAGTCAAGATGAGTAATGATGGAGTTGGACAAAGATACTTTGGGCCCTCTAGAGAATATGATTTTATGTGCTATTTCTACAGTTTAATTGCTTTGTAAAATCTTCTAATACAATTGCACACGTAGACAATATAATCAATAAGGACTAAAAAGTTATTTGTCAATTAACGCTCAAGTGATGACAGGCTCTAGTGGCAAGTTATCTGTTCCACATACCGCTTCAGTTGGGGTTGTCTTCTGCTGGTGATCAGGGGTCAGTTGTGGCAGGGCACAACTGATATATGGGGAAGAATTCATGGCGGGAATGCATATGATAGGTGTGCAACATATGTTGGCATTGCACACCACCTTAAAGACTAAACCTAGAAATTAGTGATAAAAGTTTAAAAGAGATATATTTTCCCACACTGTTTGTCACTCTGCAGAATATTCTGCATACTCCTGAAACAAACAGTCTTGTAGAGATTCTGCAGAGAACACAGGGGTTAATTTTCTGTTGGTGGGAGGCTGAGGGGCGGACTTAGCAAAGGGGCAGAGCTTAACAATCTGTGTCCTATTGCAGACCGGGGAGAGGGGGAGGAACCTGCTGCAGCCAGTTGTCTTTTAGCCAGACACAGGTTTGTGACGAGGGGTGAATGGCTGATCTCCTGGGACACACAAAAAAAAGGTATTTATATATTTCTCAGTATTAATTGTAATATGAGACCAAACAGAATCAACAAAAAGCAGGAGATTAGGGGAGGAATTGCTGGGTTATTTTATTATTTTGTTTGCATTTTTAGTGTTTTAGTGTTCTTATAATCTTTATGTCTTATGTACAGACCAAGAGATAAGCCAAGTTTTAACAACATTATTTCACTAACATGAACCAGTATACCCTGAAAAAATCTATAACAAATATTACAAAGTACTAGAACCTGATATTAGAACCTGTTTACTATGAACTGCAGTCGTGATAGAACAAATGGGATATATCATACATTGAAATCATGTCCACTCCAGCCAATTCTTAGGGTGTTTCCCTGAAAAAAGAAACAAATTGTCCAATATGCTGATGACAATTCCCAATAGAACTATGAGGGATATTCTGTCAACGTTCAAAACAGTATAAATAAGCTCCATATAATTATCCTCTGCTACGTGAATAACTGATTCTTACTCACCTATTCATCAGTGCCTATTTTAAAAGAAATACCACAATTGTAAAAGTCTCTCTATGAGCTAAAACATTGCAAAGGTAAAAATTAAGAATCGTTCACAAGGAGTGCTGCCTCTATCGCCATTTTTTGTTACCCCCTCTGCGGTCAGTGTACCACATCAAGCATACCAAATATCAACTCCTGCTAACTACAGATGTGGCCGTCTTTACCTTGACTTTTAATGCATTAAATAAGCAATGGCTAGATCTCTTATCTTGACTTTTTCAATGACTTTTCAATGGCTTTTGTTGTGTGATATCACGTTGCAGCAAGTTATCAGAATCAAGTTAAAGATTTCTACATCGTATGCACTGTAACATGAAGTTTTCTCTTCTCATCCTTCTCAGGAAATTCTGAGCAAATGTTCATAGAAAGTCAAAGATAATGTTGCTTTTAGTTGAAAGGTCTCTAACTTTTAGTTCCATGGATGGGAATCCTAGTCTGCTGACTTCTTCTGCTTACAAAGTAAGAGGAGCTTGACGTTTCTTAGCTCGCAAATAAGATACGAGACAAAAACGTTGATACAATGATGGGTATCCCAGTAAGTCAGCATATTGTAATGGGAAAAATAATGTACATGGTAACTTAAAGAGAACTTGTCTGCTCTCCTGACATGTCTGTTAAAGTATATACTTGTATCGTCCATGATATAATAGTTCTGGAGCATCTTTTCTTAGAACTCTGTGTTGTGTCATTTCTCTGTTATTCCTTCTAGAAATATATGAATAAATTGACAACTGGGTGTTACCAGTTAGGGGTGTGTCCCAACACAGAGTGACACTGTCCAATCAGTGCTGACAATGTCAGAAGGTATAGGGACACACCCCTTTGAAAAGAGGAACGGTAACACCCAGTAGTTAATTTATTTAAAAGTACACATGATAACAAGTAATTAAGTATGCAATAATTTTTATGATAATCACCCTTCCAACCAACGCTACTAACCTTTATTAAGTGTAAAGCACTACAGAATTCTCTGTATGGTTATAGTGTAGTCACTGTAATGCTTGGTCCTAGAGACACCCAGAGAAACTACTGGATTGTACAATTTACCCTACAGGACAGCCCAAACAGTGATTTGGGTCTAGGTACTCCAACCTTGGTGTAGGATGGTTTACCGGGAGTTAACCTATGGATACATTTGTAGAAACCAAGGCAAAGTAATAGCCATTGGAGCATGTGGTTGCCAGTGGCAATGACACAAAACTCTAATCTTTAGGCCGAATTGTCAATGACGGCCAAGGTAAATTCAAAATCAGAGGGACAAAATCTTAGTCAAACAATCTAGGGTCGGCAGCAATCAGAAAACGCAATACAGAATCATGGACAGGACCAAGTCGAGTTACTGGACAGAAGATGAGGAACAGTCCGACAAAAGCAGAAGAAGAGGGCTAGGCAAGGGAATTGTAAGGAAAAATTAAAGAGGCTCTGTCACCAGATTTTGCAACCCCTATCTGCTATTGCAGCAGATAGGCGCTGCAATGTAGATTACAGTAACGTTTTTAATTTTAAAAAACGAGCATTTTTGGCCAAGTTATGACCATTTTCGTATTTATGCAAATGAGGCTTGCAAAAGTACAACTGGGCGTGTTGAAAAGTAAAAGTACAACTGGGCGTGTATTATGTGCGTACATCGGGGCGTGTTTACTACTTTTACTAGCTGGGCGTTGTGTATAGAAGTGTCATCCACTTCTCTTCACAACGCCCAGCTTCTGGCAGTGCAGCACTGTGACGTCACTCACAGGTCCTGCATCGTGTCGGCACCAGAGGCTACAGATGATTCTGCAGCAGCATCGGCGTTTGCAGGTAAGTCGATGTAGCTACTTACCTGCAAATGCTGATGCTGCTGCAGAATCAAGTGTAGCCTCTGGTGCCGACACGATGCAGGACCTGTGAGTGACGTCACAGTGCTGCACTGCCAGAAGCTGGGCGTTGTGAAGAGAAGTGGATGACACTTCTATACACAACGCCCAGCTAGTAAAAGTAGTAAACACGCCCCGATGTACGCACATAATACACGCCCAGTTGTACTTTTACTTTTCAACACGCCCAGTTGTACTTTTGCAAGCCTCATTTGCATAAATACGAAAATGGTCATAACTTGGCCAAAAATGCTCGTTTTTTAAAAATAAAAACGTTACTGTAATCTACATTGCAGCGCCGATCTGCTGCAATAGCAGATAGGGGCTGCAAAATCTGGTGACAGAGCCTCTTTAAGGTCAGGTCAAATAGTCCATATTTAAAGAGGCTCTGTCACCAGATTTTGCAACCCCTATCTGCTATTGCAGCAGATAGGCGCTGCAATGTAGATTACAGTAACGTTTTTATTTTTAAAAAACAAGCATTTTTGGCCAAGTTATGACCATTTTTGTAGTTATGCAAATGAGGCTTGCAAAAGTCCAAGTGGGTGTGTTTAAAAGTAAAAGTCCAAGTGGGCGTGTATATTATGTGCGTACATCGGGGCGTTTTTAATACTTTTACTAGCTGGGCGCTCTGAAGAGAAGTAACATCCTCTTCTCTTCAGAACGCCCAGCTTCTGACAGTGCAGACCTGTGACGTCACTCACAGGTCCTGCATCGTGACGGCCACATCGGCACCAGAGGCTACAGTTGATTCTGCAGCAGCATCAGCGTTTGCAGGTAAGTCGATCTTACCTGCAAACGCTGATGCTGCTGCAGAATCAACTGTAGGCTCTGGTGCCGATGTGGCCGTCACGATGCAGGACCTGTGAGTGACGTCACAGGTCTGCACTGTCAGAAGCTGGGCGTTCTGAAGAGAAGAGGATGTTACTTCTCTTCAGAGCGCCCAGCTAGTAAAAGTATTAAAAACGCCCCGATGTACGCACATAATACACACCCACTTGGACTTTTACTTTTAAACACACCCACTTGGACTTTTGCAAGCCTCATTTGCATAACTACAAAAATGGTCATAACTTGGCCAAAAATGCTCATTTTTTAAAAATAAAAACGTTACTGTAATCTACATTGCAGCGCCTATCTGCTGCAATAGCAGATAGGGGTTGCAAAATCTGGTGACAGAGCCTCTTTAAAGAAACTGGAAAATTAAAGCTAGGGCCTAAAACTACAACTAGCACCAGACAGGGCCAGAAACAGAAGCTGGCTTGACTTCCGAGTGGATAAAGCTCACAGTGACAACAACGGCCAGGCCTATTGACAGGTGCATATATGTGAACAGGTGAGTTCCTTACAGACATATGGCATGGCCCACACAGTAACACTGACATAATTGTAAAACAAGTATACAATGCATTCGGAAAGCCTTCAGCCCCTTTCAATTTTTTTTACATTCTATTATGTTGAGGCCTTGTGCTAAAATAAAAAAAACAAGTTTTTCCCCATTATTCTGCACTTAATAGCCCATAATGAAAAAGTAAGAACAAAATGTTAGTAATCTTTGCCAATTTATTGAAAAGGAAAAACAAGATTTGCACAAATGAATTTGGGTATTTGCTGCTATTCTTCTCTGCAGATCCTCTCAAGCTCTGCCTGGTTGGATGGGGACCGTCAGTGGACAGCCATTTTCAGATCTCTCCAGAGATGTTCGATTGCGTTCAAGTCAGGGCTCTGCCTGGGTCATTCAAGGACATTCACAGTTGTCTTTATGCCGCTCCTGTGTTGACTTGGCTGTGTGCTAAGGGTCATTGTCTTGTTGGAAGGTGAACTTTCAGCCCAGTCTGAGATGCCGAACACTCTGGATCAGGTTTTCAATAAGAATATCTCTGTACTTTGCTCCATTCATCTTTCACTCAACCCTGACCAATCTCCCTGTCCCAGCCGCTGAAAAACACCCCCACAGCATGGTGCTGCCACCACCATGCTTTACTGTAGGGATGTCATTGGGCAGGTGATGAGCAGTGCCTGGTTTCCTCCAGACATGACGCTTAGAATTGAGGCCAAAAAGTTCAATCTTGGTTTCATCAGACCGCAGAATCTTGTTTCTCACGGTCTGAGAGTCTTTTATGTGCTTTTTTGCAAACTCCAGGCGGGCTTTCATGTGTCTTTTACTGAGGATAGGCTTCTTTGTGGGCACTCTGCCATAAAGCCCAGATTGGTGGAGTGCTGCAGTGATGGTTGACCTTCTGGAAGTTTCTCCTATCTGCACACAGGATCTATGGAGCTCAGCCAGAGGCCCTTCTCCCCTGATTACTTAGTTTGGTGGGGAAGCCAGCTCTAGGAAGAGTCCTGGTTGTTCCAAACTTCTTCCATTTAAGAATTATGGAGGCCACTGGGCTCCTGGGAACTTTTAGTGCATCAAAATTTTTTTTTGCACCCTTCTCCAGATCTGTGCCTCTACACAATCCTGTCTCTGAGCTCTACAGGCAGTTCTTTCCTCCTCTTTATGGCTTGGTTTTTGCTCTGATATGCATTGTCAGCTGTGAGACTTTATATAGATCGGGGTGTGTCTTTCCAAATCATGTCCAATCAATTGAATTTTTCACAGATGGACTTCAATCAAGGTGTAGAAACATTTCAAAGATGATCTAGAGAAATGGGAGGCCCCCAGAGCTAAATTTGGTATAGAAAAAGGTCTGAATTCTTACGTCCATGCGAAAATGCTCCAAAAAATGGCCAAAAATGCCTCCCACTTTCCATTTGGACACGATGATAAATATTGTGTGGTTATATTGTTAACACAGGGATATTATGTAAAGAGAAAGCTCATATTTTTTTTCCCATTAAGTTCGCATATCATTATTGTAATGCTCCTCCGGTTCACATGAAAGATTTCCATAAGAACATTATATTATTTAATTGCAGTTTAAAGGGGTTCTCTGGGAAGCAATATTACACATTATATACACATTAGATCAAAGGTCGCTGAACCTGGCGATTTCAGAGCGAACAGCTGATGATCTAATGTGTATGGGGCAGCTCGACAGTCCCCAGCAGATGTCAGGGGAAAGGAGGATTGCTAATGTTGATTTCCATGTGCTGATTTTGTTCCCGCAGGAAATAAAACATCTCTGTCACCCCCATTCTCTATTCCCCTCTCCTAAGACAGGTGCGCATGTTTATAGGGAGGTCAAAGGAAATAGCTGTTAGCTGAACGAGCACTTGGTGGACAGCTATGTAATGTGTATGGCCCATGCTCGTTCAGAATATTACTTACATACCTCTTTTACCTTTAAGCTAGCCATACAGTATAGCGAGCCTAAAGGTAAGTAAGTATGTAAGTAATATGGAGTACACTAGAAGAACTCACCATTTCTGTGTACCAATCTTTAATTTTGGTTGGTATCTCTAGGTTTTTTTTTGGTGAATGTCAAGCAGGCCATGTATGAAGGGCTCGCAGCTCGCTGTTGTCTGTGATACACCCAAGTCACTTTATCCTCCCTGGTCCAGCTCAATCATAAACAGCAACACAGGAAGATGGGGCCCCATAAAGGGAAGCTGCAGTGTCGTCATTCATAGTTTTGGTGCAGTGTCATTCATACAGACAGACTTTTTAAGAAATTTTGAAGGGCATACAATATCAATGCCGGGTAATTACAATTTTAATGTAATATGATACAAAATATAATGGCATGAAGTAGATTTTCAGTTGTGGTCTTGAACTCACTAACCCATAAGTTTTGCTTACAGATGTAGCCGTCTTTATCTTGACTTTTAACACATTAAAGGAAGGGTGTCGCGAAAAAAAAATTTTTTATATCAATTTGCTTTTATTGTTTTATTAATTTTTTTTTAATTTATTTGTGTTTGTGTTTTACTTTTTTTTTTTCATCTCTGTATGTGTCGATTAACGACACATACAGAGATGGAATGCGGCACATACATCCCCATAGAGAATGCGAACGGGAGCCGTTCGCATTCACTATGGTGTACGCCGTCTGTGTGGGAACGGCGCATGCGCCGCTCCCACACAGTCCAAATGGAAGGTCTTCGGCCGAGCGACATCCGGCGCCATTTTCTTATGGACCGGAAGCCGTGGCCGGACAGTAAGATGACTACTTCCGGTCGCGGCTTCCGGACATCTGTTCAGAAGCGAGCACTGGGAGCAGACGAAGCGGACGGACCGGAGGGAGCGGTGGCAGGAGCAGGTAAGTTATGTTTGTGTATGTTCGTGTTTTCGTGTGTGATTAACACTGTATGTAAGCCTACTACACTGTGTGTTCGCTCAAAAAATGGCAACACACAGTGTAGGAGGTTTGAACATTCAATCCCCTCCTTTCTCCTGGCATAGCTTTTCCCAATAAGAACACAGCTATAATGTGTGGTTGCAGTTTTAGATGCTTTGTCTAATGCTAGTGTATAATCCATTTTCATATCAGAGGCCCAGATTGCTGCAGTGTCTCTCCCCTATACTTACAGCTCTGCTTGTTCAGATTTACTGCTGTGTATAAGGACACTGATTTCCATTACAATCTATGGGCAACTAACAGGTGACTGAAAAATATATAATAGACCCTTATTAAAGGGAAACTTTAAAATGTTTCATCATTGGTAAAATGGAGCTACTATGGTCTTTTGACATACTGGGGCCATTCATTATTTATTTCCTTTTGTTCCTCAAGTGCAAGTTTGCAAGGTAATAAGTCCTGTATGCATTCTACTGGTTGGTACAGGAGAAGTTGCCAATAAGACGCCCCCTTCTCTGACATCACTCACCCCATGCTTTGCAGCTACAGGCTGAAGCCACTTTATAGATTTCCGAGTCTGCCTGCCATCTTAGAGCACTCTTTACTTAATACTGGTAATACTGAGAGCACTATGCTCCTGAATTTGGACCAGGAAAAACAACCTGATATGAAGCAGAGAGCTCTGTGCAGAGTGTGTACAGGGGGCGAGCAGAGCCGGAAGTTTGTGAGGTACAGCGTTAGCCAATAGCTGCAGAGCAGGAAGTGATGTCAGAGAAGGGGGGTGTCATTTTGGCAACGTCTCCTGTACAGTAATATGCATACTGTATAGGATTACTGTCTGCTGGGGCCCTCTATCTAAGCCTAACATATGGTAGGCTTAGATACAGGGCCCTGCAGAAAGTAACATTATACTTACCATTCAATGTCCTCCTGACTGTGGTTGAGGAGTGAGGAAGATGAAGGGGCATAGGAGCAGTGTTCTCACGATAGGTGGTTATACCAGCGGTGCGGCCCCCCTGCGATCAGACAATTATCCAGTTGCCTGTGGAAAGGTGTTAATTGTCGATTCTGGGAATACCCCTTTAATTAACAAATTGTGGAATACCAGATACAATTAGTGTATCCACAAGTTGCAGTTCAATCAAGTTTTTGCCGTTGTACCATTCAATAGCTACTGTACCATTACAGTTACTGATCTCTTTTGCAAACTAAATTTAGAATAGGGTAAGCATTCCAGGAAAACATGCCTTGGCTTTTCTTCAACAGGAAATAATAGCTTATCGTTGCTTCTTGTCATCTCTGCCCTCATGTTCTATTATACATTACATGTGCCATATACTATAATTTGGGGGAGGCAGATTAGAGCTGAGTGGGCCTTGTCATCTCTTACTAGAAGGGTATACAGTGAGACACATGTATGAAATTAAAGTAGTAGTAGCACTAACAGGAAGCCAGAGAACCCAAACTCAATTATTGTAAGCGTGAGTCACAAATGTGGTGCAATCCTGTGAAAATTATAAAAGGATATAGTCATTTTCTTTGGCTCAGGATACAAACTCTAAGGTAATATATAAGCTATTATAAGAAAATTTTAGTGAAGTTTACAGGAAAAGAGGCTAAAAAATAGTAGGTGAGTTGTCCTCAAGATATGTCTTTACATAGAAATATAGAAATATAAACCCACTCTTCAATTCCATTCTAAAGAAAACAAAAACGGGTGATTTAATTTAGTTAAATAATGATACTGAATTTTCTTTAACAAATGACAATGACAATACCATTGTCAATGAATTTGTGGGATGATAGAGAAACCAAATAGGAGAAGTCTACATAAAGTGTAAGTGGCAGCTGTGACTATGTAGTGCAGACTACATCCACCCTGAATACAAATGAGGCATTCCAGGACTGCACTAGTTTTGTATCAAAGCTCATTCAGAGGAAAGCACATTCTCTCATGGACAGACATCAATGCACCCTGTCTATCTGCTTAGACTCAGTTCTGCCAGTAACAAAGAGATGTATTTGACATAACAAGTTTACTTCAACGGACCAATGATACAAAGTTACGTATATAAGGAAAGCAGTGACCTTCACCACACCTTGCCAGCCTCCTCTTCAAAGTAGCATTGCTACTTGCTATCCGGGTCCTTTTAAAAACCTTCAAAACATGACAGAGAAACATACAAATGCTCAGGGAGGTGGGGCGGGGGGGGGGGGGGTCGGCTGAACACAGACAGTCCAAGCATGATTGCTCCCCATTTATAGTCTAATGGAATTTTTTGTCTTTTTTAGTGGCTCTTGTCCCGCCCCATTATATTTGTTTCTCCCTAAGACACTGCTGCAGAATCGTAACTAAGTGCTAATGCATGACATACAGTAGATACCCTGTATATACTTCAGGTTAACGAATATGCCTTATAAACCAAAATCAAAGACAGCATTGTTTTTGTGGTGATAGGCAACTCAATTTGTACATAACTTTAAAAGTTTGATTATAATGTATGATCAATTTGTGATGTACTAAATGGGTTGTCTATAGCTAGGATATCCCACTAACGTCCTATAGTCAGGGGTCCGATACTTGTGACCTTTCCTAGAACTACTGCCAATTCATGCTAGCGATCATCAGGGGTCATAGTTGTCAGGCCCCTGCGGTTCAGACACTGATGCCATATTCTAGCGATAAGCCACCAATGTCTGTGATGAATCAACCCATTTAAAGCATAAATACTAACTACATTAATGTGGGTTTCTGTTAGAGAATTGTCTGATAGTATAAGTCCACCTGACTCGGAAATTCATACACAATCTGAGCCCCAGTGGTGTAGTTTGCACAGTATATATAACACCTACGTTTCTTAATATGGTGGTAGCCTAAAAACCTGTCAACCGCTGCTTTAAGTCGATTTGGTTGCCACATTTCTCTAGTGAAAGCCATAAACTTCTTTTAAAAATCATATCTGTACAACCTTAGCTGATAAGAATTGTTCAGTGTCCTTGATCCGGTTTTCTGATTCTTAGACAATACAAAATGCACCAAATTTATTAAGAGGCATAAACCCTTTAATAAATTTGGTGCAAATCATGGCAATTATCTCCGTTACTAAGACTGGTATAAAATACGCCAGTCTTATTAGCTGAGTGCTGCTGACAGCTTACAAGGTGTCAAGACAATGACATACCCTGACAACCAGATTACATGCGAGACTGATAATAATTACTAAAAATATTTTATGATAAAGTAGCTTTAGGTCAGATCAACTTAAAACAATATTCACATGCTGAGGATTCTGTCAGGATTTCAGTTCAGATTCCACACCTAAATTCGGACACAATCTACAAACATTCCATCGGCACTTCATGTAAATGAAGTATTTTATAGCCCATTCACAGACTCAGGAAAACATACACGTGGAACAATGAACCAATCCACATGCGGATCCGCTAGCCTATATTTTGCAGAAATCCGATTCAGCTGTGGATTTCTTCTGCGTATTTTCTAAAAGATCCACATAGGATTTGTGCCATGTGAACATGGCCTAAGATGCAAATAAAAACAGACACCTGTCTATACACGTGATTTCCTAGCATCAGGCAAAATATTGGTACATAAATGTCACCAATTTCTACAGCTAACTGACGCCTAATTTTCTTTCTCATCATGACAAAGTAAAAGCCTATTCCCTATAATGGAGTTTTCTTTCTGATCTTTTTTTGCTATTGACACACTATAACCATAGAGATAATAGTGATTGTCATACCAAAAGTTTTAAGCAAATCAGATAAAGTTTCTGGCAGATGAGACAGATTTTAATCACATAATAAACCATTGAGGACAAGTTCAGACAACAATATTTTCCTGCGTATTTCCGAAGCGTAAAACGCTCATATTACACTCCAAAATACACTTTGAAAATGCTTTGCAATGGTAAAAAGTAATGTAGTTCATACAAGACATAATGTTACACCAGTTTTAAAAAAAAGGTGGGTAAAAATACACCCTGAAAAAAAAGAGTACATGGCACTTAAAGAGGCTCTGTCACCACATTATAAGTGCCCCATCTGCTACATAATGTGATCGGCGCTGTAATGTAGATTACAGCAGTGTTTTTTATTTAGAAAAACTATCAATTTTGACGGAGTTATGACCTATTTTAGATTTATGCTAATGATTTCTTAATGCCCAACTGGGCGTGTTTTTACTTTTTGACCAAGTGGGCGTTGTAAAGAGACGTGTATGACGCTGACCAATCAGTGTCATACACTTCTCTCCATTCATTTTCTCAGCACATAGTGATCTTGCTAGATCACGAGGTGCCGTCACATACTCATACATTAACGTTACTGATGTGTCTTGAGAGTGACTAGACATCACCTCCAGCCAGGACGCGATGTCTATGCACAATCCCAACACTTAATGGCAGCTTACAGGCAGATCTCGCGAGATCACGCTTGCTGTCATTAAGTCCCACACAAACGTTACCAAAGTGTCGGGATTGTTAATAGACATCGCGTCCCGGCTGGAGGTGATGTCTATTCACTCTAAAGACACTTCAGTAACGTTAATGTGTGAGTAAGTGACTGCACATCATGATCTAGCAAGATTACTAAGTGCTGAGTAAATGAATGGAGAGAAGTGTATGACACTGATTGGTCAGCGTCATACACTTTACTCCACAACGTCAACTTGGTCAAAAAGTAAAAACACGCCCAGTTGGGCATTAAGAAAGTCATTAGCAAAAATCTAAAATAGGTCATAACTCCGTCAAAATTGATAATTTTTCTAAATAAAAAAGCACTTATAATATGGTGACAGAGCCTCTTTAAGGCATTTAACAAGCTGATTTTCCCCATTTCCCATTGAAACTTCAAAAATTGCATTGAAAATATGCCTCAAAATACGCTTAAAAAACACTTGCAAAAAACAAAAACGCTTTGAAAATCAGCTCCAAAAGCACCTGGATTCAGAGCTTGGTTTCTCTTTTAACTTTTATGGCATGTCAATCAGACAGGTCATAAATTACCTTAGGTGGGGGTCCAACCTTCGTCACCTGCTGAGAACGAGGGGCTCCAAATCCCCGTTCTCAACCAGAGAGTCGATGTCCCTCTCCATAGATATGAATATGTAATATGTAAACAGCAAAGTGCACTCACTCAGCTGTCACTGTGAATGGGACCGTAGGGAACAGTCAACTAAGAGTGCTCGGTTGTTTCAGACGCTCTTATTTATATCTATGGAGAGGGACAACCAAGAATGGGGAATTGGAGCCCCTCATTTTTTCAGCAATGGCGGACTTCACCGAGGTCAGCATCCACTCCCATTCACTCTTTGCTGTTCTATTCCTGATGACCTAGAGGTTCAGTATACTGGAGACTTGTGGTATTTTATTAATTTAATATGTTGCCTCCAGTAATCCCTTAAACAACTTTATGCTCCCTTTCTCTGGCACAGCTATTATGAGCCTTCCAGCTTATGGTAGCTGACTCTTCGCGTGATCACACAATGTATGTCCAGCTATAAAAACGTATCCAAACCAAGATTATTCGTGTTCACAATAGGTAAGATTGAAACTAAAAAAAAAGAATATCTCTACAACGATGAATGGATTTAAATCATAGGCCTTCTTCACCAAGCTCAAATATAGCCTGCAAACATTTGATCCTTATAGTTTATTATCTAAATATTCATATCAGTATTATCAATTCAGATTAGATTTAGAGGAATTACTTCTAGCTCTAATGAAAGCATGAATTACTTGCAACAACAAATGTGTGGAGTTAGCCAGCCATACACATTAGACAGTTTTCCAACAAAAACTTGTTTGACCAACAGCTATATCTGCCTATAAACCTGCACACTCGGCTCAGGAGAGCAAACATGTTTATTTTAATTGGGAGTGGGGAATAAATCACTGCCAGACGCCCTAGAAACACTATCTCTGGAGGGAATAAAATATCGGACATGTAAATATCCAACATGCCCGATCCTTCTTTTCCCTAACGTCCCTGACGTGTTGGGAGTAAAGGAACAACAGAAATTAGAAAGGACACACATAGAGACACTGACATGATAATGGGCCCCATCCACCATAGAGTCCATGAGGTGCTGCAATGGACAACCCTGTCTTAAGGTGACAGTTGAGTGAGTGCTTCACTGCTGTGATTTTTTACTATTACAAGTAACCTATAATTCCCTACTGAAGATATGAGCAGAGTTTATGAAAAAAATGGACAAGCACTTTTTCAGTATAGCCAAGGTATCCTAGTCTGGAAATGCCGTCAACCCATTAGCAACTTGCATTATTTATAGGGAAGAGGAAGAGAATTACAATTCCTTGAAGACCAGAAAGAAAATGATTGTTTGATGATAAGTATATATTAATTGTAATTATTTATGCAAGCCCCTAACATGTAAATTCACCAAAGATGAGCACACACCCTCAAAAACCAACAAAACACCAATAAAGAAAGTAAAACATAATATTTAATGGTTAAGACAGCTATTAAGTCGAACTGCTCAGCAGGAAGTAGGTAGGATCATAAAACACAATGCACTCTGCCTATTCCCCACATGCACTCTTGGGTCGGGTGAACCTTCCATCTAAGGTTATGTGATAGGAAACACTGTATAATAATTATATTTATCCGGCTTCTACTGAAAACACATTACAATAATACACCAGACGTTAATAGACTAAAGAATGAAACATTATACTAAACAAAAAAAGTCGAATTTCTTTGATTGGATTTGGCACTTGAGGAGCGTAAAGAGAGACAGGAAGTAATTACACTATTTATTGCGGATTGTGGAGTTTGGCCTGTATTCCCAATCTATGGAATTAGCTGTTTAAAAACGTTTACCCTCCCCCAACAGACGAATTACAACATAATCTCTTGCCCAAATTCCTGCAACTATTTCAAGCAATAACAATAACCCAGACCCTACAGTATGACGTGTATTTCAATTAAATAACAGTATGTCCAAATAAGTCTACACATACTATCATCTCAGCTTTACATAATACAGGGCAAAGATCTTCCACTGCAAATTCTAGTGTCATGGCATAGTATGATGAGGGCATCAATATAGTACACATTTACTATTTAGTAGGAATCTACACCTAGAGAATGAAATTTGGATGTTAAAATAATTGAATTTATTCAACAAATACATTATTAAAATTAGCAAGCATTAGAGTTGACTTTTACACTTAAATAGTGGGTACCCACATGTGAAAAATAATTGCAGACTATATGGCTATAATAATATATGACTATAATAATTGCAGACTATATGACATACAAATCATACACTTATTATGTGGCTCTGGTACTGCATTCCTCTAACTGTTATGTCAGGATCTAAAAGTATGACTGCAGTGTCATCCTGATATGAGGTCCAATATGCCAGGAAATGGGTCCTCCCTAATGGGATGGCCCATCAGCTTTAAGTCCAGGAGGCTTCCTCATCTAAGTGGCTGTGGAATTTGGCTCTGATACATCTGCTTACTCATGGATAGAATAAACAGAATAGGGGGCTTTGCCCCCTTTGTCAGGCGGGTGGTTATACTGTCAACCAGGTGGTTATCCAGTCAGCTACACCACAATTAATATGTATGGATAAAGTGACAAAATAAGTAAGAATGAAAATAAAAAGTGATTAACTCTAGATTAGATCTCAGGAGAAATGTGTAGCTACCAAATATGAGAACTGCTGCAATACAGTCCAGGATACAGTGACGTGATGGGCCATATTTTCCCACAGAGCTTTGTCAGAAAGATTTATATGTGATACAGTAGGTCCTGAGAAATGTTACTATCTCAACAAAAATAAACTAAAAATCAAACAAAAATGGTCATATTTCTACATTACGAGATCAGAAAAGAACATAGAGATGTCAGTCTCAACAGAAACAAGCTGCATGTCATTGGGTTAGACTATATAATACGAGTCACATTGAAACATAATATTGCCACATGGACCATGTTACATTTTCTATCAGGAAGGGCAGAGAAGTGACATAAATGGCCACTAATAGTTTGCAGCACTATATGGTCTTCACAGCTGCAGCATTGTATACAACAAACCCCATCTTCCATTGTCCCTTGAAAATAGTAGCTACAATATAAGTACATATATTCGTTTTAATGTAGCAGCACATATAAGACTCCCCATCCGCCCATCCATCCATCCATCTCATAATCTGTTACTCCATCTGTTATCTATATAATCTACTGACATCCCATTACTTATATTATATATTAAATACATTATCTATGTCTTTACCTATTGATTGATTGTTTTCCAATGTGTCATAAATTCCAGTCTTCCTCTCATCACAATAATAACAGATGCATTGTGTCTTAACCATACAGCCTTCATCCCAGCAGGAACTGAAAATGTCATTTTGTTTTTTTTATACTCTTTTCAGCGGCCGCACATCTGCGATTTAAGGTCTCAAGATGTGACTAGGTGCCATTCAGACCCCTTGATGCCCCAGAGCCGGCCAGCAACATGCCCAGTCTATCTGCCAGGCAGCATGGAGCAGAGCACCGGTGCCACACCAGCTGCATTCTACCTCCTTTGTTGCAGATCTTTGAGGGTTACTGGTAACTCCTCTACACACCCTTGCCATGCCCACCCCACTACCCGAGCAATGCCCGCAGATCATGCCCTTACCTCTTGACATGTCAGCATCCACTGAAGCCTGGGTATCAGATGTTGTGAGTCCCAGCCCAGCCCTGCAGTCAGCCCCTTGCTCTCCCAGCAAAGCCACTCCCTGCAGGCAAAGGACTCAACGTGGGGGAGGAAGCCGTGGCCAGAGTGGGCACAGCAGTGACAGCAGCAGCTCACTATGGTCACAGGGCTCAGATCATACCTTGTTCTTCCTGGGATCCAAGGAGGGCACATACAGAACCTATGCAGCAGGCAGAGCTGTGTGGCATGGTATGGATTATAGTAGGGTGCCCTGTGTCTAGTCACTTGTCCTTACAACGAATGTGAAGGCTGAGCTGTGCTGTGGATGCCCTCCCTGCCTGCCTCACAAGCACTCAGTCTGCATTACTGAATGTATGAAACAAAAGAGGAAGCAGAGGGGAGATCGCCAGTCACAGGGAGGAGGAGGAGGAGGGGAAATCCAGCTGTTTTTATGAGGCAGCACAGAATGGGGACTTCTGTTTCCCAGACCGGCAGTTTTTTTTAAAGCCAGGAGGAAGGGCAGATTTGTAAGGCTCAGATTTCCTCAGTTATAGCTACAAGAGAATATTGCTGCTCCTCTTGTGTGCCATGGCCATGGATATGATACTGGATGAGTCATAGGCATAGAATTCAGATTTGTTTTGGTTAGTATATTTATAATAAACATAAACATGTCTATATAATAATGTAAAATACTCAACACTGGGGATAATAGAATAATAATATCACTAACATAAATGTGTATATAATAATGTAAAAATAATCAACACTGGGGATAATAGAATAATAATATCACTAACATAAATATCTATATAATAATGTAAAAATAATCAACACTGGGGATAATAGAATAATAATATCACTAACATAAATATCTATATAATAATGTAAAAATAATCAACACTGGGGATAATAGAATAATAATATAACTAACGTAAACACGTCTATATGATAATGTAAAATATTCAACACTGGGGCTATTAGAATAATAATATCACTTACATAAACGTCTATATAATAATGTAAAAATAATCAACACTGGGGATAATAGAATAATAATATTAATAACGTAAACATGCCTACATAATAATAATAATAATGTAAAAATATTCAACACTGGGGATATTAGAATAATAATAATGAGCAGCTGTGGCCAATCCCAGAACACTGGGTGTGTCTAAGGCCCAATTCACACTGCAGGGATAGTCGAAGTGCATGTGAGGAGGGAGAGGTTTTTTTGCAGTAGGTAGTGCTACACAGTCCCCTGTAGGTAATGCCACACAGCCACCTTGTAGATAGCACCCCCACCCCCATAGATAGCACGCCACTGTAGCTCACTGTAGGAGCGGAATCCCTTTGGCCGAGGATTCCGCTCCTAGAGGGAGCCCCTGAAGTATCTGTCCATATATGGACAGTGACATCAGATCAGGGGCTCCCTCTTAGAGCGGAATCCCTTGCCATATGTGGACATTGACTCCACTTGAAGCGGAATCCCTGGCCAGAGCATTGCCAACGCTCTGGCCAGGGATTCCTCTCCTGGAGGAGCCCCTGGCGTCACTGTCCATATCTGGACAGTGACGTCAGGGGCTCCTCCTGGAGCGGAATACCCGGCCAGAGAGTTGTCGACGCTCTGGCCGGGGATTCTGCTCCAAGAGAGGCACCTGACGTCAATATCCATATATGGACAGTGACGTCAGGGGCTCCTCTTGAAGCGGAATCCCTGGCCAGAGCGTTACCGACGCTCTGGCAAGGGATTCTGCTCTAAGGGTGAGAGGGAGCCCCTGACGTCACTGTCCATATATGGACAGATACGTCAGGGGCTCCCTCAAGGAGTGGAATCCCTGGCCAGAGGGATTCCACTCCTGCAGGGAGCTACAGTAGCGCTATCTACAGGGGGAGAGGGGAAAACTGATCAAAACAGCCATATTTATCGGCCAACACCTGGACCCTGTCATGTGAATAGAGCCTTAAGACTTAATAAGTGCTGTGGGGAATAGACGGCATAGCAGGAGGGCACCGTACCAGGTCAGGTATGTATAAATGTACTGTATGTAATGTATAAATGTACTTCAATTGTATCCGCCTCAGGAAGCGGATACAATTGAAAGCATTGGTAAGTCAAAGAAACCATCAGTTCCCTTTGTTATCATTCAGCGCATTTATTGTGGCGTAGGCGCGCAAAATTACATTATCGCGCCGCCTGCCGTCGTTCTGCTGGAGCAGGCCTGATCAGAACAAACCAGGCCTGCATCAACGGAAATATAATTGGTGAGCCCCGCCGACGCTAGTAACACCTAGCATGGGGACTCCATTGTATCTGAAGGATTCCCCACACTACGTAAACCCGAGATGTGCCAAAATTCTGGCTCAGTAAACTAAGCAGTCAGAGCTCAATAAACTAAGCAGTGATGTAATTATTTTTTTTAAATAATTGAAAAATACAACATGGGGTCCCCGCCACTTTTTATAAACAGCTAGTTGCAACAAAGCAGCAGGCTAGCATTACCAGGGTGGGAAGGCCAACGTTTTTTTGGCTTTCCCAGCCTCATAATACCAGCCTGCAGCCACCCCAGTACATGACCATCACTTTAGATGGTCGGGTACTGGATTGCACCAGGCTAATCCTGGCACCCCTGGTGGAAGTGAGTAGCAGGGTAATAATGGTGTGTTAGTGTTAGCCTCTTCACCGGCTTACACTAAGCCCCACCTTAGTAATGGACGCTGTATATCAGCCGCCAATACTAAGGCAGTAGTAATAAAGTTAAAAAAAACTCCAACACAGAAAAAATATTTTATTGAAATAAAACCCCCCCACACAACCCTCTTTAACCATTTTATTGAAAATAAAAACGCCGTCATCGAAGTAGTCCTCGAATCCGACGTAGTTCAACAACCAAACCTGTAAAAAAACACAAACCAACACAAAAGAAAAACATTAGTAACACATAAAAGGCAAAACAATTATTATAGTTACCTTTCCTGGGTCCAGCGCTGGAGCCGCCATGTCAGCGAGCTATGCTGTTTCTGTAACTTCAGGAGTTATGGGGGGGGGGGGGGGGGCATTAGCACTTAAAGTGCCCAGGGCAGTATCAACTCTAAATACGGCCCTGGGGATAATAGAATAATAATAATAATATCACTAACATAAACACGCCTATATATTTTGTCTCAAGTCACTTTGTGAAATTTAGAAGTAGAAGCGTCTAGAAGTAATAGCAGCACAGACACAAAGTGGTAGACCGCACAAACTCATTGAAGACCATGCAAACCACATAGAGTGGGGCTGCCAAGTGCTGAAGTGCTCGGCACGTTAAAATAGCCTATCCTGCATCACTCCAGTGTTCAAAACCGCATCTGGAAGTCACAGCAGCACAAGAACAGTGCAACAGATGCTTCAAGAAATGGGTTTCCATGGTCAAGCAGTTGCTCACATGTCAAAAATCACTATGCGAAATGCCAAGCATCGGCTGGAGTGGTGTAAAGCATGCCACCACTGGACTCTGGAGCAGTCTGTAACGGCCCTCACCTCCCGACGGCCGTGACCGTAGACCTCTGACTTCTTGCCAGCGTCTCCCTCCCGGAGATGCCGTACTGCTCTGCATTGTCCTCTAGGGTGCGCGAGTGCTCGTTCCCGGCCTTAAAGGGCAAGCGCGCACACATGCAAATAGTTACCTAATCAAACCCCAGATCACCCTGGACTATAAAAAGGGGACTGCCCTTCCACTCTGAGCATTGTTGTTGTCTACCTATGTTCGTATTGCAAATATTCCCTTAGTTGTATTCTGTTCCCAGTGTTCCCGTATCCTGCTTCCCATATCCTGTAACTGTGTTTGTTCCTGAGCTGAAGTCTAGTGTTGGAGTCGTGTTGTGTCATCTGCCACGTCCAGTGTCATCTGCCACGTCCCGTGTCTTCTGCTACGTCAAGTGTCATCTGCCACACCAAGCATAATCTGTGCCACGAACCATCTGTGCCAAAGCGTCTGCTACACCTCGTGTTTGTCCGGATTCTTACAGGTACTCTTGTGCTAAGGACTTTTGCATAATTTAAACTATTGTTTGGCCAGCTGCCACTCCGCTACGGCGGAGCGGCCTAGTGGGTCCACATACCCCAGGACCATGACAGTATGCTCAGGCCATGGAACCCCGCTGGCCACCCCAAGCCCAACGTATAAATTATGCAAACGGCCATGCGTGACCAGCGGGCACGTCAGGATCAACTATTACATGCGGTGTACTCCATCCTAAGTCGTTTGGATCTTCCTCCTGCACCTCTTCTGGCTGTTCATGCTGCTCCACCGCCTGCTATTCCTCATGCCTACCTTGGTCCTGCACTTTTATTACCTCTACCTCCTCGCTATGACGGTGATCCCAAGACCTGCAGAGGGTTCATCAATCAGTGTACCATCCATTTCAGGTTACGTGCTCACCTATTCCCCTCTGATGAGGCCAAAGTTGCGTTCATTATTTCCCTTCTCTCCGCCAAAGTAATGGGCAGGGCTGGCATTAGGGGGGTAAACTGGAGAATTGCCCAGGACTCTCATCCTCTTAGGGCATCCTGCCCGCAGCTGCTACGGGGCCCGCGCCACCTGACCCGTATTGTAAAGGATTTGCCTGACACAGCTTCTGTGTCGACGCCCGTGGTTAATCACCCTGCATCTGTTCCTAGGCCTGCTAGAGTGACTTGGTCTGCTACCACTCAGGCTGGTTGGCTGAGGAGTGGGAGAACCTATCACAGCCTGGCCAGACGGAGCTAGCTCCCGCCCTCGGTCTATTTATACCTTCATTTCCTGCTCTTCCTTTGCCTGTGATTCTGTCTTGTTTCCTGGCTCTGCTGTTACTGCTACTACTATTGACCTCTGCTTCAAATTGACCCTGCTCTGCGTTTGGTACCTCGTACACTCCTGGTTTGACTCGGCTCGTTCACTACTCTTGATGCTCACAGTGTTGCCATGGGCAACTGCCCCAATTCCCTTAACTTCTGTGTACCCTTGTCTGTTTGTCTGTCATGCACATATTGAGCGTAGGGACCGTCGCCCAGTTGTACGCCGTCGCCTAGGACAGGTCGTGCAAGTAGGCAGGGACAGAGTGGCGGGTAGATTAGGGCTCACCAGTCTGTCTCCCCACCCCGCCATTACATGAATATTATAGTATGCAGGCCACATTAGGCCTGCAGCCTATAAGGCGCTGGGAAGACTCCCTGCGCAGGCCAGCGTGATGACGTAACTACATCATGCTGGTCTGCGCATGTGTCCCGCCCAGAAGTAATGCATTGACCCGTCCGTCGCGGAAACGGGGCAAGGTAAGTACAATTTTTTTTCGGTGGCTGTCTGCCAATATACGGGGGGTGGGCTGTGTAGCACTATATACAAGGGGGGCGCTGTGTAGCACTATATACAAAGGGGGACTGTGTAGCACTACATGCAAGGGGGTGTTGTGTAGCACTATATACAAGGGGTGCTGTGTTGAACTATATACAATGGGGGCGCTGTGTAGCACTATATACAAGTGGTGGCGGTGCGGTGTAGCACTACACCGCGTTACAAATTATTATGCAAATGTTATTTTTCGCTGATTTTCCTAAATAGTCGATGCAAATGGCAGTCAGTATAATCTTCAAGCCATCAACCGTTGGAGTATAATGCAAATTTTATTGCACAAATCTACTAATGATAACAGATTTTGTTTAGAAGTAAAAAACTCAAAATGCACTGTTTCACATTATTGTGGACAACAGAGATCAAAACATTTTAAAGGTTGTAAAGAGAACTAAAATGGTAATTTGTTGAATTTGCAGCATCAGGAGGTCATATTTACAGAAATCAACAGCTCTTTCAATAAAAAAAAACGTAACAGGCCAAGTTACATGTTAACATAGGACCCCTTCTTTGATATCTGCGTGTAGCAGATCTCTCTGCTGCCGAAAAGCGTGAAATAGTGTAATACCTTGGACAAGGTATGAAAACATTGGATATTTCAAGAAAACTTAAGCGTGATCATCGTACTGTGAAAAGATTTGTGGCTGATTCAGAGCACAGACGGGTTCGTTCAGATAAAGGCATAATGAGGAAGGTTTCTGCCAGACAAATTAATAGGATTAGGAGAGCAGCTGCTAAAATGCCATTGCAAAGCAGCAAACAGGTATTTGAAGTCGCTGGTGCCTCTGGAGTCCCGCAAACCTCAAGGTGTAGGATCCTCCAGAGGTTTGCATGTGTGCATTAAGCTATTATTTTCGGCCACCCCTAAACAATGCTCACAAGCAGAAACAGTTGCATTGGGCTCAGAAATCCATGAAGACTAATTTTCAAACCGTGTTGTTTACTTATGAGTGCCGTGCAACCCTGGATGGTCCAGATGGATGGAGTAGTGGATGGATGGTGAATGGCCACCATGTCCCAACAAGGCTGCCATGTCAGCAAGGAGGTGGCGGAGTCATGTTTTGGGCTGGAATCATGGGGAGAGAGCTGGTAGGCCCCTTTAGGGTCCCTGACGGTGTGAAAATGACCTCTGCAAAGTACGTAGCGTTTATGACTAACTACTTTCTTCTGTGGTACAAAAAGAAGAACCGTGCCTTCCGTAGCAAAATTATCTTCGTGCATGACAATGCTCCATCTCATGCTGCAGAGAATACCTCTGTGTCATTGTCTGCTATGGGCATAAAAGGAGAGAAACTCATGGTGTGGCCCCCATGTTCCCCTGACCTCAACCCTATTGAGAACCTTTGGAGCATCCTCAAGCAAAATATCTATCAGGGTGGGAGGCAGTTCACATCAAAACAGAAGTTCTGGGAGGCTATTCTGACATACTGCAAAAATATTCAAGCAGAAACTGTCCAAATACTCACAAATTCAATGGATGCAAGAATTGTGAAGGTGATATCAAAGAAGGGGTCCTATGTTAAAGAGGCTCTGTCACCAGATTTTCAAACCCCTATCTCGTATTGCAGCAGATCGGCGCTGCAATGTAGATTACAGTAACGTTTTTTTTTTTAAAACGAGCATTTTTGGCCAAGTTATGACCATTTTTATATTTATGCAAATGAGCCTTTCTTAAGTACAACTGGGCGTGTTTAAAGTTTAGTCCAAGTGGGCGTGTATTGTGTGTGTAACATCTGGGCGTTTTTACTTGTTTTACTAGCTGGGCGTTGTGAATGGAAGTGTATGATGCAGACGAATCAGCATCATCCACTTCTCTTCGTTAACACCCAGCTTCTGGCAGTGCACAGACACACAGCGTGTTCTCGAGAGATCACGCTGTGACGTCACTTCCTGCCCCAGGTCCTGCATCGTGTCGGACGAGCGAGGACACATCGGCACCAGGCGACAGAGGCTACATCGACTTACCTGCAAACGCCGATGCTGCTGCAGAATCAACTGTAGCCTCTGGTGCCGATGTGTCCTCGCTCGTCCGACACGATGCAGGACCTGGGGCAGGAAGTGACGTCACAGCGTGATCTCTCGAGAACACGCTGTGTGTCTGTGCACTGCCAGAAGCTGGGTGTTAACGAAGAGAAGTGGATGATGCTGATTCGTCTGCATCATACACTTCCATTCACAACGCCCAGCTAGTAAAACAAGTATGAATAATACCCTTGGATTAATCTGTCCATTTTTTCTATATTTTAAATCTGACTAATTCTGATCCTGTATGTGTATCCACTATGAGGTTGGTGGCGTCTCGATTGGCAGCAGTGATGGTACTAATAAACTTTTAATAATAATAGTCATTAGAATATGACACGCTCTGATAGAGTCAATTAGGTTTATTCGCCTAATAGTACCCACTATAAAATCTCTTGGGGATGATATATCCGCTGGAGGTCTATGTGGTGACTGGAGACAGGTTACTCTCTTATGGATAATGAGAGATGTAATCTGTACCGGGATGTTGAATACCTTATAAGTGCCTGAACGAAAATTGTCTAAATGACGTTGTTTGCGTAAATGCGAACGGACCGTTTTCCCTCTTGTTGGAATGACATGTTGGATCTTATAAATTCCCCTTTTGAGATAACTATCCTCTTTTATGTAACAAAAATAGGTTATGGTTAAACTATGAATTTACCTGGCTGGGATTGCGATATTCCCTCTTTAAAGATGGCAGTTTTGAATACCAAACAAGGGATGTCTCTATAGTTGAATCTCGCGAGATATACTTGAGGTTCTGCTGCTCCATGTTGCCCTGACGTTATTTGATTTGACGTTCAGTTTATCCAATCTATGCGCTCCCTGCGGGCATGCGCAGTATGGTTTGTTTAACGCCGGTTTGGATGACTATGGACGATTACGTGCGTTACATATGAGTCTCATGATTACCTTTTTTCCTTTCATAGATCGGTGAGTGCCAGATGATCTAATTTTTAATCAATTACACTGTGTTGGTTTAATCAATTATAAAGATCAATTTTTATATGTTAGCCATGTTGCGTCATCTGTTTGTATTATTGCATCATGTCATAACTCATGTTCACTATCTGAATTTTGTTTCACTTGTCACTTTATATTTATAATATTTATGTATTTTTATATTTTTTATTAATTATGTACTGATTTGTAACACTGATTGTCTGGGCTTTGCCCCCTATATATACACGTGTATGCTTTAACACACCTGACTTGAAAAAGCCTTCATAGAGGTGAAACGTTGCAGTGGATGCTGGATGAATAAACCAGAGTTTTTTTGAGTGCTGCTTCTATCTCTCTTTTTTGTATGTATATATATATATATATATATATATATATATATATATATATATATATATACAGTGCACATCAAAAGTTCCGGAACACAATCATACCTTTTGAACGGCTCAAGGTAGAGGGTTGAAATTTGGTGGGATTTAATGAGGTCCTAAAATCTACCAGTTAACGCCCAAAAAAAAAAAAAACACACCCCCTTGGGGGCGGTGGGGTGTGTAGGGTTAGCAAAATCTGGTCATTTTACTGTGAGTCGGGGGTAATGGTCATTTTACTGTGAGTGGCGGGCTGATGGTCATTTTACTGTGAGTGCGGGGCTGATGGTCATTTTACTGTGAGTGGGGGCTGATGGTTATTTTACCCACAGGGGGATACCGCTCCGTCAGGGAGCTACAATGGTGCTATCTACAGGAGGGGGGTGCTATCTACAAGGGGGTTTTGGGCTGTGTGGCACTACCTACAAGGGGGCTGTGTGGCACTACCTACAGGGGGCTGTGTGGCACTACCTACAGGGGGCTGTGTGGCACTACCTACAAGGGGCTGCGTGGCACTACCTACACGGGGCTGCGTGGCACTACCTACAAGGGGCTGCGTGGCACTACCTACAAGGGGCTGCGTGGCACTACCTACAGGGGGCTGTGTGGCACTACCTACAAGGGGCTGTGTGGCACTATCTGCAGGGGGCTGTATGGCACTACTTACAGGGGGCTGTGTTGCACTACCTACAGGGGGCTGTGTGGCACTACCTACAGGCGGCTGTGTGGCACTACCTACAGGCGGCTGTGTGGCACTACCTACAGGCGGATGTGTGGCACTACCTACAGGGGGAATCTGTGAGTGGTGGGCTGATGGTCATTTTACTGTGAGTGGCGTGCTGATGGTCATTTTACTGTGAGTGGTGGGCTGATGGTCATTTTACTGTGAGTGGCGGGCTGATGGTCATTTTACTGTGAGTGGCGGGCTGATGGTCATTTTACTGTGAGTGGCGGGCTGATGGTCATTTTACTGTGAGTGCGGGGCTGATGGTCATTTTACTGTGAGTGGGGGCTGATGGTTATTTTACCCACAGGGGGATTCCGCTCCTTCAGGGAGCTTACAGTGGTGCTATCTACAGGAGCGGGGATGCTATCTACAAGGGGGTTTTGGGTTGTGTGGCACTACCTAGAAGGGGGCTGTGTGGCACTACCTACAGGGGGCTGTGTGGCACTACCTACAGGGGGCTGTGTGGCATTACCTACAGGGGGCTGTGTGGCACTATCTACAGGGGGCTGTGTGGCACTACCTACAGGGGGCTGTGTGGCACTATCTACAGGGGGAATCTGTGAGTGGTGGGCTGATGGTCATTTTACTGTGAGTGGCGGGCTGATGGTCATTTTACTGTGAGTGGTGGGCTGATGGACATTTTACTGTGAGTGGCGGGCTGATGGTCATTTTACTGTGAGTGCGGGGCTGATGGTCATTTTACTGTGAGTGGGGGCTGATGGTTATTTTACCCACAGGGGGATACCGCTCCGTCAGGGAGCTACAGTGGTGCTATCTACAGGAGGGGGGTGCTATCTACAAGGGGGTTTTGGGCTGTGTGGCACTACCTACAAGGGGGCTGTGTGGCACTACCTACAGGGGGCTCTGTGGCACTACCTACAGGGGGCTGTGTGGCACTACCTACAAGGGGCTGCGTGGCACTACCTACATGGGGCTGCGTGGCACTACCTACAAGGGGCTGCGTGGCACTACCTACAAGGGGCTGCGTGGCACTACCTACAGGGGGCTGTGTGGCACTACCTACAAGGGGCTGCGTGGCACTACCTACACGGGGCTGCATGGCACTACCTACAAGGGGCTGCGTGGCAATACCAACAAGGGGCTGCGTGGCACTACCTACAGGGGGCTGTGTGGCACTACCTACAAGGGGCTGTGTGGCACTATCTACAGGGGGCTGTATGGCACTACTTACAGGGGGCTGTGTGGCACTACCTACAGGGGGCTGTGTGGCACTACCTACAGGCGGCTGTGTGGCACTACCTACAGGCGGCTGTGTGGCACTACTTACAGGTGGAATCTGTGAGTGGTGGGCTGATGGTCATTTTACTGTGAGTGGCGTGCTGATGGTTATTTTAATGTGAGTGGTGGGCTGATGGTCATTTTACTGTGAGTGGCGGGCTGATGGTCATTTTACTGTGAGTGGCGGGCTGATGGTCATTTTACTGTGAGTGGCGGGCTGATGGTCATTTTACTGTGAGTGCGGGGCTGATGGTCATTTTACTGTGAGTGGGGGCTGATGGTTATTTTACCCACAGGGGGATTCCGCTCCTTCAGGGAGCTTACAGTGGTGCTATCTACAGGAGCGGGGGTGCTATCTACAAGGGGGTTTTGGGTTGTGTGGCACTACCTAGAAGGGGGCTGTGTGGCACTACCTACAGGGGGCTGTGTGACATTACCTACAGGGGGCTGTGTGGCACTATCTACAGGGGGCTGTGTGGCACTACCTACAGGTGGCTGTGTGGCACTACCTACAGGGGGCTGTGTGGCACTATCTACAGGGGGAATCTGTGAGTGGTGGGCTGATGGTCATTTTACTGTGAGTGGCGGGCTGATGGACATTTTACTGTGAGTGGCGGGCTGATGGTCATTTTACTGTGAGTGGCGGGCTGATGGTCATTTTACTGTGAGTGGGGGCTAATGGTCATTTTACTGTGAGTGGTGGGCTGATGTTTTTTTTTACTTTGAGTGGGGGGCAGATGGTAATTTTACTGTGAGTGGCGGGCTGATGGTTATTTTACTGTGGGTGGGGGGTTGATGGTAATTTTACTGTGAGTTGGGGCTGATGATCATTTTTTTTGTGTGAACATACCCTACGTGTCTAGTGCTTGTTTTAGCTGTTTTCTGTCTTTCTCAAAACAATTTTTGGCAGGGGTGCCCTGAGGAATTTTTTTTTCTCCAAGGGTGCCTCAAGTCCGAAAATGTTGGGAAACTCTATACTAGGCTACAGGATCACGCTGGCCTACACAAGGATCCCATCATGGAGCAGCTCAGTTCGTCGGGATCGGGGCCTAGTTGCCTATTTTATTTTTTTGTTTCGGGGCACTGTCTACAAGGGGGATGTGGGGGGGTTTATGGCACTGTCTACATGGGGGAGGTGGGGGCTGTATGGCACTGTCTACAAGGAGGAGGTGGGGGCTGTATGGCACTGTCTACAAGGAGGAGTTGGGGGATTATGGCACTGTCTACAGGGAGGCTGTATGCCACAATCTACAGGTGGGCACTATCTACAAGGGGAGGGGGCTGTGTGTGGCAGCCAGGGGTGGGGGGCATTATACTGTGTGGGGGCCACTAAGCGGGCATTATACTGTGTAGGGGTACTACAGGGGGCAATATACTGTGTGTGGTACTTAGAGGGCATAATACAGTGTGGGCACAATTGGAGGACAAAGTACTGTGTCCTTGAAGTGGTTATAATATATTATATTATTAAATATTATTTTACTGTATGGGGTGCACTAAAGGGGCATTATACTGTGTGGGGGCACTATATAGGGCATTATACTGTGGGGGGCATTATACCTTTTTAAGGGGCCTTTTTTTATGATGGTGTGGGGCGCTGAAAGATAATTTCGCACGGGGCGCCATTTATCCTAAGGCCGGTCCTGGTCGGGAATTCCGCTGCTGGAAGTGCCCCTGACGTCACTGCCCTTATATGGACAGTGAAATCAGGGGCTCTGTCTATGAGCAGAATCCCCTGCCATATATGGACAGTGAAGTCATCAGTGGCTCCCTCTATGAGCGGAATCCTATGCCAGAGCATCGGCAATGCTTTAGCCGGGAATTCCGGTGCTCCAGGAGGAGTGAAAGGCAGAGCAGAAAGCAGATAGTTACTGCTCTGCCATAGTATTCAATTGTATGTGCATCCTGAGGACGCAGATACAATTATGTAGGAGATAGGGCACTTATAATGTGGTGAGAGAGCCTCTTTAACAATGGTATTCAGAAACAGCACTGTTGAAATGAGAAAGTCCAGTTATCACACTGTAGCTTATAGATTCACTAGAGGTGAGATATATAAACAAGTAGCAATAGACTGTCAGTTATATGAAGTTAGTAAGCCTAAGAACGATCTAGAGACTGTGTGTATTTGTGGCTGCACTCACCACCAGTCCTCTATCCTGGCTGCCTGTGGCCTCCACGCGTGCACTGTGTGCCTCTATCTAGGAAAGAAGAAGGCCGCTCGTATAGGTCGTTGCACTCCAGTCTAGCCCGAATTATAATGACGTTCTCCTCCGGGCACACAGTCATCTGGTCAGATTGTGTTTGCCTCTATGGCCGTCCTCACGGCCACCCGGCTGCCCGCGGCCTTCGCGCCTACTCCGTGCGCAATGGCCCAGGAAAAAAAAAAGAAGATGGCCGATACCGGCCGCTGCATCCCGGTCCAGCCGGAATTAAGACCGTGTCCACATCCGGGGATAAAGAGTGAACTGGTCGGGAAATGCCCGACACGTTCCTGCGCCGTGCTGGCTATTCTGGGTATCACCCACTATATTGTAGGAGCGCTGGGGTCCATCTATGTGATTGGGCGCAGGAGCTCCTTAAAATGCGGCCAGCCACTAGATCCGCCTCCCGGAAGTGAGCCAGGACAATTTTAACACTTATTTAAACCCCATGGTGAACAACAAAAGAAAAAAAATTCTAAAAACCTTAGAATTGTTTTTTTCCAACCCCCTACCACAAAAAATGTAATAAGTTAATCAACATGTCCCACGTACCCCAGAATAGTACCAATCAAAACTACATCTCGTCCTGCAAAAAAAACAAGCCCACATATGGTTAGATCGATGGAAAAATCAAAAAGTTATGGCTCTTGGATTGCAGCGATGCAAATACAAATAATTTTCCTTAAAAGTATACTTATTGTGCAAATTAGTAAAACATAAAAAACGTATACATATTTAGTATCAATGTAAGTATGAATGCCACGATGAAAAAATGTAAAACATTGCTTGATCATTAAGGGCCAAAATAAGCTGGTCACTAATGTGGTTACAGAGGACCTGTTGGCTCTCTTGACATGTAAGGGTATGTTCACACGCAGTGACCAAAAACGTCTCAAAATACGGAGCTGTTTTGAGGCGAAAATAGCTCCTGATTTTCAGACATTTTTGTAGCAACTCGCGTTTTTCGCAGCGTATTTTACGGACGTTATTGGAGCTGTTTTTCAATGGAGTCAATGAAAAACGGCTCCAAAAACGTCCCAAGAAGTGACATGCACTTCTTTTTCGCGGGCGTCTTTTTACGCGCCGTATTTTGACAGCAACGCGTAAAATTATACCTCGTGGGAACAGAACACCGTAAAACTCATTGCAAGCAATGGACAGATGTTTGTAGGTGTAATAGAGCCGTTTTTTCAGGCGTAATTCGAGGCGTAAAATGCCCAAATTACATCTGAAAACGCTGCGTGTGAACATACCCTTACACTTTTATTCCCTATGAATTCACCATTCTGGGGAAGCTTTTCTTAGAAGTCTCTGTTGTTCCTCTGTTATTGCTCCTAGAAATGTATGAACAAATTGACAACTAGGCTTTACTGTTCCCCTTATCAAAGGGGTGTGTCCCTACACGTTCTGGCAATGTCAGCACTGACAGGACAGTGTCACACTGTATAGGGACATGCCCCTAACTGGTAACACCCAGTTGTCAATTTATTCATAAATTTCGAGGAGGAATAAGGCCCCATGCACACGGACGGACACACGGACATGGGGCATAGGAATGAATGGGGCCGCAATTCCCCCATGGATTTTCGGGGAAATTGCGGCCCCATTCATTCCTATGGGGCCATGCGCACGACCGTGATTTTCACAGTCCGTGCATGGCCCCGGAGCCCGGAACACAGAAAGAACGGGCAAGCCTTATTACGGCCGTGTTCTACGGTCCGGGATCATTGAAAATAATGGCCTTTGCGGGCGGCTCGTGGCTGACATTCCGTGGCCGGCCGACCCAAAAATCCAGGCCGTGCAGATGGCTACGGTCGTGTGCATGAGGCCTAAGGGTTTAGAATTTAGATGAGAGATTTTTGGCTGCGTGGTCAAAAATCGCGGCAAAACACACACACAGTTTTAACACGAATTGCTGCGGTTTGCGAAGTGGTTTTTGCCTGTGCGGTTTTTACAGGTAAAACTTGTACAATAAATATGTAAACCTGTAAAAATGCTAACAGAGGAACTGCACAACTCAAAGGTCTATGAAAAGATGCTCCAGAATTGTTATTTCATGAAGTAACCGGTCCTCTTTAACCCCTTCACTGCCCATGAAATAACTGCATGTCATGGTGGTGGGGGCGATGTATGGAGGGGGCACACGCGATAATAATGCCCACACAGATTCCCCATATACAGTATAATGCCTTCATAGCTGCCCCATACTGTATAACACACCCACTGCTGCCCCATACAGTATAATGCCCCTATAGATGCCCCCATAAAGTATAATGTCCCCATAGCTGCCCAAATACAGTATAATGCCCCTTAGCTTCCACCATACAGTATAATGTCTCCTTAGCTGCCACCATACAGTATAATGCCCCCGTAGCTACCACCATACAGTATAATGCCCCCTTAACTGCCCCATACAGTACAATGCCCCATACAGTACAATGCCCCATCGCTGCCCCCATACAGTATAATGCCCCTATAGCTGCCCAAATACAGTATAATGCCCCCTTAGCTGCCCCCATACAGTATAATGCCCCTATAGCTGCCCAAATACAGTATAATGCCCTCTTAGCTGCCCCTAGTCCCAGTGTCCTCATATAAAGTGCCAGTGGTCACTTAGTCCCACAGTGCCCATGTAGATAGCGCCAGTGTCCCCTGTAGATTGTGCCCATATAATGCCTCACCCCTTGAAGATAGTGCTACTCCCACTTAGATAGCGCCATTGGAGCTCCCTCTAAGAGCGGAATCCCCAGCCAAAGCGTCGGCAACACTGGCCGGGGATTCCGCTCCAAGAGCAGCCCCTGACGTCACTGTCAATATATGGATAGAGACGCCAGGGGCTTCTCCAGGAGCGAAATCCCCACCCAGAGCGTCGGCAACATCTAGTATACTTCATTGTTTACTTTCGTCTAGTATACTTCATTGTTTACATTCGTCTATTATACTTCATTGTTTACTTTCAGGAGATAAAAATCTGTCCTTGTCATGTGACAGGGATGCATGGATTACAAGGACAGTGTGTCAGTATAGATTTTTACTCCCTGTAAGTAAACAATATAGTTTATACTTGTTCTTGCACAGCTCTTAACAAGTGCATTCCTGTAGGAATACGTTTCTTTACATTATTTGATGATAAAAAGGTTGCTACAAAGTGTACAGAAAGAATGGGGCTATGACCTATCTCACTTCATGCTATGTGGAAATATGACAGCTAGAGGGCGCAAGACACTAAAGTGTCCGTGAATAGTACAGTATGCAAGGAACGTGGCAAATACAATACTGCGCTCTGAAATATACCTTCACGGATTTTTTGTATTCATATTTTGGATAATGTCGTTAGATACGCGACGTTCTAGCGATGCATGATTGCCCCTAAACCAGCGCCAGCTACAGTTTAGTCATAACTTTCCCCAGTGCGCAGACTCAGAAGAAGGCGCGCTTTGCTGACGTAATGTTGACAGCGCGCTGCGTTCGTGTGGCGCCGGCGGGAAATAAACATGGAAGTAGAAATGGAGGACGTGCAACCCGGGGTGCAGGGAAGCAAAGAGCAGACTGTATCAGGGAGTAAGGGTCCGGCTGTAACGTACGAGCTGCCCTGGTGAGTTCGATGAGAACGGGACTGGCAGCATGAGGGCTTCATAGAGTGTTTATAGTCCAGTCAGGATCGCTGCATCTCCTTCACATTGAGAAGCAGTTGTCGCTTTTTTTGTTGGTTGAGATAAAATGAATACAAACGTTTAAGACTCCGCTATTCATTTGAAGTTCCTCATCTGTTGCAGTAAACAGGAATAGTTTCTGATGTCAGCAGGGAGATGGCATGGAGGGTTGTTGCTGGAATACATGATGACGTCACTCTCCACTGCAGACAAGGGGCACATCAGGCCACTACAGATTGAGCTACTAGGGGCCATGATACAATTCTGACACAGCTATAGAAAACTTAGCTTGGGTGTCAGTGTCACCTGTGAGTCACAATGTCACCTGTGAGTCACAGTGAAATTGCCATGACCATACTGTAAGTTTAGTGTGTCTCTATGAGGAAAAAAGTTGTAGTTGATCTTCGCAAAACCCTCAACCTAAAATTCCTGTTCACTATAGAGGAGGTTGCCTGGATCGCTGCTTTGCTCACTGTAAATGGGCTCATACTCTATAATATGTTTAACGGTGTGTTGCTGTGGGACACGGGGCGATAAGAGGGTCCCACACTTAGGCAGCAGTTGGTGTCTCAATCCCGCCTCACTGTACACAAAGTGGGGGAGAGTTGGTGATGAGGACTGTCCTATACATGTCTAGGACCTGTGTGTGGTAGAATAGGCACGTCCATGCATAGGAGAAGATGTACATCTACACCGCTCTGCTACTATCAATATGATGAGACAAGAGCCATATATTAAAAATAATTGCATCAAAATCATATACTGATAAGTGCTTCCTTTACCTAGGGTTGAGAAATACAGGCCAATAAAACTGAATGAAATTGTTGGCAATGAAGAAACGGTTAGCAGACTTGAGGTAAATGATTTCTCTTCGCATCTGAACACTGAAGGCTCCCAGGGAATATTACGATTGAATAGTGCCATTGTGCTTTAAAAATAATTAAAATATTACATTATTAACAATGATTATTTGGTGCACAAAACACTGAGTTATGTACATCCATACAAAACCGGTGTAGGAAATAAAAATACGGATACAATTAGTCATAAACCACATTACACCGCTAATGCAAATGGAGGTCGCAAGATATTGATCAAATAGTAAGTAAACGTAGCGAATGATCAGGGACCATTTTCTAGTCAAAGCAAATTTGAAAATCCCTTTGATGTTTTAGATCCTCGCGTTTGTGCAATATGTCCAGCGTTTACATGGGGGGAACCTCCCCGAACTAAATTTTGATTCAATTATTCCATATAGTTACTTACAGTTGCAAGAAAAAGTAAGTGAACCCTTTTGGATTTGCCTGTATTTCTGCATTGGTTACCAATACAATGTGGTCTGGTTGTTATCTTATTCGCAATTATCGACCAACACAATGTAACTAAGCTAATAACATACAGTCAGTTGTACTGTTCATGTCTTTTATTGAGTAAACATCCACAGTGTGTGGAGATCTTTGAGCAATTAGTGTTAAAGGGGTCCCCCCCCCCTCCCGCTCCATTCATTTTTCATGGGGCTGCTGGACGCGATCTACAGAAGTCCCATAGAAAGTAAATGGAGCGGTGGCCGAGCATGCGCAGTACCACCCAATTCATATGGGGCGCAAAAGGTGAGACCAAGAAAGCGCTGGGGGGGGGGGTCAAAGCTTAGACCCCCAACCGATCAGAATTTTATCACCTATTGTGCGGATAGGTGATTAAGTGTCGATTTATGGGAAAACCCATTTACTGATTTCACCAAGAGCTAGTTGGCAAAAGGTGTTTTTAATTTGGGTGATGAGATTGGAAGTGTGGGTTACACAGGTGAAATGCCCATTAAATAAAGGCACACACTGCCTGGTTACTGACAAATCTGTTCTCCGTAAGAAAGATTGGTTAGTGTGAACCATGGCTTGATATAAACAACTTTCAGAACATGTGTTAGAGGTGCATGAAGCTGGAAAGGCTACAAAAGCATTGCTATAGACCTAGGTGTACATCAATCCACGGTTAGATGAATTCTCTATAAAGGGAGCATTCCTGACAGTTGCTACTCCCTAGGAGGGGGTGTCCTGTTAAGATCACTCCAAAAGCACAGCATGCGATATTGAAAGAGGTGAGAGAGAACCCAAGGGTAATAGCAAAAGACCTACTGAAGACTCTACAAACTGCAAGTTCATGGAAGGACACCACGAAAGAAGCCGCTGATGTCCAAATCAACATTGTGGCCTGTCTCAAGTTTGCCTGAGACTACCTGGATGTTCCACAATGCTGCTGGGAAAATATTCCACAGACAACTGAGACAAAAGTGGAACTTTTCAGCACACCGCTATGTTTTGAGGAAAATGAACGCTGCACAACACCAAAACCTTAGCCCAAAGGGTTTATAGAACGCTCGTTGCCGATAATTGCCCTATGTAAATGGGAACGATCAGCAGATGAACAAGCAAATGCTTAATCTGCTGGCCGTATCGTTTTAAAAAAGTTAAATATTATCGTGCAAAAGTAATATTATTATATGTGTAAACGGAGAAGTGCTGCCGACATAATAATGTATGGGAACGAGCGACTGCTTGTCCCCATCCATAGCTCCGTGGGACAGGAGCAAACGAGAGCCCATCAACGATGTCTCATTGATCGGCACTCGCTGCACTGGCCGGTGTAAAGGGGCCTTCACTGTAAAGCATGGTGGAGGAAGCGTCATGGTTTGGGACTGCTTTTCTGCCTCTGGGCCTGGTCGCCTTGCGATCATTGCGCTAACAATGAATTCAAAGGTGTATCAAAACATTTTACAGGAGAATGTTTGGGAGCAGTCCATGAACTCAAGCTGAAGAGATGTTGGGTGATGTAACAAGACAATGACCCAAAGCACACAAGTAAATCAACTAAAGAATGGTGGAAAAAGATTTGTATTTTGGGATGCCAAGGGTTTTTCCAGCAAGGCATCCCAGATGTATTGATGAACTGAAACACATTTGCAGGAAAGAATAGTGCAGAATTCCTCCTCGACTTTGTGCAAATCTTTTTTGCAGCTACAAGAAACCGTTTGGGGGAGGTCATTGCCGCTAAAGGAGAACTACACGTTATACAATTCAAGGGTTCACTTACGTTTTCACCCAACACTGATGTTTACTCAATGTGCCTAATAAGACATGAACAATTAAATGGTTTGTGTTTTTAGTGAAAGCCCTTTTACAAAGGCCAATTATCGGGCAAACGAGCGTTCATATAAACCGTGTAAACAGGCCAACGATCAGCCGATAAACCGGCAGCACATCTCCCTGTGTAAACCTAAAAATCTATGGGGACGAGCGATCATAGTAACGATCGCTCATCCCCCAAACCATAGCTCCTTGTGGAAGGAACAAACGAGCGCCGATCAACGAGCTGTCTGGTTAATCGGTGCTTGTTTACACTGCCCATGTCGGCCCGTGTTAGAGAACCCTTATATAGTATTTGTCTAAAATCACGACACCGATCAGAAACAGACCATGTTTACTAGTAAACAATGCCGAAATCCATCTAATTCCAAGGGTTTGCTTGCTTTTTGTTTGCAACTGTACATTTCCCATATATAAAAACAAATATCACGCAGCTTTTCGTGGCGATCCGGGGGGACGGGACGCCCACTTAAGTTTGAATTTTTCTGCGGTGCCATCCTGAAAAGGTAGTAGTGTTTTAAAAAACATAAAATTGAAAAGACCTCTTTTTCCGGATCTGTTACAATAACCTAATTGTTTGTCTATGACCTACTGTTAGTGAACTCTTACAGAACCACTCTAATAAGACATCTCATTTACTAGGTGTTTGCAAGAGAGGGAAATGTTCCAAATATCATCATTGCTGTAAGTATCCATATTTGCATTCCCTCTTTTGAAGCAATCTAATGTCTAGTTGTGTATAGTAATCCACTTTTGTTCCTGCACAGGGTCCGCCGGGAACTGGTAAAACAACAAGTATTTTATGTTTAGCTCGTGCACTCTTGGGTCCAGCACTCAAAGATGCTGTTCTGGAGCTCAATGCCTCAAATGATCGGTAAGTTAAATATCTGCTCACTCTCTCCATACAAGATCACCAATTACAGATGGAAAAAAACGAGAATAGCTGAAATATACTGTGAAAAAAGAATCTAAGATCACTTTCACTGTGTGTTTTTTAATGCAGCATCTGTTTAGTCGCATTGAAGCTGAATTAAAGGGGTTGTCCAGGATTATAGATACATGGCTGCTTTCTTCAAGAAATAGCGCCCCTGCCATTCCTTGGGTTATCTAATATTGTAGCTTAGCTTCATTGAAGTGAGCCGCAATACCACACACAACCTGTGGATGGATGTGGCACTGTTTTTCGCATCCTGGAAAACCCCTTTAACCTTTTCCTGTCACTAATCTGTAGGTTTACGTCGGGAAAGGATGTTTTAAATATGGCGCACGCTCAGAAGCAGAGCGGGCGCCATAGCCGCCGGGTCCCTGCTGTGTAAACATTTCTGATCGCAAGCATTTAACCCCTCAGATGCTGGTGTCAGACGTGACCACCGGCATCTGAGGGTTTTTTTTACATTCACTTCGTGGCCGGTCACCGGCTCCCGCACGGTGAGATTGTGGGTAGCCGGTATATTCCTATAGCAGCTGGGAGCCTTGTGAATTCTCCCAGGCCTGCTTTAGGAAGATTGCTATTGAGACTTGCTTGTGGCAGGTATCAATAGCAATGCACTGATTTTGCCATAGACTGCAATATTGTAATATTACAGTCTATGGCATAAGGAATCTAAATAAAAGTAAAAAAAAAAGTTACGTTTTTAAAAAATTCAAATCACCCCCCCACTTTCCCTTGATCACATATAAAAATAAACAATAATAAACATGAACACATTAGGTATCCCCCACGTCCGAAAGTGCGCAAACGATAAAAATATTTACCAAATACAGTGAACATCTGGAACAGCGGGAAAAAAAGGTAAAAATGGCCGAATCACTGTTTTTTGGCCACTTCAATCCCCTCCAAAAAATTTAATTAAAAAGTGATCTAAATACCCGACATTCCCCAAAATTGTATTAATAAAAACTACATCTTTCCACGTACAAAAAGACGCCTTAGGCCCTGTTCACATCCGCGTTGCCCTTCCGTGGAGGGGTTTCGTCTGAGGTTTCCTTTGGGTTAACCCCTCAACGGAAAGGCAAACGGAAACCTTAACTTCCGTTTTCATCACCAGTGATCTCAATGGTGACGGAAACTTTGCTAATGGTTTCCGTTTGTCACTGTTGTGAAAAGGTTCCGTTGTCTTGACTGAATCATTAGTGCAGTCGACTGCGCTCTGTACACAGAAATATATAAAAAAGTTGCAGAGGTCGCAATATGGCGATGCAAAAAGTTTTTTTTCAGCTTCTTTCGAACCTTTACAATTTTTTTTTTATAGGTACTAAAACATAACAAAAACGATATCAATTTGGTATCACCGTGGTCGTACAGACCCGCAGAATGAAGATAACGTGTGCTTTTTCACCATACAGGGAACACTGTAAAATCTAAACCCATAAGAAAATTGAGGAGCTGATGATTTATTTTTCCCAATTCCATTCCGTTCTCAATTTTTTTCCAGCTTCCTAGTACATCACACATAATATTAAATCGTATCATTAGAAAGTACAACTTGTCCCGTAAAAGCCCTCATATGGCTGTGTCAAAGAAAAAGTAAGAGTTACGACCTTTTGAAGGCGGGGAGGAAAAAGCAAAAGCCTAAAAACTAAAATTAGTCTGGTCCTGAAAGGGTTAAAGGAGTCCTATTGTACATATTCCTTAATTTACAATTTCTAACAATTGATGATGATGCTAGGAAGACACTGTATGCTAATTGTGTTGCCTTACCTTTTTTTTTTTTTATCTTTATCAGAGGCATTGATGTGGTGAGAAACAAAATTAAAATGTTTGCACAGCAAAAGGTTACACTTCCAAAAGGTCGGCATAAAGTTATCATCTTGGATGAAGCGGACAGGTGCTTGATTTTCTCTATTTATAGTTTATAACGTTTTTTTCGGTTCCTTGTGATAATTGTTTTACTTAACTTGTTATAACTGGAATACTCCTTTTATCACCTCCACTGCACACCAACCCAAGCATTTAAACATAATGGCATAAATACAGGCACTGACATACAATATAAAATATAAATCAACCAAATATGATCATTGTCACGTACAGCTACTCTGTCCTCTTTGTGAAGTGGAATATTTTTATAGCACATTTGTGAATATTGTTCTGCCATGGGGCACACACGACGGCATTGTGTATGTGTGTGTGTATATATATATATATATATATATATATATTACTGTTCAAAAGTTTAGGGTCACTTAGAAATTTCCTTATTTTTGAAAGAAAAGCACAGTTTTTTTTCAATGAAGATAACATTAAATTAATCAGAAATACACTCTATACATTGTTAATGTGCTAAATGACTATTCTAGCTGCAAACGTCTGGTTTTTAATGCAATATCTACATAGGTGTATAGAGGCCCATTTCCAGCAACCATCACTCCAGTGTTCTAATGGTACATTGTATTTGCTACCTGTGTTAGAAGGCTAATGGATGATTAGAAAACACTTGAAAACCCTTGTGCAATTATGTTAGCACCGCTGTAAACAGTTTTGCTGTTTAGAGGAGCTATAAAACTGACCTTCCTTTGAGCTAGTTGAGAATCTGGAGCATTACATTTGTGAGTTCGATTAAACTCTCCAAATGGCTAGAAAAAGAGAGCTTTCATGTGAAACTCGACAGTCTATTCTTGCTCTTAGAAATGAAGGCTATTCCATGCGAGAAATTGCCAAGAAACTGAAGATTTCCTACAACGGTGTGTACTACTCCCTTCAGAGGACAGCACAAACAGGCTCTAACCAGAGTAGAAAGACAAGTGGGAGGCCCCGCTGCTCAACTGAGCAACAAGACAAGTACATTAGAGTCTCTAGTTTGAGAAATAGACGCCTCACAGGTCCTCAACTGGCAGCTTCATTAAATAGTACCCGCAAAACGCCAGTGTCATCGTCTACAGTGCAGAGGCGTCTCCGGGATGCTGGCCTTCAGGGCAGAGTGGCAAAGAAAAAGCCATAACTGAGACTGGCTAATAAAAGGAAAAGATTAATATGGGCAAAAGCACACAGACATTGGACAGATGAAGATTGGAAAAAAGTGTTATGGACAGACGAATCGAAGTTTGAGGTGTTTGGATCACACAGAAGAACATTTGTGAGACGCAGAACAACTGAAAAGATGCTGGAAGAGTGCCTGACGCCATCTGTCAAGCATGGTGGAGGTAATGTGATGGTCTGGGGTTGCTTTGGTGCTGGTAAAGTGGGAGATTTGTACAAGGTAAAAGGGATTTTGAATAAGGAAGGCTATCACTCCATTTTGTAACGCCATGCCATACCCTGTGGACAGCGCTTGATTGGAGCCAATTTCATCCTACAACAGGACAATGACCCAAAGCACATCTCCAAATTATGCCAGAACTATTTAGGGAAGAAGCAGGCAGCTGGTATTCTATCTGTAATGGAGTGGCCAGCGCAGTCACCAGATCTCAACCCCATAGAGCTGTTGTGGGAGCAGCTTGACTGTATGGTACGCAAGAAGTGCCCATCAAGCCAATCCAACTTGTGGGAGGGCCTTCTGGAAGCATGGGGTGAAATTTCTCCCGATTACCTCAGCAAATTAACAGCTAGAATGCCAAAGGTCTGCAATGCTGTAATTGCTGCAAATGGAGCGTTCTTTGACGAAAGCAAAGTTTGAAGGAGAAAATTATTATTTCAAATAAAAATCATTATTTCTAACCTTGTCAATGTCTTGACTATATTTTCTAGTCATTTTGCAACTCATTTGATACATATAAGTGTGAGTTTTCATGGAAAACACAAAAATGGTCTGGGTGACCCCAAACTTTTGAACGGTAGTGTGTGTGTGTGTGTGTGTGTGTGTGTGTGTGTGTGTGTGTGTGTGTGTGTGTGTGTGTGTGTGTGTGTGTATGTGTATATATATATATATATAATGTTATACATCACGCTCCTTGAATATTGTTGTTGCCATACTCCCTACCCATGAACTTTTTTTCTTGTTTGCTGAAATGTTTTATTTTTCTTGACATATAGCATGACAGATGGAGCGCAGCAAGCTTTGAGAAGAACCATGGAAATCTACTCCAAAACAACACGCTTTGCTCTGGCCTGCAATGCCTCTGATAAAATTATAGGTATTTTTAAAATTGCTTTACATGCTTTGAGTATCTAGTTTTGATATTGAGTTGTTGCGTGTATTTTCTTTATTTTCTAACCAGAGCCTATCCAGTCTCGCTGTGCTGTTCTCCGCTACACAAAATTAACGGACGCACAGGTTCTTGCTAGGTTGATGACCGTTGTGGAAAAAGAGAATGTTCAATGTACAGATGATGGCCTTGAGGCCGTTGTATTTACTGCACAAGGAGACATGAGACAGGTACCAATATGGCGTTTGTATGTCTGGGAGGATTCCTTCTGAATTTGCTCGTCGGCGTTCTGTACTAATCTTGAGTTAGGTTACAAAGCATGAAGTGCACATTTATACACGAGTTCCCTGTAGATCTATCCTCAGTCACCTGTGTAGCAGTTTTTAGATATGAAATTTTAACATACAATGTATTACTTAAGTTTTAGGGGGAAGTCGCGTGTGGCAGATTTCTTCTAAAAATGTCTGCGACTGTTGCATCAATTTGAATGGGGCTTTCAGAAATCTGTTCTTGCTGCAAAAAACACTCTATTCAGATGAGTGGAACTGGTTATTTTTAGTCGTAGAAAACCTGCCGCCTACATATATAGGACCAGTCAGCCAAAGGTTCCGTGAATTACCAAATATGTTGTGCTTTTTGCTTGCTTGGTTTCCTTAGGGCCTTTGTTGGATGCCGTAACTTTTTAAAGGGCGCCTGTTCTGCTTACAGATTTCTTTTAACAAGTGTTAAATCTGAAATGTCAAATTGGTTATTTTGCAGTTACTGTAGATATACTTTGGAGTATATATAATTTTCATATATTTATTTTTTTACTTTTCCATTATGGTTGACTTTGTTTATGTATATGTATTTAACATTTATCCCCCCCCCTCTTCTAGGCATTGAATAACGTGCAGTCCACACATACAGGATTTGGGGTTGTAAACAGTACAAATGTATTTAAGGCAAGTGCTTCCCAGTAAATAAGTAAAGTAAAATAATACCATCCTATATTTTGCTTTCCTTCCTTCTAAAATGTTAATGAATTTCATTAGGTGTTTTTATTTCTGGAAGAAAGCCTATACATCTAAGGCACATGGCTGTAGCCGTAATGCCAGTCCGTGGCTACGGCCTGCCACTCAGTCGTCTGCATTTGCAGGCCGTGCTCCCATTATTAAATATCGGAGCACGGTCCGTAAAATAAAAAATAATAGAACATGTCCTATTTTTCCACGGAAGCTTTCTATGGCCCGGACACCTTCCTTTAAACACATGGGAAGGTGTACGCCGGCCATAGAAATGAATTGGTCCGTAATTACAGATGAAATCTGCGGTCGTGTGCATGGGGCCTTAGTCTTCTACTTATGAGTTATTGGCAACTGCAAGAATTTTTAGAACACTATTGAGTTGCCCTTGTAATGGGGTTTGCTGAGCTAAGAAATCTCCTGAATCTTAGGGTTTTAGTTGTTTTGTTTTTTATAAGAAGTTGGACCCTAACCTAATTATTTATAATTATCCAGGTTTGTGATGAACCACATCCATTATTGGTGAAAGAAATGTTGCAGCACTGTGTGAATGCAAACATAGATGAAGCATACAAGGTTTGTTTTATATTTAATGGTATTTGTTACACCTCTTTATACCAAGTTAACCCAATTGTTTTGATGATTGAGCATGTAAACTACAATTAACCCCTTAACGACCGCCCACCGTCTTTTTTGACGGCGGTGCTAGTGCTTCATCTACAGCGACGTCTTTTGGCATTGCTGTAGAAGAGGCTGATGAGCGCTCCTCCTCTAAGCAGGAGCTGTAACTAACTGCTCCTGATCTTAGAGCCACCTGCTGAACGTAGCTGGGGTCGGAAAACAATCAGACCCCAGCTGTTTAACCCTTTGATCGCTGCGGTCCGTGACCACGGCAAGATCAAAGGGAACTCCCCACTTTTATTGCGACACTGGAAACCCGGTGACGTGATCAAAGACCAGGGAATCCCTCTGCAGTCAGCCCTGGGGACCTAGAAAGGACCCCAGAGCTGTCTGTTCAGTTTGCCTTATGTAAGGGCACACTATGTGCTGCCCTAAAAGAAGCCTGTGTCATAGTGACACAGTATAATGTATTAGCATACAGGAGTATGCTAATACATTATAAGTAAAAAATAAAGTTAGAAATAGTCATCCCTTAATGGGGTTAAAAAAAAACAAAAAAAACATTATTTTGCATAAAATGTTTTATTGCCCCTACACTAAATAAAAACAAAAAACCTACACATATTGGGTATCTAAACTACCGTAATAACCTGAAGAATTAATCTAACTGGATATTTAGCGTGAAACCTGAACGGGATAAAAAATAAACAAGAAAAACTATGCAGAGAATCGCTTTTTCCTATATTCACGCCATAAAAAAATAAATAATACAATTTCTCCTGCATAAAACAAGGCGGCAGAGAGGTAAAAACTTTAAAATGTAGCTGGTCATTAAGACCTTTTCAGGCCTGGTCATTAAGGGGTTAAAAAAAAGACCATGGCAGGAAGCAGAGAATAATAAATACTTCTATTTACTTAAAATGCAGCATTTTGTTTCACAACGTCTGTACATTTTTGAAATTTACACAACTGTTTAAGGCCTAGTTCACACTTGAGCTTTTTGTAGGCGGAAAAATTTGCCACCAAATTCCTTCCTTTTTCCGCTGCGAAAATCGATTTCTCTGCCTCCCATTGATGTCAATAAGAGGTCAGAAACGCCTGAATAAAGGGCATGATGCTTCTTTCCTGCAAGCGTTTTCTCTACTCACAGGAAAAAAACGTGTCTCTCCCATTGAAATCAATTTTAAGACTTGGCACGGTTTCCGTCAACGTGGGAACGTACCATAGATATGTAATTGGTTTGTGTCCTAACTACACAATGCTGTGTCCAGAAATGTACAGCTGTGGTAGTCCACTATATGGGTGATATTCTTAGGGAACCTTGTCAGATCCATCCAGCAGCTTATAGACAAAGGAACATACTGCACTTACTCCATCTGCCCTACCGACAATTGTGCCCCACGCTATACAGATGTAGTTCCCGGGGATCACTCTGGTCACCAATGATTTTTCCATTCCTTGCTTCCTCCTCGATGCCCCTGTTAAGAGAGAGAGAGCGATATAGATCTGTTCTTTATGCAGACTTCATGGATTTTTGATGTCTGAGCTGTTTTCGACCAGGGAGCAGTGGGAGAGAGACTGAGAGTTTGACCGATGAGTGTAAGCTCACCCTATATGTTCCCCAGCTGGTTACTTTAATTATACCTAACTAAATAATATTCTTTACAGGGTAGGCTAGAGTTCATAAATAAAGGACAGATTCTCCTGATGTGTGTGCCAAGTGTCTCACCCAATCTGGAACACCCGCTATGGTCCTTTCCTAGGATCTGGTGATAATTGGGTGTCCCAATAACAGAGGATCCTAAACTCTGTTTATTATTCACCTGATACTTTTCCACACCAAGTTGATAAGATTTCTGTCAATTAAGTACGATTTCAGGCACGTAAAAATGTTGTAAATTACTGGTGAACACCTAGGATATCGTCTTTACAGGATTGGATATATAACGTTAATTTATCCCTGTCCTTTAAAAATGTGTGTACATAGAAATGCAGAGGCTAAGTTGCAAGATCTGGGCCCGATGGACTTATTCCTGGCGCAGGAAGAATATACCCTGACTAATCGATCTTAAACATTTGGCTATTTCTCAACGTACGTCTTCATTACTGTTCGTTTCGCTGACCCTGACTTGCCGCTGTACACCTGTATGCATTGAAGCGTGCAGATTTCTTTTGCTAATCTTTCTATTTGGACTGTTGGAAAGTATAAGACTAAGCTGGTTTTGTTTCTGTGGAACTGCTACTGTAGTTTTGTTTTTTTTCAACACTGCTTAAGATTATTACTACACAAGTTGCAACCGGAGCCCATGTCATACCATAGATTAACAATAAAATACTGTGTATTTCTTCTTTTACAGATTTTAGCTCATCTATGGAAACTTGGTTACTCCCCAGAAGATATTATAGGCAATATCTTCAGGGTCTGTAAGACTTTCCAGATGGCAGAGTATCTCAAACTGGAGTTTATTAAGGTATTCCACAATCTGTTGGACTTCTATAAGAATATTGGTATTTAATAAAGGGGATGTATACATATCCAAGTCATGCTCTAGAATATTGCGTTTGTAATACACCAATGTGGTTCACCAATTTTGTATGGGAGATTATGGATCTGCTGTGAACATAGACTTAAATGTATGCAGCAGTTCCACAGACATAGGCCTTTAGCATTCTGCCTTTTTTTTTTTTTTAAAGAGGCTCTGTCACCAGATTCTCAAATCCCTATCTCCTATTGCATGTGATCGGCGCTGCAATGTAGAGAACAGTAACGTTTTTTTTTGGCCAAGTTATGAGCTATTTTATATATATATATATATATATATATATATATATATATATGCAAATGAGGTTTTAAATGGACAACTGGGCGTGTTTTTTTTCGTATGTCCAACTGGTCGTGTATTGTGTTTTTAACTGGGCGTGTTTACTTGTTTTACTAACTGGGCGTTGTGAATAGAAGTGTATGATGCTGACGAATCAGTGACCAGTTAGCATCATGCTAACACATTCATTTACACAGCAGCATCGCGTTCTTACTAGAACGATCACAAGTGTCCTGATAATGAATACACATGACCTCCAGCCTGGACGTCATGTGTATTCAGAATCCTGACACTTCTGAATCTTTTCTGTGAGATTTCCAGCAAGGGAAACGAAATCTCGTTTACCTCGTAATCTTGCGAGATTTCGTTTCCCTTGCTGGAATCTCACAGAAAAGATTCAGAAGTGTCAGGATTCTGAATACACATAACGTCCAGGCTGGAGGTCATCTGTATTCATTATAAGGACACTTGTGTATGTGGCTGCACATTGTTCTAGTAAGAACGTGATGCTGCTGTGTAAATGAATGGAGAGGAGTGCATGATGCTGATTGGTCACTGATTCGTCAGCATCATACACTTCTATTCACAACGCCCAGTTAGTAAAACAAGTAAACACGCCCAGTTAAAAACACAATACACGCCCAGTTGGACATACGAAAAAAAACACGCCCAGTTGTCCATTTCAAAGCTCATTTGCATAAATATAAAATAGCTCATAACTTGGCCAAAAATTAATGTTTATAAAAAAAACCAAAAAAAACGTTACTGTTATCTACATTGCAGCGCCGATCACATGCAATAGGAGATAGGGATTTGAGAATCTGGTGACAGAGCCTCTTTAAGCCCAAAGCAGAATTTCGATCCAGGAGAGGAGAAACTTTGAGTGTATGTGCAGACAGGGCGAATTGGCTGCAGATTTTATTGAGGAATATGACCGAAGCGGTAAAGTGGATACAATTTCAACAAATCTCATCCACATGCAGAAATGAAGTGCGGAAATTGACTAGCGGAAACGAAGTGCAAAAATGCTGCATTGTCTCTACACAGAACATCCGTTGGAAATTGTGCAGTATTTATACTTTGTGTACCCTAGGGCCCTCCTTTATGTGTTTCTTCTGTTCCTGGTTTTGGCTTAAAAAATACATGCAAAATCTGCATCAAATCACACCTTGAACAAGACCTAAAATAGACTTTTTATATTGAAGGTTCCGGTGATTTCAGTTCTAGCATCTGAATGAGGTTGTTTCTGCAGCAGGTCAGATGTATGGGACGGGTTTCTGCTGCAAACCTTATCTGCAATATGTAGATAGACATGTACAATCCATGTAACAGTGCCCGCTTATTCTGCAATGTTTAACATCGTATGTACTCATACAGTGAACGAGACCCTGTCCACCGTTCTGTTCACAATCGTGTTTTGCCATGAGCACATACAAAACCTTAGACCAACGTCATGGGAATCTTTTGCAGTTTACACCGTTCAGCCATAACATTAACCCCTTAAGGACCCAGCCTGTTTGGGCCTCAAGGACACATACAAATGTTAGAAATCTGACGTGTAAATTTATCGGAATAATGTAATTGTTTTGTGCATCCAAGTGACTCTTGACATTTTGTTTTTTTTGTCACATATTGTACTTTCTTTTGGTGGTAAAAATTTAGTAAATATGGTTTACATTAACTTTTTAAAAGTTAAAAAAAAATTGCCGAAACCGTTAAAGGGAGTCTGTCACCAGAACTTCTGTTTTGAACTAGCCGTATGCTAATATAGTTCATGCTAACCTGATTTTAAATGTTTTCCTTGTTCCCCAGGGTGCCTGCTTTGCATTAAAAACACTCTTATTACGTTTATGCAAGCATTTCAGTGCAACAAGGGCATCCTCAGCGCATGCGCAGTAGTGGCAATTACAATGGCGGACATATTGTTTATACTCTTACTTTTATACTAAGATGTAGGAACGCATGCGCATTCACTACACTGTGGTGCCAATCGTGAACTCGCCGAGTACGCTGCCTGACCCATGTCAAGGGGTTTTAAGAAAATATGTTCCAGAATTGTTGTTTTCTGAGTAATACAAGTATTTACTAAAAATAGTCGTGTCAGGAGAGGTGGCAAGTCCTCTAAAGCTTGTTATAGTGTTTGTGAAAATACTGACCTTTATCTTTGTTTCAGGAAATTGGTTATACGCACATGAAAGTTGCAGAGGGTGTGAATTCTCTGCTACAGATGGCTGGACTCCTTGCTCGGCTATGTCAGAAGACTGCGGTGCCTACAAGCTCATAGCGTTCTGTGTTTTTTCAGTACTGCTGTTCTATAGCTGCGGATTTGACACAAGTATTTTGAGTTGCGTTTTTTATATATATATATATATATATATATATATATACTTTATTGCTGTATAGTGTACTCCATAAATATTTTCAGGTTTCAAAATGTATAGTTTGATTTAATTTTAAATATTTTTTTTTTCAAGATGACCTGTTTGTTAAATGTGGAATGGTATTGTCCTTTAATAATGGACCAACATAGATATTAATGATTTATTCATCATTTTGCATTGGACTATGTTGAAAGTTAAAAAAAAATAAAAGTGCATCTCACAAACTTTCTCCATACTCTGCAGTTGTTTTTAGAGGAAACCACTCAAGATTTGATAGACATACACTATATGGACAAAAGTATTGGGACACCTACACATTACAACTGCAGGAGCTTTTATGACCTCTGAATCTAAATCCATAGGCATTAATATGGAATTAGTCCCTACTTTGCAGATTCTGCTCTTCTGGGAAAGCATTCTACAAGATTTTGGAGAGTGTCTGTGGGAATTTTGCCCATTCATCTAGAAGAACATTTGTGAGGTCAGACACTAATGTTGAACGAGAGGGCCTGGCTCACAATCTCTGTTCCAGTTCATCCCAAAAGTGTTCGATGGGGTTGTGGTCAAGGCTCTGTGGGGGCCAGTCAAGTACTTACACACCAAACTCACCCAACCATGACTTTATGGACACTAGTTCAGATTCATGATGGAACAGAAAAAGGCCTTTTCCCAAACTGTTCCCACAAAGTTGGAAGCATACAATTGTCCAAAATGTCTTGGTATGCTGAAGCATTAAGATTTCGCTTCACTGGAACTAAGGGGCCTAGGCCAACCCCTGAAAAACAACTCCATAGAATTATCCCTCCTCCACCAAACTTTACAATTAAACCATAGAGGAGAAAAAAACAACACAAACCTCACATAGTGCATCAAATGATATAGTAAAAAAGCCACAGATAGGTGATCAGTTCTGCTGACCTGGTTGGTTGTGCTAGGAGCACGACATCCTTGAAAGCGTATTTTAAAATATCGCTGCAGCCTGGGTTCCGATCCGGATCCAAAGGGTCCCAGTGGTAAATGGTAATTTGAGAAGTTTAAGGAAAAAACTGGTTTCCCTGGCGCTGCTAAATGTTAAAACCCTTCTTGAGTTTGAGAATTTAAAAAGAGCAAATGTAACATCAGATTTAGTTGTATTTACTACGCGTTTCAAGGAAAGACCGGCCTTCATCAGGTAAAATAGAAATGCTATATATTCCCCTTGCAAAGGTGAAATATATAGCCAAGACAAAGTGGTAAAAAAAAATGGGTGAAAAAGTGCCAGGTATATAGTCACGCAGAGGTGTTTGGCAGGTTAACCCCTTCAGGACGCAACCTGTTTTGGCCTTGTGGAGAAACAGATTTTTTTCTCAAATCTTTAATCCCTTTATGTGGTTAAAACTTGGGAATGCTTTTACCTATCCAAGCGATTGAGTTTTCTCGTGACATATTGTTCTTTATGATAGTGGAAAAATGTGGTCAATAAATTCAATTTATTTGTGAAAAACACCAATTTAGAGAAAATTTGCAAAAATGAATTTAAATGTAAATGGATCTGCTTGTAAAACAGATAGTAATACCACACAAAATCCCACTAGTTCACATTTCCCATATGTCCTACTTTGTGTGCATCGTTTTTTGAACATCCTTTTATTTTTCTAGGACGTTACAAGGCTAAACTTTAGCAGCAATTTCTCACATTTTCAAGAAAATGTCAAAAGGTTATTTTTACAGGTACCAGTTTAGTTCTAAAGTGGTTTTGAGGGCCTTCTATATTAGAAATCACCCCATTTTAACAACTGCTGCCCTCAAAGTATTCAAAACAGCATTCAGAAAGTTTCTTAACCCTTTAGGCGTTTCACAGGAAATAAAGCAAAGTAGAGGTGAAATTTACAAATTTCATATTTTTATTTTTTTTGCCGAAATTCATTTGTAATACATGTTTTTTTTTTTTTTTTGTAACAGAAGATTTTACCAGAGAAACGCAACTCCATATTTATTGTCCAGATTCTGCCGTTTTTAGAAATATCCCACATGTGGTCCTAATTTACCGAAACACCGGCGTCCGAAGCAAAAAAAAAAGCACCTACAGGATTTTGGGGTCTGCTTTTTTCTTTCTTTTTTTTATATTAAATTTTAGGCACCATGTCAGGTTTGAAGAGTTCTTCTGGTGCCAAAACAGTGAAAACTCCCCAAAAGTGAGCCCATTTGGGAAACTATACCCCTCAAGGAATTTTTCTAGCAGTAGAGTGAGCATTTTGACCCCACAGGTTTTTTGCAGAATTTAGTGGAATTAGGCCGTGAAAATGAAAATCTACTTTTTTTTTTCTCAAACTCAAATGGCTAGCACTTTCGTCGTCCCCATCCCAGATCGAAAATAGTCAATATATCTGCTATATAGACGGATGTGGGGCAATAACAAGTGCTAGCCATTTCTGTCACTCCCTTTTAATATCAACAATTGGGGGATTAATTTTACTTACACTATCGATTACCTTGATTTATCAATTTCAATAACAGAGGAAAAAAATCACCACCCGTACGCACTTCAAAACTGTAGATACTAAGAGCTACCTCAATTATACTAGCGGTTACTACTCCAAGTGGATAAGCAATATCTCCTTTGGCCAGTATAAAAGGATATGGAAGAATTGCACACTAGACACAGACTTCCAAAAACAGAGTCGGGTGTTGTATAAATGTTTCAGAGAGAAGGGATATCCCAAATATGTACTAGCCCAAGCCTACAAAAGAATGCGCAAATTAACCCACAAAGAATGCATTCTTCCGAAACAAGAAAAACAAAACACATTTCAAAATCCACATAATACAAGGAGGGCCCCGGCTCTTAAACCAGAGCTCAATTTTAATTTTATCACCACATACAATATAGCTCACAAAAACAATCAAGGACCGCCTGGCCAAACATTGGCACATCCTACAGCACGACCCCTTTCTTAAAACTTTCCCCCCGTAACCCCTCCTGACATTTAGGAGAGCTCTCACTATTAAAAATATTTTAGTCCCCAGTAGGGTAAATTTTCCACAAATTGGGACCAAACGTGCTTACTTTTAGCCCCAAATTAAGATCAAAGTGGGGTGTTTTAAATGTGGCACACCTAGGTGCCTATGCTGTCACACTATCACCCACAATACTACCACCTTTTGTTCAAATCATAATGGAATACATTTAACATAAAGAAAACACACAACTGTCAATCACCGTTCATAATCTATTTAATAAATTGTCTGCGGAGCTCAATATGTAGGGAGAACTATTCAACCCCTTTACTGCAGACTCAATAAACATAGGTCTAACTAACAAACTATTCCTCATGCACAGTGTCTCAAAATATTGCAGATTTAAGCATAAAGGGGATTTTGGGTGTTTAAAAATAACCCCAATTGACCAAATAGATGCACACCTTCCCAATAGGTTCAACTCTTTATGCAAAAGAGAGGTCTATTGGATCTACAAATTAGATACCTTGGTGCCCCATGTTTAGACGAATTGACTGAAACTATCATCTAGCGTATCCAGCCGTTTCCCTGTGAACAGGTCCCTTACCCTCCTTTCTTATGTCTACCTCACATTGATGTATATCCAGCACATACAACAGTCCCCTTACTGATCTGGACCCTGTGACCCCAATAGGTGCACAACTTACCAATCTAAGGATTATCATTGAATTCCCCCGCAGAACGGCTACCGACCCAGAATAAATAGCAATCAGCACCACATAAACTTCCGCTCCGTCTCTTCGTTTTTCCCTATTGACTCCACTGAGCTTCCACAGTCCCAGCTAGCGTCAGGTTACCTTAGTTACAAAATGGGACTACATTTCATTACAGTAACTCTTTATAGAGCACTCACCAACCCTCCATAACTCCACCATAGCCTCCAACTCCCAGGCTACACACCACTACCATTTCCAGTGGCACGATCATGCAGACTGCAGCAGGCCAGTTTCTTCATTTTATACACAGGTTTGATTTCTTTTAAAATATGCTACGATACGGCAGTTATCAACTCTGCCTATATACTTTATTAACACGTACATGCCACTGTGATTGGTGAAATACGTGAAATCCTCTACCTTTCTTATCTATTCTGCAGTATTTTGATGTTTGTTTTTACTTTGACAGTCTGTCTTATCTAATGACCTTTTCAAACCAAGTAACCTTTAGGCTGGATTCACACGAGCATGTTCGGTCCGTAATGGACGGAATGTATTTCGGCCGCAAGTCCCGGACCGAACAGACTGCAGGGAGCCGGGCTCCTAGCATCATAGTTATGTACGACCCTAGGAGTCCCTGCCTCGCTGCGGGGCAACTGTCCTGTACTGTAATCATGTTTTCAGTACGTGACAGTAGTTCCACGGAGAGGCAGGGACTCCTAGTGTCGTACATAACTATGATGCTAGTAGCCCGGCTCCCTGCAGTGTGTTCGGTCTGGGATTTGCGGCCGAAATACGTTCCGTCCTTTACGGACCGAACATGCTCGTGTGAATCCAGCCTTAAAGGGAATGTGTTGCCAGAAAAACATGTTTTTTTTTTAAAAATTAAACATTTAGTGTGTGGGTGATTAAACATTGTTCAAATTTTTTTTATTTTTTTTACGAGTCAGGAAATATTATAAATTAATTCTAATTTATAATACTACCCATTTTTGGTCACTAGATGGGGCTATTCCCAAAATTGCAGCATTGCAACATTGGGTTAAAAGCCCTCGCTCTAGTGAGCTCTCAGCATCCCCCCCTCCTTTATCCTGGCTAGTGCCGGGATAAACGAGGGGTTTGAACGGTGTAACCTCCTACACTGTGTGTCGCCATTTTTTGAGCTAACACACAGTGTAGTAGGTTTACATACAGTAGTAAACACACACAAACACGAACATACATTGAAATCTCTTACCTGCTCCTGCCGCCGCGGCTCCCTCCGGCCCGTCCGCTCCGTTTGCTGCCGCTGGTCCAAGTGCACAAATCCGGAAGCCGCGACCGGAAGTAGTAATATTACTGTCCGGACGCGACTTCCGGTCCACAGGAAAATGGCGCCGGACGGCGCCAATTTCGAATTGGAGTGTGTGGGAGCGGCGCATGCGCAGTTCCCACACAGACGCCGTACACGGAAGTCAATGGGACGGGAGCCGTTCGCAGTCCCTATGGGACTGTGGCTGCCGTATTCCATGTCTGTATGTGTCGTTAATCGACACAGACAGAAATGGAAAAAAAATGGCAGCCCCCATAGGGAAGAAAAAGTGTAAAAATAAGAAAAAGTAAAACACAAACACACAAATGAATATAAACGTTTTTAATAAAGCACTAACATCTTTAACATATAAAAAAATAATTTGTGATGACACTGTTCCTTTAAAGAGGCTCTGTCACCACATTATAAGTGCCCTATCTCCTATATAAGAAGATCGGCGCTGTAATGTAGGTGACAGCAGTGCTTTTTATTTAGAAAAACAATCTATTTTTACCACTTTATGAGCGATTTTTAGCTTTATGCTAATTAGTTTCTTAATGCCCAAGTGGGTGTGTTATTACTTTAGACCAAGTGGGCATTGTACAGAGGAGTGTATGACACTGACCAATCAGCGTCATGCACTTCTCTCCATTTACTCTGCAGATAGCGATATAGTTATGTACAGCCTCATACACACACACACTAACATTACTGCGGTGTCCTGACAATGAATACACATGACCATCCAGCCTGGACGTCATGTGTATTCACAATCCCGGCACTTCTGAATCTTTTCTGTGAGATTACAGCAAGGCAAATGTAATCTCATTTGAAATGACAGGTTACATCGTAATCTCGCGAGATTATGCTTGCCTTGCTGTAAATCTCACCGAGACGCTACAGAAGTGACAGGATTCTGAATACACATCACGTCCTGGCTGGAGGGAATGTAAATTCTTTGTCAGAACACTGCAGTAACGTTATAGTGTGTTTGTTTCTGTGGCTGCACATAGCGATATAGCTATATCGCTAGTGCAGTGTAAATGAACGGAGAGACGTGTATGACGCTGATTGGTCAGCTTCATACACTCCTCTGTACAACGCCCACTTGGTCTAAAGTATAAACACGCCCACTTGGGCATTAAGAAACTCATTAGCATAAAGCTAAAAATCGCTCATAAAGTGGTAAAAATTTATCATTTTTCTAAATAAAAGCACTGCTGTCACCTACATTACATCGCCCATCTCCTTATGTAGGAGATTGTCACTACATTATAAGTGCCCTGAGTTTCTTTAACCTGTCCAACACATTTGCATGACTCATCCAAACACCTCTGCATGACTCATCCATGTGACCTGGCACCTTTTCACACTTTTTTTACCACTTTGTGTTGGCTATATATTTCACCTTTGCAAGGGGAATATATAGCATTTGTATTTTACCTGATGAAGAGGCCGGTCTAGTAAATAAAACAATATTTGATGTTACATTTGCTTGTTTTAAATCCTCGCTACTCAACAGGGGTTTTACCAGTTAGTAGCGCCAGGGAAATCCGTATTTTTTCTCAAAATACCGAACTTTACAGTTGGCACAATGCAGTCAGGAAACGTCCTGGCATTCGCCAAACCCAGACATGTCCATCAGACTGCCAGATAAAGAAGCGTGAGTCGCCAGTCCGCAGAGCACATTTACGCTACTCCATCCGACGCTTGGCATTGTCTTTGGAGATGTAATTTCCCGCCACACCGTTTATGTGCTGATCATGCCGGAGGATTGGAACTCTGCAGTTATTGAGTCAGCAGAGTGTTGGCGACATTTATGCACTATGCGCCTCCGCACTTGGCGACCCTGCTCTGTAGCTTTACGTGGCTTGCCACTTCATGGCTGAGTGACTGTGGGTTCCTATACGATTCCACTTGAATACCACTCACAGCTGATGGTGGAATATCTAGGAGGGAAGAGATTTCACAAACTGACTTGTTGCAAACGGTGGAATCCTATTACAGTACCATGCTGGAGTTCAGTGAGCTCTTTAGAACGAGCCATTCTTTCGCAAATGTTTGCAAGGGTCCATTCACGCATTGCAATTGAGGTCCGGTTAGAACTGCATTTGAAAACAAAATGCAATTTTACCGGGATTTTGTTAGTTTTTCAATGCGGTAAACGCAACCGCAACAAAAAGCTCACCAAATCACGGTAAAACACATGCAGTTTTTCAATGTGGCTCTAACCGCAGCTCTAGCACAGCGTGTGAGTTGACCCTTAGTTTCTCTGACAGATTGCTAGTGGATCTACTGAGAAAATGAGTGCTAGATGCTATTTAAAGGGGTTTTCCGAGTTAAATTGATATCGGGGCACTTTATCTAGTGTCTCTCCCGGAATCTAACCTTGTAATTTACTATTTCCAAAGTGCTGTTTCTCTGTTCTCGCTGCGCGTCATGTGACCTCTGACGTCCCTTTTCCATCAATCTCTAGTGACGTGCTGTATACCGATCACATGGGCTAGGAGCTGATAGTCCTAGCCCAGTATACCGCACGTCACTAGTGACGTGTCCTTTCGGGAGTGTGTATTTTCACAACAGGGGGAACGCTCATGCGCGATGCTTCTAGTACTCTCTCCGTACCCTGCTGGCTAATACAGATTTATCCTGCAGTTTACTCTCTAGTCCTGAGAAAATAGCAGTGAGCTTCTGGTCTGTTCTGTGGCTGCATTGTAATAATGCCTTTTATTACACAAACGGCAGTAGGAACACCTCCATGACTTTCCATTTGTACTTTTTATGGAAAGCAAATATATTTCAAAGGACAAAATAATTCAGAGGAGGCAAACGTTTTCTAAACTTGAGCGTCACTTCCCCATATTAAAAATAATTAAGAATCCTTGTTTTATGTACAATTTTAATACATGGGTTCATCAATGTAATTGTAACAGTTTTTCGACAATACAATGCTCATTCAGCTAGAGTGCCTGGTATAAAAACTATTGCATGGTGTTGCCCATGGCAACTTTTTTTGCAGGATTTCATTTTTTAGCCAGACTGAATCGAACGCATTGTATGGTTTTGCTCTCGGGAGTAAACTCGGTAGTGTTTCTATGAATTCCTTGATTGAAATTTTTTTTCCATCTTCGTTTCCACTCTCAGTGTCTTGAAAATAGAAATTAGGAGGTGATTGAAAAGTTCACTCTACAGGATGCACTATGCGGTCTGTCATCTTCACATTTCTGATTTACTGTATTGTTGGAGATTTTAAAATCCATACCATCGGTGTCAGCACATTTTGTTTTTCTAGTCCTGATACAAACACACAAAAAAGAAATGTTAAAATATTTTCAGCTGCAAGAAAGGGGGAGATGGATCAAAACTGGTGTAGCACATTGTATGGCGCAGGGGACCTTTAAAGCTGTCACTCAAGAGCAGAGGGGAGAGGTTTGCGGGGGGGGGGAGGTTTACTGCCAAAAGCTCCGACACTGCATCACGGCACGTGAGTGATTAAAACTCTCTGTTACGTTACTACTATGAACAGGTATGTTAAAATAGGTTTCCACGTCACCTACCTTGCGCTGTCAGCAGTATGGGGGAAGGGTCAAAACTGCTGACAGACTCCATTTAAGATGTTAATAAGTATACCCCAGCCATAAGTTCTAATATAGTACAACTTGGTACCCAAATTAATAAAACTTGAAGCAGGAGCTTGCTGGTAGCTGTAGTGAAAACCTAAAGTTTCCGTTTTAGATGGGGTAGTTCTAACTACATACCATAGCAATGGCCCATGACAAGGAAGATGGCAGCTTAGGCTCGCCTTATGTGAAATACAGGATAATTCATGTCTCCATGAGTAGTCGTATGTCAGTGCATATGGACTATTAATACCTTAAAGTATACCTAACTTTTCAGGTGACTTTTCAAAATAAGCTGTCTTATGTGTCATATGAGGAATAACACTATTTCTGGACATTGCATGACTTTTATTCTGCATTTTTAGACATTTACCCCTCTGCAGGCTGTTAACTCTCAGTTTTTTCTGAGATAGTGGACAGAGCCTAACTGCTATCATGTCTTCTATATATAGCACACAGAGAAGTGTAGAATCCTGCTGTCCTATCTCTATCAAACACACACACACACACACACACACACACACACACACACACACACACACACACACACACACACACACACACACACACACACACACACACACACACACACACACACACACATATACAGAAATAAGTATTTGAACCCTTGCTGATTTTGTAAGTCTGCCCACTGTCCAAGACATGAACAGTCTAGAATTTTTAGGCTAGGTTAATTTTACCAGTGAGAGATAGATTATATAAAAAAAACAAAAAACAGAAAATCACATTGTCAAAATTATATATATTTATTTGCATTGTGCACAGAGAAATAAGTATTTGATCCCTTTGGCAAACAAGACTTAATACTGAGTGGCAAAACCCTTGTTGTCAAGCACAGCAGTTAGACGTTTTTTGTAGTTGATGATGAGGTTTGCACACATGTTAGTTGGAATTTTGGCCCACTCCTCTTTGCAGATCATCTGTAAATCATTAAGATTTCGAGGCTGTCGCTTGGCAACTCGGATCTTCAGCTCCTTCCATAAGTTTTCGATGGGATTAAGGTCTGGACACTGGCTAGGCCACTCCATGACCTTAATGTGCTTCTTTTTGAGCCACTCCTTTGTTGCCTTGGCTGTATGTTTCGGGTCATTGTCATGCTGGAATATACAAAAAAAAATAAAATAAGATATACAAAAAAAAAAAAAAACCTGGTGTGCGGATGTTTGGCACTGCATGCAGGGCAGCCCGCTCTCTTACAGTATGGGCGTTATAAATAGGCTGCTATTCGGCGATATATGCTGTGCCTCACTATCCAAACACTATGCCTCCATGTTTTACACACTACACTCACTTTTCTGTTTCACTCACAGCCAGCCCTGATTTCTACACACTACACTTAGTCATGTCCCCTATACCTCACATGTGCACTATACACAGTACTTTATTATTTATTTATTATTATTACACATTTACTTCCATGCCCAACACACCACTCCCCTCAAGGTTAGTGGGAGTGGCTATCATTATTTAAACACACCTGGGCACTTCCCATCAACAGCATTCTCTGACCTGGTTGCGTCCTGTTTGGAACGGGTTTTCTACCCACCTCCTAATCTGTGAGTATGGCCTTTTCTGTGGTTTTAATTGTCGTGCTGGAAGACCCAGCCACAAGCCATTTTTAATGTCCTGGTGGAGGGAAGGAGGTTGTCACTCAGGATTTGACGGTACATGGCTCCATCCATTCTCCCATTGATGCGGTGAAGTAGTCCTGTGCCCTTAGCAGAGAAACACCCCCAAAACATAATGTTTCCACCTCCATGCTTGACAGTGGGGACGGTGTTCTTTGGGTCATATGCAGCATTTCTCTTCCTCCAAACACGGCGAGTTGAGTTAATGCCAAAGAGCTCAATTTTAGTCTCATCTGACCACAGCACCTTCTCCCAATCACTCTCAGAATCATCCAGATGTTCATTTGCAAACTTCAGACGGGCCTGTACATGTGCCTTCTTGAGCAGGGGGACCTTGCGGGCACTGCAGGATTTTAATCCATTACGGCGTAATGTGTTACCAATGGTTTTCTTGGTGACTGTGGTCCCAGCTGCCTTGAGATCATTAACAAGTTCCCCCCGTGTAGTTTTCGGCTGAGCTCTCACCTTCCTCAGGATCAAGGATACCCCACGAGGTGAGATTTTGCATGGAGCCCCAGATCGATGTCGATTGACAGTCATTTTGTATGTCTTCCATTTTCTTACTATTGCACCAACAGTTGTCTCCTTCTCACCCAGCGTCTTACTTATGGTTTTGTAGCCCATTCCAGCCTTGTGCAGGTCTATGATCTTGTCCCTGACATCCTTAGAAAGCTCTTTGGTCTTGCCCATGTTGTAGAGGTTAGAGTCAGACTGATTAATTGAGTCTGTGGACAGGAGTCTTTTATACAGGTGACCATTTAAGACAGCTGTCTTTAATGCAGGCACCAAGTTGATTTGGAGCGTGTAACTGGTTTGGAGGAGGATGAACTCTTAATCAGAGATGAGCGAACCGGGACAACCGAACCCCCGGAAAAGTTCGGTTCGCAGCGAATCCGAACTTCACCGGGTTCGGCCGAACCCGTTTTGACCGAACCCGGTCAAAAACATTATACAAATCGGCAGCCACTTATCTCTATCAATCACTGATAGAGAAAAGAGGCTGCTGATTAAAAATAAAATAAAAAGCATTTCATACGTACGCGGTCGTTGTCTTGGTGACGAGTCCCTCTTCTTCCTCCAGTCCGACCTTTTCTGACGCGGCAGCCTGTGATTGGCTGCAGAGGCCTCTGCAGCCTGTGATTGGCTGCAGAGGCCGCGGCAGCCTGTGATTGGCTGCAGCGCTCACATGGGCTGCATCGTCATAATGGAATGTCGGGCCGGATGTCGAGAGGGACGCGTCACCAAGGCAACGGCCAGGAGACCGGACTGGAGGAAGCAGGGAGTTCCCGGTAAGTATGAACGTCTTTTTTTTTACAGGTACTGTGATCGGTAGTCACTGTCCAGGGTACTGAAACAGTTACTGCCGATCAGTTAACTCTTTCAGCAACCTGGACAGTGACTATTTAGGGTATGTGCACACACACTAATTACGTCCGTAATTGACGGACGTATTTCGGCCGCAAGTACCGGACCGAACACAGTGCAGGGAGCCGGGCTCCTAGCATCATAGTTATGTACGATGCTAGGAGTCCCTGCCTCTCTGCAGGACAACTGTCCCGTACTGTAATCATGTTTTCAGTACGGGACAGTTGTCCGGCAGCGAGGCAGGGACTCCTAGCATCGTACATAAATATGATGCTAGGAGCCCGGCTCCCTGCAGTGTGTTCGGTCCGGTACTTGCGGCCGAAATACGTCCGTCAATTACGGACGTAATTAGTGTGTGTGCACATACCCTTACTGACATCGCCTAGCAACGCTGCCGTAATGACGGGTGCACACATGTAGCCACCCGTCATTACAGGGCCTCATGCACACGACCATAAAAACACCCGTTATCACGGGTCGTAATTACGACCCGAAATAGCGGGCCCATAGACTTCTGTTAGCCACGGGTACCTTCCCGTTTTCTCACGGGAAGGTGCCCGTGCCGTTAAAAAGATAGAACATGTTCTATTTTTTTATTTTACGGGCCGTGCTCGTAATTACGATTCGTAACTACGAGCACGGCCGGCCGGCCACGGGCAGCCGGCCGCTTTTGCGAACCGTGCTGTCATTATAATTATAGCAGCACGGCCCGTAAAATAGAAAAATAGAACATGTTCTATTTTTTTAACGGCACGGGCACCTTCCCGTGAGAAAACGGAAAGGTACCCGTGGGTAACAGAAGTCTATGAGCCCGTTATTGCGGGTCGTAATTACGACCCGCAATAATGGGTGTTTTTACGGTCGTGTGCATAATGGAAGCACGGCTCGGAAAAACGAACGGCTGCCCGTGCTCATCTCCTGAAATACTCTGTGCTGCCTTAAACTCTGTGGACAGGTTAGGATACTGTTTCTTTTAAATGCTGCTGGGGAACCCGCTCGATCCACTATATAAGGCTACGCTACAGTGCAGCATTTAAAAGAAACAGGATCCTGACCTGTCCACAGAGTTTAAGGCAGCACAGAGTATTTCAGGAGATGAGCGTGCAGATTCAGTGCTGCTGTGAACTCTGCTCTTACCATTACGTAGCTCTCAGTCTGTTACCTCTCCTCCACTCCTGTCCTCAAGAACACCTTCACATGATTGGCAAGTCACCACGTAATGGTAAGAGCAGAGTTCACAGCAGCACAGAGTATTTCAGGAGATGAGCGTGCGGATCTTGTGCGTGGTGGTGACTTGCCAATCATGTGAACGTGTTATAGAGGACAGGAGTGGAGGAGATGTAACAGACTGAGCTACGTAATGGTAAGAACAGAGTTCACAGCAGCACAGAGTATTTCAGGAGAGGAGCGTGCAGATTCAGTGCTGCTGTGAACTCTGCTCTTACCATTACGTAGCTCAGTCTGTTACCTCTCCTCCACTCCTGTCCTCAATAACACCTTCACATGATTGGCAAGTCACCACCCCGCACAAGATCCGCACGCTCATCTCCTGAAATACTCTGTGCTGCTGTGAACTCTGCTCTTACCATTACGTGGTGACTTGCCAATCATGTGAAGGTGTTCTGGAGGACAGGAGTGGAGGAGAGGTAACAGACTGAGAGCTACGTAATGGTAAGAGCAGAGTTCACAGCAGCACTGAATCTGCACGCTCATCTCCTGAGATACTCTGTGCTGCTGTGAACTCTGCTCTTACCATTACGTGGTGACTTGCCAATCATGTGAAGGTGTTCTGGAGGACAGGAGTGGAGGAGAGGTAACAGACTGAGAGCTACGTAATGGTAAGAGCAGAGTTCACAGCAGCACTGAATCTGCACGCTCATCTCCTGAGATACTCTGTGCTGCCTTAAACTCTATGGACAGGTCAGGATCCTGTTTCTTTTAAATGCTGCACTGTAGCGCAGCCTTATATAGTGTATCGAGCGGGTTCCCCAGCAGTATTTAAAAGAAACCGCGTTTGTGTATGTGTGTGTTTGTGTATATATGTGTGTTTTTGGGTATGTGACTTTGTCTGTTTTTGTTTTTATATGTGTGTTTGTGTATTTGTGTGTGTATATATGGGTGTGTTTGTGTATATGTGTTTGTGTATATGTTTGTGTATATATGGGTGTATTTGTGTATATGTTTGTGTGTAGATGTTTGTGTGTGTTTTTGTATATGTGTGTGTTTGTGTATATGGGTGTGTGTTTGTGTGTATATATGGGTGTGTTTGTGTATATGTGTTTGTGTATATGTGTGTTTGGGTATGTGTGTTTTTGTTTGTATATGTGTTTGTGTATATGTGTTCGTGTATGTGTGTGTATAACTGTGTGTGTGTGTGTGTGTGTGTGTGTGTGTGTGTTTGGATATGTGTGTTTTTGTTTGTATATGTGTGAGTTCGTGTATATGTGTGTGTGTTTGTGTGTGTGTGTGTGTGTGTGTGTGTGTGTGTGTGTGTGTGTATATCTTGTTGTGTTTGTGTATATATGTGTGTGTCTGTGTATGGTTGTTTGTTTGTTTGTGTGTGCGTGTATATATGTGTGTAGGTGAGTAGAAGTATTGGTATTGTTCACATTGATAACTGTTTTTTTATGTTGTTGCAGATTTTGATGTACCGATTGGACTACATCTTCGATTCGTTGGACTACTGCGTAGATCTACGTTTTTTCAAATTTTAATAAAATGGTTAACGAGGGTTTTGTTGGGGATTTCTTATTTCAATAAAAAAGAATTGTCTTTGTGTTTTTTTTTAAACTTTATTAGTGCCTAGATAATGGTAGTTGGCTGATTGACAGCGTCCATTATTAAGGCGGTACTTAGTGTTAGCCGGTGCAGAGGCTAGCACTAACCACCCATTATTACCCCCGGTACCCACCACCACCAGGGGTGCCGGGAAGAGCTTGGTACGATCCAGTACCCGACCATCTGTTGTGATGGTCGGGTACTGGGGCGGCCGTAGGCTGGTATTATGAGGCTGGGAAGGGCCAAAATCAGTGGACCTTCCCACCCTTGCAATGCTAGGCTGCTGCTGCTGTGTTGTATCGGGCTGGTTATAAAAATCGGGGGGACCCCCACGTCGTTTTTTTTTTGAATTTAACAAATTTAACAATAGACGGGTCCCCCACATTTTTAATAACCAGCCATATACAAGGCCGCTGCAGTCTGGCATTACATTGGTGGGAAGGGACACTGGTTTTGTCCATTCCCAGGCTAATAACACTGTGTTGTATGTGGCTGGTTATGATAAATTGGGTGGAACCCCATGTCTTTTTTAAAAAAAAAAAAAAATGTAAATAAATAATTTTAAAAAATGACGTGGGGTCCCCCCCACTTTTATAACCAGCCAGATACAACACAGCAGCAGCAGCCTAGCATTACAAGGGTGGGAAGGTCCACTGTTTTTGGCCCTTCCCAGCCTCATAATACCAGCCTGCGGCCGCCCCAGAGCCCGACCATCACAACAGATGGTCGGGTACTGGATCGTACCTGGCTCTTCCCGGCACCCCTGGTGGTGGTGGGTACCGGGGTAATAATGGTGGTTAGTGTTAGCCTCTGCACCGGCTAACACTAAGCCTCGCCTTAGTAATGGATGTTGTCACTTAGACAGCGGCCATTACTAAAGTGGTAGTAATAAAATTTGAAAAGACAAAGATATAGATAAAATATTTAATTGAAATAAAGCACCCCCAACACAACCCTCATTAACCATTTTATTGTAGAAAAAAAACGTCATCTAAGTAGTCCTCGAAACCGACGTAGTCCAAACACCAAACCTGTAAAAAAAAATGAAATAAAACATGTCGTAGGCTTAGATTCAGTTTAATGTGTGATACTGACTGTTATACCATGTATAGAAGCCTGCCGTGAAGTTGACTTAGATACAGGGCGCCAGCAGACAGTATCATACATGGCCATACATACATATATACAAACATACATACAAGCATGCACATATATACATGCAAATATACATACATGCAAACATACACACATATATACATGCAAACTATCATACATACATGCATACACACACACATGAAAACATACATACATACAAACAAACATGCAAAGATACATACATACATATATACAAGCATGCACAAATATACATGCAAACATAAATACATGCAAACATAATTACATACATGCACATATATATAAACATACATGCAAACATACATGCAAAAATAAAAACATGCAAACATACATACATGCACATATATACATACATACATACATACATGACAACATACATACAAACATACATGACAACATACATACATGCAAACATACATACATACATGCAAACATACATACACACATGCAAACATATATACATGCAAATATACATACAAACATGCACATGTATACATACATGTCAACATACATGCAAACATACATGCACATATATATACATACATACATACATACATGACAACATACATACATGCAAATATATACATGCAAATATACATACATACACACATGCACATATATACATACATGCCAACATACATACATACATGACAACATACATACATACATATATATATATATATATATACACACACATGCAAATATACATACAAACATGCATACATACATACATGCAAACATACATTCATGCAAACACACATACATGCAAACATACATACATACATGCAAACATACATACATACATACATACATACAAATATACATACACACATGCACATATATACATACATACATGACAACATACATACATACATACATGACAACATACATGCAAAAATACATACATGCAAACATACACACATGCAAACATACATACATACATGCAAATATATACATGCAAATATACATACAAACATGCACATACATACATACATGACAACATACATACATGCTAACATACATACATACATACATACATACATGCCAACATACATACATGCCAAAAAATAATAATAATACGTTCATACTTACTTTCCTCCTGTCCGGCCTCCAGCGATGACGTTTCATCCATGTCGCCGCTGCAGCCTGTGATTGGCTGCAGAGGCGGTCACGTGGGATGAAGCGTCATCCTGACGTGCGTGACCGCCACTACAGCCTGTGATTGGCTGCAGCGGCGAAAGGGATGAAACGTCATCGCTGGAGGCCAGACAGGAGGATAATTATAATTTTTTTTTTTTTATTACATTTAAATTGTATTTTCCGCGCGCCGAGCATGTACTGTCAAGGTTGCTGAAAGAGTTAGTGCAGCCCATTAACTCTATCAGCACCCCGGACAGTAGCATGCTCGGCGCACGTAAGTGACAGGTTCGGTCAGAACTAGTTCGGTCCGAACCGAACTTTTTTGTGAAATTCGGCGAACTAGCCGAACCGAACTTTTGATAAGTTCGCTCATCTCTACTCTTAATGGTTGGTAGAGGATCAAATACTTATTTCTCTGTGCACAATGCAAATAAATATATATAATTTTGACTATGTGATTTTCAGTTTTTTTTAAAAATATAATCTATCTCTCACTAGTAAAATTAACCTAGCCTAAAAATTCTAGACTGTTCATGTCTTTGACAGTGGGCAAACTTACAAAATCAGCAAGGGATCAAATACTTATTTCCTTCACTGTGTATATATATATATATATATATATATATATATATATATATATCCAAGAAAAAGAGACTGGAAGCAGCACTCAGCAAAAAAATGTGAATTTATTCACCCAACACAGCAACGTTTCACTTCCTCCATGGAAGCATTTTCAAGCAGTAAATGAAAACCACACATTGACATATATAGACAGAGCCTCAGCTCAATTAACAGGTGTAATGAATCGTAATAGTTATTACAATGTATCAAAAAATACGATATATTATAAAAGTGTAGCAAAAGATATCGTACAGAAACATATGTGTCAATAACTGACATTTAGATGTAAATAATCACAACTGTATTAAGTGACATGTATGTGTATATAATGGTGAAAACATATTAATTACAGATTAATCAACAATCACAGTATGATACACAGAAGCTGGCACTCACCAATCTAGGTAAATAAGGACCATCTGTCCACGAGATGTCAGTGAAAAAAGAAAGAAGAATTTCGGCGCCATAATCGCCATATTGCGCATGCCCCAACTCACACCGTCTATTGGCTACTGCCAACACGTGCACAACCAAGCACTATGACCCTGTACATCGCGGCGTAATGTTTCTTTTTTCACTGACATCTCGTGGACAGATGGTCCTTATTTACCTAGATTGGTGAGTGCCAGCTTCTGTGTATCATACTGTGATTGTTGATTAATCTGTAATTAATATGTTTTCACCATTATATACACATACATGTCACTTAACCCCTTAATGACCAGCCTATTTTGGACCTTAATGACCAAGCTATTTTTTACGTTTTTCAATCATCGCATTCCAAGAGCTATAACCTTCTTATTTTTGCGTCGACATAGCTGTATAAGGTCTTGTTTTTTGCGGGACAAGTTGTATTTTTTAATAGCACCATTTTTAGGTACAAATTATTTATTGATGAACTTTTATTAACTTTTTTTTGGGGGGGAATAGAAAAAAATCTGAAATTTTGCCACTCTTTTTTGCGTCCTAAATCTACGCCGTTTACCGTGTGGTATAAATAACACAATAACTTTATTCAGCGGGTTGTTACGATTGCAACGATACCAAATTTGTATAGTTTTTGTATGTTTTACTACTTTTACACAGTAAAAACGCTTTTTTTTCAAAATTATTTGTTTTTGTGTCTCCATATTTGAAGAGCCGTAAGGTTTTTATTTTTTCGCCGATGCAGTTGTATGAGGGCTTTTTTTTTGCGGGACGACTTGTAGTTTTTATTGGTACCATTTTGGAGTAGATGCGACTTTTTGATCACTTTTTATTACATTTTTTTAAAGTCAGTATTCGCAGAAAACAGCAATTTTTCCATAGTTTTTTATTATTTTTTTTACGGCGTTCACCGTGCGGGTTAAATAATATAATAGATTTATAGTCGGGGTCGTTACGGACGCGGCGATAGCAAATATGTGTAACTTTTTTACTTTATTTTGTTTTTTTAATAGTAAAGCTGTTTGTAAGGGGAAAAGCTGGGTTTTTCATTTTTTTCACTTTTTTTTTTTTAATTAACTTTGTTCAACTTTTTTTTCACTTTTTTACTAGTCCCATTAGGGGACTATAATATGCGATTCTCCGATCGCTATTATAATACACTGCAATACTTCTGTATTGCAGTGTATTACTGCCTGTCCGTTTAACACGGACAAACATCTGCTAGGTCATGCCTGCGGCATGATCTAGCAGGCATTCACTTCGGGCAGCCTGGGGGCCTTTATTAGACCCCCGGCTGCCATTGGAGACACAGACACTCGGCGATCGTATCGCCGGGTGTCTGTGGGGGAGAGAGGGAGCTCCCTCCCTCTCTCCAAAACCACTCAGATGCGGTGCACGCTATTGAGCACCGCATCTGAGGGGTTAAACGGGTGAGATCGATACTGATATCGATCTCACACGGCATAGCAGGGATGCCCCCAGCCCTCAGCTGCTTCTAGCAGCTGAGAGCAGGGAGATCTGACAGTTCCCTGCTCTGTAAACTTATTCCGATGCCGCGACGTAAAAAGTCTATGGCATCGGAATAAGGCCCGTTAGTGACCGACGTAGAAACACGATGGGCCGGTCACTAACGGGTTAATACAGTTGTGATTATTTACATCTAAATGTCAGTTATTGACACATATGTTTCTGTACGATATCTTTTGCTACACTTTTATAATATATCGTATTTTTTGATACATTATATAACTATTACGATTCATTACACCTGTTAATTGAGCTGAGGCTCTGTCTATATATGTCAATGTGTGGTTTTCATTTACTGCTTGAAAATGCTTCCATGGAGGAAGTGAAACGTTGCTGTGTTGGGTGAATAAATTCTCATTTTTTTGCTGAGTGCTGCTTCCAGTCTCTTTTTCTTGGATATATGCATGAGGAGCCCGTCACTCCTTGATATTTTGAAGCTAGCACCAACCGTTTCTGGCTATTGACACAGTGCTGCTCCTATGTTTGGATCTTCTATATATATATATGTGTATATATATATATATATATGGATCTTCTATATATATATATGTGTATATATATATATATATATATATATATATATATATATTAAAGCAGCAACATGGAGGAGATTATACAGCAGTAATGAGCAGTGTAGCTGAGAATCCAGCACTGGGGTTAGAGAGCACTTACCGGGAAGCTGTAGTTGTATTTTTTAGTGTCACCATTTTGGGCTGATATGCATTGTATAACTTTTTTAAGAGTGTGGAAAAAAATAGCAATTCCACCATTGTTTTTGTCTTTTGTCTTTACAGCGTTCACTGTGCAGTTTAATTGACATTTTAAATTTGTTCTGCGGGTCAGTACGATGATGGCAATACCCAATGTACATAGTTTTTTTTATGTTTGACTACATTTGCACCATTATAAACTTTTTAGTTTTTTTTAAATATAATTTGTTTTTGTTTTACTATATTCTGAGAGACATAACTTTTTTATTTTTACGTCGATGGAGCTGTGAGAGGGCTTGTTTTTTGTGGGATGAGTTACGTTTTCATTGGTAGCATTTTGGGGTACATAAAACTTTATGATTATGTACATATGATTTTTTTGTGGGGGGAAATAAACAAAAACCAGCAACTTTGTTGTTGTTTTTTATATGTGATGCTGGATAAATAACGTGATAATTTTATAGTTTGGGTCGTTGTGTCAATTATGTGTAATTTTATTTATATATTTATTTATGCTTTCTCAAGTGAGTTTATGGTGCAAATGGTGAGTATCTATAGAGAAACTACAATCATGCAATACATTGATCAATACATAACCAATTAAATATAAAACATTATATAAAATATATACTGCGCTACCGGGATGTAAAATACATGGCAGTGAGTTTGTATTGGGGAGTATAAATGCTATTATATTATGCACATGTGCACTTTGTCACTTTATTAAGCTTTTTCACTAGAAGTATTTATCATGTTACTTTGAAAGGAGTTTTCATGTATATGAATTGATAGAGTAACATGTATTTATTAATCCCAGCCATTTTTTTGGATTACCATTTTCATTTTTTCTTCCATTTTCATTTTTTCTTCCCCACCTTTAAAAAGCTATGACTTCTTTTATTTTTCTGTAATTTTAGCCATATGAGGGCTTGTTTTTTGCGGGATGAGTTGTAGTTTTTAACGGTTCAATTTGTTGTACCATATAATTTATTGGGAAACTGGAAAAAAAATATTTGTGGGGTGAAATAGGAAAAAACAGCGATTCCTCAATCTTTTGAGGGGTTTCGTTTTTAGGGCTTTCACCATACCGTAAAAACAGCATGTTAACTTCTTCCAGTCAATACGATTACGGCGATACCAAACTTATATAGTTGTTTTTATGTTTTACTACTTTTACAAGGAAGAAACTAATTTGAAAAATAAAATGTGTTTTGTCGCCACATTCCGAGAGCCATAACTTTTTTTATTTTTCCATCAATTGAGTGGTATAAGGGCTTATTTTTTTGCGTGGCGAGTTGTAGTCTCTATTGGTACCATTTTGGGCTACATGAGACTTTTTAACCACTTTTTTTATTACATTTTTTGTGTGATTATGAAGTGACCAAAAAACAGCGGCATTTTTTATTTTATTATTACGGCATTCACCGTGCGCATTAAATAATGCTATCGTGTAATAGTTTGGATTTTTATGGACGCAGCGATACCGTTTTTTGTAAAAAAAAATATAAACTTTTTTTTTTACACTTTTTATTAGTCCCTCTAGGGTACTTGAACCAGCGATCGTTAGTGGTACTATCCACTGCAAAACGAATGTACTGCAGTGAATTTTTACAGACTACTGTTACGTCGTGCCAGAGACGGCTTAACAGGAGTTGAAGAAAGGCAGCCCTGGGGGCCTTCATCAGGCCCCTGGGCTGCCATGACAACCATTAGCGCCCCCCAATCACTTTGTGGGGGGGCAATGAGCTGTCAGAGGGGTGCGCCCCCTTGTTTGTAACATCTTAGATGCTGCGATCGTGCTTGATCGCAACATCTAAGGGGTTAAACAACCAAGAACAGCCATTTTTTTCCTCTGTGCTGCAGTTTATACAGAATACAAAGCATCTCAAAAAGTAAAAATTATTTTTAATAAAATGTAAATTAGGAAGTTGGACCAATCCTACAGATGCACAATTTTATTTAAAGAGGCTCTGTCACCACATCATAAGTGCCCTATCTTCTACATAATGTGATCGGCACTGTAATGTAGACAACAGTCTTTTTTATTTAGAAAAACGATACAATACACTTCAGTAACGTTAATGTGTGTGTATGTGGCTGCACATAGTGATCTAGTAAGAATGGAGAGAAGTATATGACGCTGATTGGTCACTGATTGGTCAGCGTCATACACTTCTCTCCACAACGCCCACTTGGTCAAAAGTAAAAAAAACGCCCAGTTATCCATTAAGAAAGTCATTAGCATAAAGCTAAAATAGGTCATAACGTGGTGAAAATAGATAGTTTTTCTAAATAAAAACCACTGTTATCTGCATTACAGCGCCGATCACATTATGTAGGAGATAAGGCACTTATGATGTGTTGACAGCCTCTTTAACCCCTTAAGGACACGGCCAATTTTGGCCTTGAGGACAGAGCAATTTTTTTTACATTTCCCTCTTTGCATCCCGACGCTCATAACGCTTTTATTTTTTGTACGACGTAGTTGTATGAGACTTTGTTTTTTGCGGGACGAGTTGTACTTTATGTACGTACCATTTTTTGGTACAAATACATTATCGTTTAATTTCTATACATTTTTAATTAGATTAAAATGCAGAAAAAAAGCAGTTGCGCAGCAGTTTTAATATATTTTTTTTTTACACCACACACCGATCATCAAAAATAATGTTATACATTTGTTGTACAGGTTGTTACGGTCGTGGCGATACCAAATATGTCTATATTATTTCATGTTTTGGGACTTATATTTTCAAAAAGTTGATTTATTATAAAAAAATTGTGTTTCTGTGTATTTTGTTTACTTTTTATTTATTTATTTACCATTATAATTTTTTTTACATTCATTTAACTTTTTTTTTTAATCCCATAAAGGGATTTATCATTTAGATTTTTATTTTGTAACTGCAATGTACTGGCATAGATCTATATGCCAGTACATTAGCCTGTTACTGATCGTACACAGGCAGTTGAAAGGGCATACCTCAGTATGCCCTAACAACAGGAAATATGTTCAGACAGCCCTGTGGTCCTTCACTGGACCCTGGGCTGTCTGGCCATACGAGTTCTGGGCTTTGATCGCGTCACAGTTAGGCCTCATTTACACGAACGTAATATACGCGCGTGCGACGCGCGTGCTTTGCACGCATGTCGTACGCACCTATATTAGTCAATGGGGCAGTTTAGACGATGCGTGAATTGCGCTCAGCGCGTGTGCGCAGAAAAAAACTCACGACATGTTCTATAATCGTGCGTTTTTCGCGCACTCACGCACCCATTGAAGTCAATGGGTGCGTGAAAACCACGCATGCCGCACGGAAGCACTTCCGTGCGAACTGCGTGATTTGCGCAAGAGCTGTCAAACTCCTGAATGTAAACAGAAAAGCACCACGTGCTTTTCTGTTTACAAACATCCAAACGGAGTGTCAAATTCGAGATGAGCGCACCGAACTTCACCGGGTTCGGCCAAACTCGTTTTGACCGAAACCGGTAAAAAATGTTCGGGTACGCGACGTCAGGAGACAGTCACTGTCCACGGTGCTGAAAGCGTTAAACTGGTTCAGCACCATGGACAGTGACTTCCGCTCCGAAAATCCATGAACCTGTAAAAAAAAAAAGACGTTCTGACTTACCGATAACTCCGGTCCGACCTCCCGGGATGACAGTTCAGTCAAAGAGACAGCTGCAGCCAATCACAGGCCAAGCACAGGCTGCAGCCAATCACAGGCTGCAGCGGTCTCATGGACTGCGGCGTCATCCTGGGAGGTGGGGCCGGATGACAAGAGAGGGACGCGTCACCAAGGCAACGGCCGGGAGCCCGGACTGGGGGAAGCAGGAAGTTCTTGGTAAGTATGAAAGTCTTTTTTTATTCACAGGTTGGTGTATATTGTGTTCGGCATTCACTGTCGAGGGTGCTGAAAGAATTACTGCCGATCAGTTAGCTCTTTCAGCACCTTGGACAGTGACGGGCGTCGACTAGCCTCATCTCTATGATGGCGGCTGCGCGAAAATCACGCAGCCGCGCATCATACACGGATGACACACGGAGCTGCCAAGTGCCTTTTGCGCGCGCAAAACGCAGCGTTTTTTGCGCGCGCAAAACGCACACGCTCGTGTAAATGAGGCCTTATAATCTGTGACGCGATCAATGTGCAGTCCCCCGTCTTTGAACGCCGCGATCATCTTTCATCGCGGCGTTCAAAGGGTTAACAGCGGAGAGAAGATGTTTCTCTTCTCTCCGCTGTCAGAGCGGGGCCGTGGCTGTGTATTACAGCCGTTGCCCCGCTCTCGATCGCGCGCGCAGGGCTGGCTGTCACACAGGACGAGTAATGCGCGAAGTGCTCGACGCTCAGGACGAGCATACTCGTCCTGTGTCGGCAACCAGTTAAAAGAGAAACAAAAAACCACGATGTCAAAAGTGTACATAGCCTTTAACCTGTTTAGGACAAAACTGTTTTTTTTATTGACTCATTCTGAGAGTCATAACTGTTACATATTTTTCCGTGGACGTAGCTGAATGAGTGCTATTTTTTTGCAGGACATGTTGTTTTTTTTTTAATAGCACCATTTTAAGTTACATATAACTTATTAACTTTTATTCATTTTTTTGGAAGGGGATTTGGGGAAATTTTAAATAAAAACAGTACCGCCATTATTTTGAAGATTTTTTTTAATGCTATTCACTGTGAAATATTGTGTTGTTACGATTACAGCGATACCAAACGGTATGGAAAAAAAAATGTGATCACAAATATAAAACATTGCAATACTAATGTATTGCAATGTATTATACCCATCTGTTTTGGGCTTCGCGTCTTTTATCCTTCTGTCAGTGGAATACATCGGGAGTATTCCCCGACATATACTCAATAAGAAAAGGTATGCTGACGCCTACAGTCTGGTGTTTGCCAAAAGGACACTGTTTTGGCATACACTGGGTGCATGGGGCCCTATATATACATTCGGTGTATCTAAATGTAACAGTTGTGGGTCCATGGATCACAAAGCTAGAGAACGCATCTGGCGTTCTCAGATGGATCAAGTTTTCAATGATGAGTCCTCTCAGCTTGTTTTTAATGGTCAGGGAAACGTGAGTGAATCACAAAATAAATATAAAGGGTTACTCCATCGCCGCATGAAAATATGGTGGAACAAAATATTCTTGGAGAATTATTTACAAAGAAAATTGATTCCCAGAGGTCTCAGAGTCCAGATCTTTCCGTCCTTTCCCATTGATGACGTCATCTTCATCACGCGATGGGAGGATGTCTGCGATCAAAGCTCATTTAGATTCATGGAGCTTCTTGGCAGTTTAAATCAAACAACGTTGGACCAGCTTGATGTGGAGTTTGAGGAAGTACAGTCTCATCTGAATCAAAGAATGACACCAGAAGGTCTCGTTATTTTTAATCGTACATTAATTCTCTCGTGACACTAATGATTATGTCCAGAAGAGAGTATATAAATGGAGAAAAAGTCATCCTGTACAGAGCAATCGTTCTATGTCTATAACATCGCTATCATCCCATAGTGAATCCGATGGTGGGTCGCGTCAACGACCCTACCATACATATGGGACAAGACAAAAAAGGAAAGTAACATATAGACAAGCATCTAATAAAAGAAAACCTGGGATGGATGAATCATCTAATCCTCTCAAGGTAATTAACCTATCCACACATGCTTTCTCTGCCTCTGACATGGAGGTTTTGGAAAAGGGTCTGACCTCCCCATGTGCTCGTTTTGATATGTTCTCTGCAATTAAGGACCTACATATATTCGGTCGGTCTTTAATATATAAAAAATTCTTTCACAGGTCCGAGTTTGATGAAAACTTCCCCACTGATATTGAACAGCAGACCCTGTGTGATTTGGAGGAATTGCTGAAGGAACAAGAGCATGATCCAACAGGTATAATTCCTTTACCTCTAAGGGTCAAATCCAAACGATTTCCCGCAATGACAATGTGCCCAGCAGTGGACACATTTGTTAAGTCAGTTAGCCGTGAATTTGGAAGAATTTCCAATAGTATTAACAATGATAACCTGTCAAAAGTGCAACGACAGAGTTTGAACAAACTAACTAAACTAAACGATGTCGTAATCAAAGCAGCCGATAAAGGCGGTAACATTGTAATCTGGCCATGCGCAATGTACGAGACAGAGGCCTATAGACAACTACATCAGAAAAATTGTTACAAGAAATTAACATACAACCCTCTTTGTACCTTTAGAACAGAGTTGGAAAAAATTCTGATGAAGGCATTTAATCAACAATATCATTACTAAAGAGTTGTATGAAGCTCTCATTCCGGCTGAACCTATGATATCAACATTTTACCTACTCCCAAAGGTCCATAAAGACCCTAAAACTCCACCAGGAAGACCTATTATCTCAGGTAAGGGTAACCTGACCGAGAAAATGTGTAAATTTATTGACCATCACTTAAAGGGGTTTGTGGAGTGTCTGCCATCATATGTCCGTGATACGGCAGACCTCCTACAAAAGATAGATGGCATCAGTGTGGAGGAAGACATGCTGTTGGTCACATGTGACGTGGAGTCACTCTATACCAGCATCCGACACACTGATGGCCTGAAAGCGGTTTCCTTCTTTTTGACTACAGGGAGCATGGAGAATGCTTTCTCAAACTTCATTCTTACTCTGTTGGAGTTTGCACTCACACATAATTTTTTTATCTTCAATGAATCCTTCTACCTACAGCTCCAGGGAACGGCAATGGGGGCAGCTTGTGCCCCATCGTATGCCAACTTGTTCCTGGGGCTGTGGGAGAGGGACCTTTTTCAGGGGGGGCAGGATGTCTCTATGGACCAGGTCATTTTTTGGGCCATGTACATAGATGACATCCTCCTCATCTGGAAGGGTACATCAGAGTCATTTGAGACCTTCATAAATTACTTAAACAAAAACAACTTAAACATTAAATTGACGTATCATCATGATAAACAACAGGCAGAGTTCCTGGATGTTAAGCTATCCAGAGACCTGAATGGCTTTCTCCAGTCTGATGTATTTCGGAAAGCGACTGCGGTTAATTCCCTTCTTCTTGCTTCGTCTTCTCATCCCACACAGACGAATTCTTAAGAATCAGACGGATTTGCTCCTCTTTGGAAGGGTTTGAGAAACAGGCATATGATCTTACAAATCGCTTCCTCGCACGTGGATATAGCAAACGTTCAATAAAGAAGGCATATCACCGCGCTAAAAACACCTCTAGAGAGACTCTCCTATTCCCCAAACCGATAAAGAAATCTGTAACACAGGTAAGATTCACCACTGAATATCACTCACGCTGGCATCAGATGAAAGGAATTTTAAAACTATTTTGGCCTATTTTGCTCACAGACTCCACCATTGCAAAATACATTCCTAAGTATACAGGTGTCTCAGCGAGACGCTCTAAGAATCTTAAAGACTATCTTGTTAGAAGCCATTATCAAAACAAAAGCCTAAAGTTCCCCTTTGGTACTAAGGGTCCGAAATGGGGATGTAAGGCCTGTGGTCATTGTGTTGCTTGCCCTAACATCGAGCAAGCTACATCCTTTATTGACTCAGCAGGTAAGCGTACCTATAACATCACACATCCAATTACCTTTTCAACTAAGGCAGTTGTCTATTATGCAACATGTCCTTGCCCCAAGATATACGTTGGCCTGACTACCAGGGAATTCAAAGTTCGGGTCAGGGAACATGTTCGAGACATCATAATGGCTAAGGAGATAGAGACCCCTGAAATTTTGAAGCCCATTGCAAGACATTTTAAAGCCCATCACTCTTGCGATCCAACTAAACTGAAAATAAAAGGGATTGATTGTATCAAACAAAATATTCGAAAAGGTGATATTTCAAAAAAAAACTGGCGAAGTGTGAATGAAAGTGGATCTGGACTCTGGGAACAATGTGTCCTATGGGACTCAATGAAAATTTGAACTTCGCTCCGTTTCTCTGACCATTGACCTCCAGTGGGTCATTTTTTAAGTATGTTTTATATTAATCTTTTTCTTTATGTTTGTCTAATTATTTCCCTTTTATTATAGAATCAATCAACTAGACCATACTTGGAGACAATTGAGATACGAGAACTGTGATATGAACAAATTGACTTCCTCTAAGAAATGTCGTGTATTTTTGTCTAATCTTCAATTTTTTATATTTTATTGTCTATATGGCACATATATGAATTATTTTAATTAATAATTTTTTTGGTGTATATACACATGATTTTATCACTGTATATATAATTTTTAAATATATTTTTTGAGGTATATTTTATATATATATATATATATATATATATATATATATATATATTTTTTTTTTATTTTTTTTCCATCACTTTTACTGTACTGTATATTTGAGTATTTATTTGATGCATTATTTTATTGTTTACATATGTATATGTATACGATTATATCACTGCACTTGTTTATTATATTTTTTGCACATTGCCACTTTTACACATATATTCCATGTGTATTGGCATGTACATAGTACTTGTATATACATATGTCTCTTTTTGCACTTTAGTATATTTATATATCTTTTGAACTTATTAACTCTGAAATTATCAATGTACAATTGTTTGATATTTTTTTTTGGTACATTGTTTATTAAATTGTATTCATTTTCACTTTTTAACTTATTTTCACATTATATGCATTGATGTGCCTTTCTATATCAAATCTCAAACGTATAGATATATTATATTGTTCTGGGGTCTATTCTGAATATATTTCTTTGAAGATTATGCTATCTAATCATATGATCTATATTGTATGTACTTTCTAAAATGTCCATTTAAGGTTTATTTTAGTACATATATAAGTGCCGACATTCTTTGGGAACTGTAACATGATAAAATTGCTCCAGTATGTCTCCGTGACTAATCTGTCCAGTCGTGTGCCTTATTCATATGTGTCATCACTTACCTCACATCGGGGTTTTCTCTGTGCGCTTACGTCAGGGGGAGGGGCCTCGCTTTCTTCCGATTGGTGCGTCTGTATCGAGGTGGGCGTGTTTTTCCGGCGTCAGACGCCGTCGAACCACTCCCACGTTGATGACGCATGACCGGAAGTACACTTGCGGCCATCTCCATGCAATGCGCATGACGCCGATTTTACAAACTCATGAGGTTATGTAACCTATTTTGGTGCACACGATTGGACAGAGGGTTCTTTAAAAGGGTGTCCTCAGCTGGAGAGACGCCACCCACGGACGAAGGCATCCCGCCGAAACGCTCGTCGGGTCTGACGGTCTCTCTCTGCAGAGGTATCATCATGGGTATGTTACTGTTTTCACCCCTTCCATGCTGCTACATCTAAAACTTGTTTGGAGAGGTATTTGTCTGTATTTCCTTGCTGATCAAAGCATTACAGGGTGTTGCTTAGCAACAGGGTGCTGGTGTTTGTGCTATTTCAGACCCTATTATTGACTTAGTTTCATTGTGCACATTACTATACCATCTATGTTATTTTTTGCACAATAGCTCCGATCATCACCGATAGTCTGTCTGCTCCAGTAAAACAACTATACACTGTTTATATTTGTTATTTTACTCATTGTGTATACATATCCTCTGCATTGGATGAACGTTTTTATTCATGCTTTGCATGACTCATCTTTTAATCTTTGCGATTTTTTCGAATAAAGTTTGTATTTTCTCAATTACATGTGTTGTGTTAATTGTACCCCACACTTTATAGGCTATACAGTTGTGAACAGAGCCTAAGGCCATGTTTACACAGCGGATTTTTCAGGTAGAAAATCTGACGTGGGTTTGGCTGAAAATCTGCAACAGCAATCTGAGGATTTTTTTCTGTGGATTTTCAGTTTAACCCTTTCAGGACCAAGGGTCTTCGATGCCTCAATGACCAGCCCCATTTTTTTTCAAATCTGACATGTGTAAATTTATGTGGTAATAACTCTAGAATGCTTTTGCCTATCCAAGCGATTCAGAGATTGTTTTCTCGTGACATATTGTACTTTATGTTAGTGGAAAATTTTGGTCAATAAATTTATAGCTTATTTGTGAAAAACACCAAAATGTAAAGAAAATTTGCAAAAATTATAATTTTTCTAATTTTAAATGTAATCTACGTGTAAAACAGATAGTAATACCACACAAAATTGTTAATTAACATCCCCGATATATGTCTACTTTATATTTGCATCGTTTTTTGAACCTTATTTTATTTTTCTAGGACGTTACAAGGCTTAGAACTTTAGCAGCAATTTCTCACATTTTCAATAAAATTTCAAAAGGCTATTTTGTCAAGGACCAGTTCACTTCTGAAGTGGCTTTGAGGGCCTTATGTACTAGATAGACCCCATAAATAACCCCATTTTAAAAACTGCACCCCTCAAAGTATTCAAAACAGCATTAAGAAAGTTTTCTAATCCTTTAGGCGTTTCACAGGAATTAAAGCAAAGTAGAGGTGAAATTTACAAATTTCATTTTTTTTGCCGAAATTCATTTGTAATAAAAAAAATTCTGTACCACAGAAGGTTTTACCAGAGAAACACAACTCAATATTTATTGCCCAGATTCTGCAGTTTTTAGAAATATCCCACATGTGGCTCTAATGTGGTAATGGACTGAAACACAGGCCTCAGAAGCAAAGAAGCACCTAGAGGATTTTGGGGTCTCCTTTTTTTAGAATATATTTTAGGCACCATGTCAGGTTTGAAGAGGTCTTGTGGTGCCAAAACAGTGTAATCTCCCCAAAAGGAATTTATCTAGGGGTATAGTTAGCATCTTGACCCGACAGGTCTTTTGCTATATTTATTGAAATATGTCTGTGAAAATGAAAATCTACTTTTTTTCTGAAAAAATATAAAAAAAATTAATTTTTACAAGGAATAAAGAATAAAAGGCACCCCAAAACTTGTAAAGCTATTTCTGAAAAATAAATGCCGCAAAGTTTTTGCTACAACAAACTTTCCCTGCGATCACATGATCGGGACCTGAACCAATCAGGTCCCGGTCATGTCTCCGGGACCAGAGGCAGGGGTTAACAGCGCAATCCGGGTGTCTACTCTGAGACACCCGGATCACGCTTTTAACACCCACTGTGAATTTACGTCGGCGCTGCACAGAGCCCAACTTAACCCCTTCCCGCTCCTTGACGTACTATTACGTCATGGCAGCTGTATCGTTCGCGCTCCATGCCGTAATAGTACGTCTCGGGAGTAACGGCCGTTTCGGCCGTCCTCCCGACACATACAGGAGCTGTGCCGCTGCTGTCTTGTTCAGCAGCTGTCACAGCTCCTACAGCGGGGACCGATCGCTGTGTCCCCGCTGATTAACCCCTTAAAAGCCGCGTTCTATAGAGATCGCGGCTTTTTAGGGGTTAAGCTGCCATCGCCGGCCTGCTACGCGATAGCGGCCGGCGATGGTGACTATGGCAACCGGACACCAAACAATGGCGTCCGGCTATGCCATAGACGGAAGCCTAGTGGGTCCTGACAACGTCAGGACCCACTATGCTTGCTGTCAGTGAGTAGCTGACAGTTCTAATACACTGCACTACGCATGTAGTGCAGTGTATTAGAATAGCGATCAGGGCCTCCTGCCCTCATGTCCCCTAGTGGGACAAAGTAATAAAGTAAAAAAAAAGTTAAAAAAAGATGTGTAAAAATAAGAAAATAAAAGTTTTAAAAGTAATAAAAGTAAAAGTCCCACTTTTTCCCTTATCAGGCCTTTATTATTAATAAAAATATATAAACAAACAAATAAACTATACATAATTGGTATCGCCGCGTCCGTAACGGCCTGAACTACAAAATTATTTTGTTATTTATCCCGCACGGTGAACGCCGTAAAAAAAAATATTAATAAACCGTACCACAATCACAATTGTTTGGTCACTTCACCTCCCAAAAAATGGAATAAAAAGAGATCAAAAAGTCGCATGTACCTAAAAATGGTACTGATGGAAAATACAGTTCGTTACGCAAAAAATAAGTCCTCGCACGGCTTTATTGATTGAAAAATAAAAACGTTATGGCTCTTAGAATAAGGTAACACAAAAAGTGAATGATTGTTTACAAAACGTATTTTATTGTGCAAACGCCATAAGACATAAAAAAAAACTATAAACATCTGGTATCGCCGTGATCGTATCGCCCCGCAGAATAAAGTTAATATATCATTTATAGCGCACGGTGAACGCTGTAAAAAAAAAAGTATACAAAAACAATAGTAGAATTGCTGTTTATTAGTCACCACGCCACCTAAAAATGGAATAAAAACTGATCAAAAAGCCGCATGCACCCCATGAAAACTACAATGGATTCCTCAAGGGGTCTAGTTTCCAAATTGGGGTCACTTTTGGGGGGTTTCCAATGTTTTGGCACCACAAGACCTCTTCAAACCGGACATGGTGCCTAATAAAAAAGAGGGCTCAAAATCCGCTAGGTGCTCCTTTGCTTCGGAGGCCGGTGCTTCAGTCCATTACCGCCCGAGGGCAACATGTGGGATATTTCTCAAAACTGCAGAATCTGGGCAATAAGTATTGAGTTGCGTTTCTCTGATAAATCCTTTTGTGTTATAAAAAAAATGGTATAAAAAGAGTAAATTTCACCTCTACTTTGCTCTAAATTTCTGTGAAACACCTAAAGGGTTCATAAACTTTCTAAATGCTGTTGTGAATACTTTGAGGGGTCTAGTTTCTAAAATGGGGTGTTTGATAGGGGTTTCTAATATATGGGCCCCTCAAAGCAACTTCAGAAATGAACTGGAACCTAAAAAAATAAATAAATGAGGCAATACTTCGCTTCTTACATTATACTGATAATGAGCCGTGCCCACTCCGAGATGACCCCATTTTTGACCGTTTGTATAAACGGAGACCCCTATTAGACCGTTCCAGTGCCCGGTTTTCCCAAGCATACACCCCCGAGAAGTGTTTTTCTATTGATGAGTCCCTGGTACATTTTAAAGGGAGGGTTCAATTCCGCCAGTACCTGCCAGGTAAGAGGGCAAGGTATGGCGTGAAGATGTATAAGCTGTGCGAGAGTGCATCAGGGTATACCTACAGGTTTAGGATATATGAAGGAAAGGCCACCCCCAAACCAGACTGCATCCTGGACTACAATAGGTACATGGGAGGGATGGACTTGTCAAATCAAGTCCTGAAGCCCTACAGCGCCATGCGGTGTAGTATAAGAAGCTGGCCGGGCACATCATACAGATGGCTTTGTACAATGCGTATGTGCTACGTCGATGTGCAGGCCAGAGGGGAACTTTCCTGGAATTTCAAGATCTAATCTTTAGGGACCAGGAAGGGGGGGCGCATCGTACCAGGGCAACACTTTCCAGGAGAAGGTCCCCAAACCGGTGGAAAGGGAAAGAGTCAAAAGAGGTGCAGAGTCTGCTATAAGAGGGGGATAAGGAAGAACACAATATACCAATGTGACACGTGTCCCGAAAAACCAGGGCTCTGTATAAAAGATTGTTTTAAAATGTATCAGACATCCCTTGATTTTCAATTTACCCTGATGCACTCCGCACAGCTTACCCCCCTCATCTTTCCCTTCTGAGCCCTGCCGTATGCCCAGGCAGCTGATAACAGCCACATGTAGGGTATTGTCGTACCCAGGAGAACCCACATTACAATTTAAGGGGTGTATATCTCCGGTGGCGCATGCTGGGCACAATATATTGGACACTGAAATGGCATATACATATATAAAATTGCAAATCTCACACTGCACCATCTGCTGCGCATTATCTTTTACACAGTACCTGTGGGGTCAAAATGCTCACTACACCTCTAGATGAATGTCTTAAGGGGTGTAGTTTTTAAAATGGGGTCACTTCTCGGGGGTTTCAACTGTACTGGTACCTCAGGGGCTTCTGCACACATGACTTAGCACCAGAAAAGCTCCAGTAGGCCAAATGGTGGTCCTTTCCTTCTGAGCCCTCCCATGGGCCCAAAGGGCAGTTTATCACCACAAATGGGGTATTGCCGCACTAAGGACAAATTGGGCAACAAAATGGGGTATGTTGTTCCCTGTGAAAATAAGAAATTTTGATCAAAAATGACATCTTATTGGAAAAAATATCATTTTTTTCATTTCACAGCCCAATTCAAATAGGTGCTGTGAAAAAACTGTGCGGTCAAAATGATAACAAAAACCATAAATGAATTCCTTGAGGGGTGTAGTTTCCAAAATGGGGTCACTTCTGGTGGGTTTCCATTGCTTTGATACCTCTGGGGCTCTGCAAATGCAACATGGCACCCGAAAACCAATCCAGCAAAATCTGGACTCCAACAAACACATAGCGCTCCTTTCCGTCTGAGCCCTCCCATGGGCCCAAACGGCAGTTTATCACCACAAATGGGGTATTGCCGCACTAAGGACAAATTGGGCAACAAAATGGGGTATGTTGTTCCCTGTGAAAATAAGAAATTTTGATCAAAAATGACATCTTATTGGAAAAAATATAATTTTTTTCATTTCACAGCCCAATTCAAATAGGTGCTGTGAAAAACCTGTGCGGTCAAAATGATAACAAAAACCATAAATGAATTCCTTGAGGGGTGTAGTTTCCAAAATGGGGTCACTTCTGGTGGGTTTCCATTGCTTTGATACCTCTGGGGCTCTGCAAATGCGACATGGCACCCGAAAACCAATCCAGCAAAATCTGGACTCCAACAAACACATAGCGCTCCTTTCCTTCTGAGCCCTCCCATGGGCCCAAACGGCAGTTTATCACCACAAATGGGGTATTGCCGCACTAAGGACAAATTGGGCAACAAAATGGGGTATGTTGTTCCCTGTGAAAATAAGAAAATTTGATCAAAAATGACATTTTATTGGAAAAAATATAATTTTTTTCATTTCACAGCCCAATTCAAATAGGTGCTGTGAAAAAACTGTGCGGTCAAAATGATAACAAAAACCATAAATGAATTCCTTGAGGGGTGTAATTTCCAAAATGGGGTCACTTCTGGTGGGTTTCCATTGTTTTGATACCTCAACGCCTCTTCAAACCTGGCATGCTGCCTAAAATATATTCTAATAAAAAAGAGGCCTCAAAATGCACTAGGTGCTTCTTTGCTTCTAGGGCTTGTGTTTTAGTCCACGAGCGCAGTAGGGCCACATGTGGGACATTTCTAAAAACTGCAGAATCTGGACAATACATATTTAGTAGTGTTTCTCTGGTAAAACCTTCTCTGTTACTAAAAAAAAATTGAATAAAATTGAAATTCAGCAGAAAAAATGAAATTTGCAAATTTAATTTCCACTTTGCTTTAATTCCTGTGAAATGCCTGAAGGGTTAAAAAACTTTCTATATGCTGTTTTGAATACTTTGAGGGGTCTAGTTTTTAAAATGGGGTGTTTTATGGGGGTTTCTAATACATAGGCCCCTCAAATCCACTTCAGAACTGAACTGGCACCTTCAAAAAAAGGCTTTTGAAATTTTCTTAAGAATATGAGAAATTGCTGTTTATGTTCTAAGCCTTGTAACGTCCAAGAAAAATAAAAGAATGTTCAAAAAACGATGCGAATCTAAAGTAGACATATGGGAAATGTGAACTAGTAACTATTTTGGGTGGTATAACCGTCTGTTTTTCAAGCAGATGCATTTAAATTCTGAAAAATGCTATTTTTTGTAAATTTTCTCTAAATTTTGCAATTTTTCACAAATAAAGACTGAATATATCGACCAAATTTTACCACGAACATGAAGCCCAAAGTGTCACGAGAAAACAATCTCAGAATCGCTTGGATAGGTTTAAGCATTCCGACGTTATTACCACATAAAGTGAAATATGTCAGATTTGAAAAATGGGCTCTGAGCCTTAAGGCCCAAACTAGGCTGCGTCCTTAAGGGGTTAAGCAACTTATGAAAACAAAATCTTCAAGCAAATTTCGTTAAAAGAACAGAATTCCATAAATTGCTCATGTATATTGGATTTAATGTTATTAGCATTTTAACTGTAAAATATATATAAAAATAGATGTGTATAAGCGGTAAAATACTTACCAGATTTTTTAATTCGTTATTTTTCAGAACATGGATATTCTTTTAATCACTTATTTCATAAACTTTAGTGAGCAAATGACAAGGACAAGAACTGAATTTGATATTGATAATGGCCCACTGACATATTTGATCTGAAGGTGTATGTTAGAAGCTCCAGGCCACAATATGTGCCTTAAAACTGTCGTTTTATAAGCTTAGTGACATGTGAGAAGTTTTGATAGGTGGGGTCTCCGCACCCGCACACCCACCGATCAAAACTTCTGACATGTCACTATGAGATGCCCACATTTTTATGAAACAGGGTATGTGCACACAGGTTGGGTGCACTGCCTTAAAGTACCCAGCGTATCTGACCTAAAAATACTCAGGGAATTCTAGCCAAAAGACCGCACCAAATTATGGTGCAGATGTTTGGCCAGAATCGCCACTGCGAAAAGCAGAGCAGAAAAAAAAGTCAATACTTACCTTCACTGGCATTGCATAGCGACGCATCCCTGCTCCCTACCTCTAATCTACGTGCATCTCAACCTCCTGTGATGACACTGCAGCCCATGTGACCGCTACAGCCTGTGATTTGCTGTAGTAGTCACATAGGACGAAACGTCATCCCAGGAGGCCATCAGCACGGAGGACAGCCCGGGGAACAAGAAGCCGGCGCATTTTTTATTTTTTTTATGCCAGGAAAGTAAGTTAGGACTTTTTTTAAAATTAAATTTAAACAAAAATAAGTTGTTGTTTTTTTCAGATTTGGGACAGAATCGCATCTTTTCTGCTACAAAAATGGCAACATTTTCTTTGTGTTGCAGGTCTTACCTCCTCAATGAACTCAATGGGGAAAAACCGCAACAAAAGTGCAGCGATTCCGCAGCATAAATTGACATGCTGCAGATTAAAAATCTGCACCACAGGTCAATTTATACACGTTTTTTTCCGCAGCTTGTAGATGAGATTTGTTCAAATCTAATCCACTTTGCTGCTTCTGTAATACGGCAATCTTCAATTAATCCAACCTAACTCTTTATCTTGAACCTAAGGGTATGTTCACACGCTGAGAGGCAGTTACGTGTGAAAAGACAGACTGTTAACAGCTGCCTCGTTTCACACGTAAAAGCTCCTCCTCGTAATTTACGAGGCGTCTGAGACGCTCGTAAACCTTGAGCCGTGCTTCATTGATTTCAATGAAGAACGGCTCAAATTACGTGGCAAAGAAGTGCCCTGCACTTCTTTGCCGAGGCAGTAAATTTACGGGTCGTCGTTTGACAGCTGTCAAACGACGACTCGTAAATAACAGGTCGTCTGCACAGTACGTCGGCAAACCCATTCAAATGAATGGGCAGATGTTTGCCGACGTATTGTAGCCCTATTTTCAGACGTAAAACGAGGCATAATACGCCTCGTATACGTCTGAAATTTGGCCGTGTGAACATACCCTAACTCTTTAAATTGACTGCGCTAGACCAGTGGCTTAAGGCCTTTTTACATGTGTCAATGTTCGTACGAACACTCGTTCCTGATTATTGCCCTGTGCTCGTTTGTTGGCTTATTGGATCTTTTATGCGACCCAAAAATTGTCAGCTGTTGCCAGCACATCCCCCCCCCGTGTAAACAGGATGTGCTGCCGACAAGATGTAAATGTATGGGGACGAATGATTGTTCATCCCTATAATTGCGATTATTGCTCCGGTTAAATGAAGCAAACGAGTGCCGTTCAACATTGCTGTATTGGCGCTCGACGCTCGTTTACTTGGCAGAAAATCTTCCCATGTAAAGCGCACTTAGCTATCGAATGATAATTGTGCATAAAAAACACCAGTGCTAAGGAGGTTTCATTTCACCACGTAATTTTTTTTTAATAGTATTCATATGTCCCATTGAGTATAAAATCACAAATGGTGGAAGTTATTATTAGCTAGGTGGAAAACTGAGGGGCAACATCTACATCTCTACACTAGACTGTTTACTGTATGTGAAACAGGTCTGTAAACGTGGGAAAAAACAAAAAACACAGTTCTACTAAAATACCATCTTTGATTTTGATGACCATGGTGTGCTAAATGTACACTGGTTTATATGTTGCAGGTTGTCCACAGTAAGTGCATTTTGTAGCCTCTATTCGAATGGTAAACAGATATGACCTAATTCTGAACATTGTTTGTCAGAGTTGAAGACGTTCCCGTACAGAGAAGATTTGCAGAAACCTATTAAAAAAAGAGATCATATATACAATTGAGAGGAGTACACATTTTATTCATATTAACCCCTCCCCGCTGCAGCCATTATTGAGATTTTAAATTTCATTTTTTTCCTCCCCACCTTCCAAAAGCCATAACTTTTTAATTTTTCAGTCGATATAGTCCTATGAGGGCTTGATTTTTGCGTGACGAGTTGTAGTTTTTCGTGGCACCATTTTTTGTACCATATACGGTAATGTACTAGGAAACAGGGAAAAAATTATTTGTGGGGTAGAAAATAAAAAAAACGGATTCCGCCGTTGTTTTTTGCGCTTGGTTTTTACGAAATTCACCGTGCAATTAAAACAATTACAACGCCAAATTCTGAGAGCCATAACTTTTTCATTTTTCCGTCGATTAAGGGGCATGAGTGCTTATTTTTTGCGGGATAAGCTGTAGTTTTTTGGGTACATGTGAGGTTTTGATCACATTTAATTCAATTTTTTTGTGGGAGATGAGGTGACCAACATATAGCGATTCCGGTGTTTTAATGTTTTTTTTTTACGGCGTACACCGTACGGGTTAAATAATGATATATTGTAATAGTTCAGACTTTTACGGATGCGGCTATGCCAGTTATGTTTATTTATTAATTTGTTTACAATGCTTTAGGGGGAAAATGGGGCAGAGCTTAATAGGAGAACAAACATGGCAGACCTGGGCGGCCTTCATTAGGCCCCCAGGCTGCCATTGCAACCATCACCACCACCCCGCGATTGCATTGCGGGGGGCGCGATGAGCTGTTAGAGGGGGTTGCCCCCTCTTTCTAATGATTTAAATGCTGCAGGCGCTATTGACCGTGGCATTTAATGTGTTAGACTAGCGGGATCGCACTCGAGCGCGATTCCTCTCATTACTGCGAATTGACGGCTGTAACATACAGCCACCATCCGCATTGTATGGAGCGAGCTCAGCCCGTGAGCCCACTCCATACTTCCCCCGCCCGGCTATGACGTAGGAATACGTTAAATGTCGGGAAGGCGTTAAAGAAGTTGTCTAATGTAGAAAACTAATATTCAAATACCTTAGTAGTGAATTCTATGTGAAAAGAGGGGGCAGCAAGTTTAGAAACCTCATCTATTGGCCAAAGCAGAAAGAAGCTACAAAGAACGACTCATACTCTTGAGGACTCAACATGTCTGTGCATTACATGCAGGGCCAGACCGGCACATAAACTCAGCCCTGGCATTTTAAAGCACACAGGCCCTCCTGCTCTCCAATAAATATGTTTGGGCATTTGCGAGCCCACTCTTAAGCTATACAAAAACATTGAACATGGTTTCATTTATGTTGCCTTCCTGTTATAAATCAGCAAATCCCAGAAAAAGGCTAAATGGGAGCAGCATGTGATGGGCTGAATGTATACACCGGTCACAACTCTCTTACAGGATCGGTGTCTGATTACCCATTATAAGAATTTATTTCATTTATGGGCTGCAAGTATAAATTAGATGTTAACTTAATTATTAGGTGGCTGAAATTAATATTTGAATAATCCATCATTTTAGTGATTCATCATATTCTTTATAATGCCATTATATACGGTACACACTAACAATGTAGCCATATAAACTGTACACATGAATAACACCCCTATATATTGTACGCAGGAATAATGCTGTTATACATAATACAAACATAACCAATGCTGCCATATATACTGTAAACATGCCAAAATAAACTGTACACATGAATAGTGCTGCCATATATAATGTACATATGATTAATTCTGCTATATACACATTAATAAAGCCACTATATACTGTACATATGAATAATGTGGCTTGCTAATATGTACACATAAATAATGCCACCATATATACAGTACACATGACTAATGCTGCCATATATAATGTACACATGATTAATGCTGCTATATACACAGGAATAATGCCACTATATACTATAAACATGAATAATGCTGCCATATATAATATACACTAGCGCTGCTATGTACTATACACAAATAATGGCACCATCTATAATGCACACATGAATAATGCCACCATATATATACTGTACACATGAATAATACCACCATATACACTGTACACATGAATAATGCTGTCATATATAATGTGCACATGATTAATGCTGCTATATACTTTGCACATAAATAACGCCACCATACTGTACACATGAATAATGCCACATATACACAAATAATACCGCCATATATAATGTACAAATAAATAATGCCACCATATATACTGTACACATGAATAATACCGCCATATATACTGTACACATGAAAAATACTGCATATATACTGTACACATGAATAACACCACTATATACTGTGCACATGAATAATGCTGCCATATATACTGTACACATGAATAACACCACTATATACTGTACACCTGAATAATGCTGCCATATATACTGAACACATGATTAATGCTGCTATATACACATGAATAATGCCACCATATCTATTGTACACATGAATAATGCCACCTTATATATACTGTACACATAAATACCACCACTAACACTACACACATGAATAATGCTGCCATATATACTGAAAATGTGTATAACCGGGGACACATGCCGCACATGTTCCACTCACACCTAAGACGTTGACTTACAATGGGGTTCATTGGTGTGGCGTCTGTAGTTTTATTATGTAAAATCGATTGAAAACTACGACAGAGACTCCGATGCAGATGTGAACAGAGCCGAATTTCCCTGCATCTACTGGGAATCGTTGGTTTAGTATAGACAATAGTAGAGAGACTGGTACTGCTGAGCAGGTCCAGGGCTATTCTTTCTGTCTCTTATGTAATAAGGTCTTTCAAACCTGGGTTTGTCCCAACTTCTTTAGTTCCCTATTAGGGCATATGGATGGGTCCACTGCTTGAAACCCTTATATAAGCCAGTGTAAAGAGCCTCTAATATAGATTAGTAGAGGGTTACAGGTATTTTGCAGTGATATCTATTTTAATGCTACTTATTAACCAAGCAAAGAATAGAGCAGAGGTCCTAAAACTTTTGTAGGTCACAAGTTACTTTCAAATGGTGTTCTGCCACGCTGAATATTATAAAGGGAAAAGTCTGGTATGACCAAGTGATATGGTTCGGACCCTGCTACTAAGTTCTAATAATGCTCTATACTAGTGAACAATAGTTTTGGAGCCACATGCAGAGGGGTTGAGAGCCATATGTGGGTCATAAGCCACTGTATGAGGAACACAGGTATAAAGGATTCAGATATGTATAAATCATAAATTTTATGTTTATCAAAAAATCAGTAATATAAAGAAACTACTTACAAAAATTGTAGTAATTTGATGTCAGTGGATCGCTTAAGGCAAAAGAAAAACGAACATATGGATACTGTTTATTCAATAACATACACTGCTATATTAAATGAAAATGACAGCATTTTAAACACTATAATGAAAAACTATAAACAATAAATTCTGTAAATAAATATGCGATTTACTTATAAATACGCTACTAACTACAAGCAAAGTAATTTAGGAACATAATCTTTATTCACATTGAGGGGAATTTATTTATGGCATTTTATACAACAAGCCACTGTGTTATGGACAGGATAGTTAGATACAGGACTAGAACAGTAAACTGAATGTTTGTCCTTGGTGAAGAAAAGCCTAGCAATGACTGGATGTGTAGAAAGAGAAGCTTTAAAACCATCATAACGTATTAGGAAATCGTAACGTTTTTAATGAATTGATGAAAAAAATAAATTAAAAATAATGTATCACTGGATGTGCTTTTTATGATAAATATGTATGTATAAAGTAGGGAAGGGACAGTAGGAAAGTCATGTGGTTGAGTGAAATGTAAAAAATAAAAAAGTTTTATTGATCATTTCAATATTATAAAAAAAAATTGCAATGTAAATGATTAATAATCAGTGCCAATGTCCCCTTACTCAGCACTGGAGACAAATTAATGTCTTTAAATTAGCTTACTCCATGTATATAATTAATGGATACCTGTAACTTATGTATGGCAAATGCCAAATATCCCCAGTAGGCAAATCCTGACCTCAATTACCCTTTCATGCCTGGTTGGAACTGTGGGCGGTCAGTATAGCTATATTACCAATTGAGGATTTAGCACTGTGCTCGATAAATTTGTGCAACAGGGTACAATCTTATGTTGCCCTTCATGCATTAGGGTTCCTTCACCGGCCTGTAATATGTAGCCCAGCAGTGGAGCAACCCGTTATATATAACAAACGGCGTGATCACGAATAAGGGTATGTTCACACGGCCTATTTACGGACGTAATTCGGGCGTTTTTGCCCCGAATTACGTCTGAAAATAGCGCCTCAATAGCGCTGACCAACATCTGCCCATTGAAAGCAATGGGCAGACGTTTGTCTGTTCACACGAGGCGTATATTTACACGCCGCTGTCAAATGACGGAGCGTAAATAGACGCCGGCGTCAAAGAAGTGACCTGTCACTTCTTTGGCCGTAATTGGAGCCGTTATTCATTTACTCCAATGAATAGCAGCGCTAATTACGGCCGTAATGGACGCGGCGTTCAAGCGCCTGCACATGCCGGTACGGCTGAAATTACGGGGATGTTTTCAGGCTGAAACATCCCCGTAATTTCAGCCGTAACGCACGCCCTCGTGTGAACATACCCTAAGGGTATGTGCACACACACTAATTACGTCCGTAATTGACGGACGTATTTCGGTCGCAAGTCCCGGACCGAACACAGTGCAGGGAGCCGGGCTCCTAGAATCATAGTTATGTACGATGCTAGGAGTCCCTGCCTCTCTGCAGGACAACTGTCCCGTACTGTAATCATGTTTTCAGTACGGGACAGCAGTTCCACGGAGTAGCAGGGACTCCTAGCATCGTACGGACGTAATTAGTGTGTGTGCACATACCCTAACGCTGTGTAAAGTCAAAGGTGCATAGAGAGCAACAACTGAATGAGCCGTATTCAACAGACTGAGTGTCTTCTCAGTACAACTCAGTGCGGCTGTTGTTGCTCTTCTACCGCTGTGGAATGAATGGAGAATGAGAAGCCACACACGCAGTGTGCAGCTCCAACTAGGAAAGCGATGTAACGTGTAGCACAATTAAACTCAGCTCTGCTACATCTAAATATTTAGTGTAATGTAGCACATACTCTCTTATATTGGTCATAAGTCCACAAGCTGTTGGTGTGTGTGTGTGTGTGTGTGTGTGTGTGCGTGCGTGCTCCGACACTGTTGCGGGTAAAACAGCTGTTCACCTCCACTTGGAGGTTAAGCATTACATGCTCAGTTAATTTAGTTACTGTGTATGTATCTACTTAGGATATATTCACAAGCGGAGGATTCAGGGTTAGGGGCCCACCAAGCGACATTGATGCAGCCGCATTGCTACCCTGTTTGCCACGGTTGTAAAATAGCATTAAGAAAGTTAAAAAAAAGCATATATTTTTTTTATAAACGTACAAATTCTAAAAAATAAAAAATGATGTGTATAAAAATTATAACAAAAAAAACTTGCATTGTTCATGAAAAAGAAACTGCCACAAAAATCACATTGCTAGACCACCAAATTAAAAAAGATATAGCCATTAAACTAACGTGTGCTAAAAATGGCTAAATGGTGACTGGTCCTGAAGCCTCAAAATAGCCCGGTCTTGAACCGGTTAAGGAAAATGCCTCTCTGACTATATAATGTGGCACATAACTTTAGGGACAGTCTCTATGTTATTTACTGTTACCAGTAGATACATCCACCAGTGGGGCACTGTACTGGTGGAGGTGCATGCGCACTGTAACTATCGGCGTCCTGGTCCCTGGTCTAGTGTCTCTGCAGACCATTTAGGCCGGGTTCCCACTGGTCGGATACGCTGTGTAAAAACTGCGCAGCGAATCCGACCTGTAACCCGAAGCACACTCCGTCTGAAAACCTCACCACATTGGGGTGTGGTTTTTTGGCTGGAAAATTCCGCTGTGGAAAGCAGCGCTTAAAAAAAAAAAAAAAATGTTTATGCGTACCCCCTCCTCACTGTGCGTAGTTTGGCCTCCTAAGATGACGTGATTGGCTGCAGCAGTCACATGGGATGAAACGTCTTCCCAAGAGGCCGGACTGGAGGAGAAGCAGGGAACTCTGGGTAAGTATAACTTTATTTTTATTTTTCCTACTTGTGAATTTTCCGGCGGAATCACTTTGATTTCGTCGCAACACTTGAGTTTCTATTGCAAGTTTTGCATCCCCATTGAGCTCAATGTCGAAAACCTGTAACGAAAACTCAGCATAAATTTACATGCTGCAGATTTTATATGCGCACCACAGGTCAATTTACGCTGCGGTTTTTTCCGCAGTGGGGGCATGAGATTTTCTAAATCTCATCAACTTTGCTGCTACTGTAAATGCTGTGAAATTTCCGTACAGAATTCCGTTGTGGAAATTCGGCAGCGTTTACGCTACGTGGGAACCTGGCCTTACAGTGACATGTGCAGAAGATTTATTGGCCTACTGTTTGCATAGAAAGCTGTAAAGGCTTCTTTCACACTACCGTCAGTATGCATTTACCTCTCCCGTCAGCGGAGAGGATTGAAAGATTAAACGCAAAGCAACTGTTCCATTAGAACTACCATTGATTTCAATGGTAATTTTTTTTGTATAATTTGCTTTCCGTTTGTCTCCGTTCACTAGGTTTTCATTTTTTTTTTCACGGAAACAAAAGTTCTGCCTACTGAACTTTTGCTTCTGTAAAAGAAAACTGAAACCTAGCGAATGGAGACAAATTGAAAGCAACTGAAACTAAAGGATTACCATAGAAATCAATGGTAATTCTAACGGAACCATTGCTTTCCGTTTAATCTTTTGATCCTCTCTTCCTCTGATGGAAGAGAGGTAGGCGTATACTAACGGTAGTGTGAACTTAGCCAAACATGAATTATTATTATAACATTTAGTGCATACAATTTCTTTAACTTACATATAAGTTGCATCAGTATCTGTTTCAATCACTGTAAAAATAATGAATGTATTGTTAATGTAATGAGGTTACTACAGAATATATTTCTAGAGACAAACACATATACAGTACATATAAAAAATTGACAGCTTACATATTTCATTTGCATAGTTGGGATCCATGTTATCTAAACAAAAGGTGCAAAGTTGTTAGGCTCTGTTCACATATGATAGTTCATAAAAATATATAATGTAAGAAAAGGAAAGCAAGCGGATGCATTTTTAGGGATATGTTTATCTTTTTTTTAGGGTAAGTTAGCCAGCTGGATAAGTAGAGAATAATTGCGTAACCCAAACAATTTGTTTTCATTTTATTTTACCACGTAAGCAAATCATTACTTTATCAAGTAAGCAAAATTAAAGCTGTCTAGATGATCTATCTTGTATATGTGCCCCCTAAAAACTTTGGCAAGTTAAATGCCAGACTGCACTTCCCATGCAGTACCAGCCTCAGATTGGTTGATGCCCAGGGGAATACCTTCTATTGATGCCCCCCTTTATGATGTACCAAATATGGCCCAAATAATACAATCATACCGTGCCCAAATACCATTGTTGTAAGGTGCCCAATTACACAGCCAGACAGTTGTCTAAATTACAATGTCTTTCCATAGGTTCTGGCATCAAGTGTAGAATCAGGTGTGCAAACTCTAGGTGCCCAGGTCATTCGGGCCGTTTGCGCCTCCCCTCACTCAAAAGAGAGCAGAAGCTCCATGTCAATCACTGAGTGAATGAACGGCTTCCTTAAACCGAGATTCTGGAACAGCAGAGGTGTGTATTATAGTGCCGGCCACAGTGTGGCCTCCATATAGTGCCAAATACAGTATTTCCATCCCTACAGTAACATCTACAGTGCAATACCTCTCCGGTGCTAGACACAGTGCACCCCAATTTTCATTCAGAACGTCACTAAAGTGCCAGACACAGACCCCAAACTTACTAACTGCACTGTCTCTCCTTCTATCATTCCATGGAATTTCCTCTTCCTGTGCCATCAGAACAGGAGGAGAAATATTCTCCTTTTGTCAGGAGGGGGATGAATAACACCTGTATGTTGCCTCTCATGTCGCGAATGTGCTAATTATTCAAATATTACATACAGACACAAAAATTGAAAATTGCAATTGTTTCTTCCCATGACAAAGTTATTAATAAGCCAAGAAACTTATTTTAATAAGCCCAATAGTTAAAATTTTGAAGCAGCTGTCTCCTTGTGTAATCCTTTTTTCCTGGTATTATATAACCCTAAGGCTGGATTCACACGAGCATGTTCGGTCCGTAAAGGACGGAACGTATTTCGGCCGCAAATTCCGGACCGAACACACTGCAGGGAGCCGGGCTCCAAGCATCATAGTTATGTACGACGCTAGGAGTCCCTGCCTCGCTGCGGGACAAGTGTCCCGTACTGTAATCATGTTTTCAGTGCGGGACAGTAGTTCCACGGAGAGGTAGGGACTCCTTGCGTCATCCATAATTATGATACTAGGAGCCCGGCTCCCTGCACTGTGTTCGGTCCGGGACTTGCGGCCGAAATACGTTCCGTCCTTTACGGACCGAACATGCTCTACTCTAAACTTCTCCCCTAATGGGTCTACATCTACTTTATTGCACCATTTACTGCTGTTGAAAAAGTCTACTCACTGTTCACGTTTGTTGGCTCCAGATTGTTCCTGCATTGAGAATTATATTGAACATCAGATGAGCTGCATACCATACATAGAACTAAATAATGAATTTGTGACAAGATGGGTGTATAAAACCCTGTTAAATAATTTTGAACAGTTCTGCTAATCCTACTCACACAAAGCGATCTTTCAGATCTGAACATGAGATGGAACAGAGCAAAATAACCCGCATTAAATAAAAAAAAATTGTTCATTGTTACAAAATTGATAGTTCATACAAACATTTTTTAAAAGATTTTGTATTAATACATAAGGCCATATGGATGTCATAGAGGATGGGGTTCCCTGATTGGGATACCCCTCTATTAGTTTGAGCAGAGATCCGTTGTAAAAAATAGCTATCACAGTTAAGAAAAGGGCCCTACATGTATTACATACTCACCCATTGAAGTAACTTCAATGGCTCATTGACTGCAGAGGAAATGTGTATTTGCCAGCAAATTACCAGTGAAAACAGTTGGTTGTCTGGTGTACCAGGAATTAGGCTCTCCATATCAGCTCACTATTGTGTGTGCTAGCTAAGGAAAAAGCTGTTAACCTAGGTAGACAACCTCCTAAAGCTTAAAAGGGGTATTCCCATCTAGGACATTTATGGCGTATCCACAGAATCCACCACTGGAACCTGTACCTATCTCTAGAACCGGGACCCATGACACTTATCCTACCTTCTGCCGCTGTCGCTATGTTCCGGCCACTGAATTAAATGGTGGCCAAGCTTTCCAGAAACATCTGAGTGCATGTTGCAACGCTGTTTCCATAACTACCATAGAACTAATCGCGAGTCACGGAAACCGCATAACAAAGCGAGCCATGCAGTTTTCGTAGCTCACGAGTTCTGACAACATGGTAGCTCGCTGTGCTACTCTATTTCCGGAATGATTGAAACAGCTTAGTAAAATGCCCTTGGCCGTTGCCCAGCGACAACAGCAGAAGGTAGATCAGGGTCAGAGACGCCATTATAAAAATAGGTGCTGGTCACAGAGGTGGGATCTACATCTATCGGACATTAATAGCATAGCCTGTGGATATGCCATAGATTTCGGGGATGAGAATACCCCTTTAACTAAAAGATCCGATCTTTGACCAATAGCATAGAAGCCTGTTTTGCATACTGAAACAATAGAATGTGATTTTTTTTTTATGTGACTTTTGACTATGCTAAAGAATGTTTTATTGATATCCTTTAGTAAGCAGACAAAGTTTTCAATAAGAGAGTACTGAAGGAGTGAAGAAACAAAGAATGGATTTGGTTATGAATATTTTAGGGCCATCTCAAGTTTGAAGTTTTCTGTACTTAGAATTATTTCTATAGATCATTTACAATGAAAAATTAAGGCATCTTTAATCCACATTGATTTGTGAAGAATTAGCTAATGTAGAAAAAAAACAACTTACTTTGTTTGATGCTCATTCTTTAATTCTGTCCTTCTGGCTAAAAGTAAATAATGCAATTTATGAAATAAAACACCTGATGTATTCGTCACTTTACATATTGCCAATCATTTATCACAGGTGTCTTTTGTATGACACATTCTTCTATGTTATAAAAAGCAATATTGCAATAATAGAAGTGGTGTGCAGTGTGGGCCACTGTTGTTTAGGCCATGATCACACACACACAGTTTTATTGCAGTTTTTGGCTCTTTTTTTAGCCCAACACAGGAGTGGACACCAAAAAAAGGAGATACATCCAGGGCCTGCATTAGGGGTGTGTGACCTGTGCCATTACACAGGGCGCATCACTCCAGCAGGTGGAAGGGGGCTGGCTCCCTTCCCCTGCTTGTGTTTCAGAAGCGCCCGGGCTCGGCAAATAAGCAGCTGCCTTTCCGCCCGAGCACCTGTTTCTCAGTGGCGTCGCTACTGCTGTACCAGCCATAGGGGCTACACCGGGCATGGGGGCATCCATGCCGCCCGTCGGGTCGGGCACTCTCATGGCCGGCGGCACCGCTAGCAGTCACATTCAATAGTATCTGCACCCTTAGGATGCAGATACTATTGCAAATTATAGCAGAGCAGGTAGGTATCTCCCTGCTCTGCTATCTACTAGTGCCACTGTAGCTCCCTGTGGCCGGGGATTCCGCTCCTGGACGAAGCGCTTGATGTCTCTGTCCATATACAGACAGTGACATCAAGGGCAACTCCTGAAGCAGAATCCCCCACTGTGGCCGGTGATTCGGCTCCAGGAGAAGCCTCCGACGTCACTGTCCATAAATGGACAGAGACGTTAGGGGCTACTCCTGGAGTGGAATCCCCGGTCACAGCATCGGCAACGCTGTGGACGGGGATTCCGCTTCAGAAGTTGCCCCTGATGTCACTGTCCATATATGGGCAGAGACATCAAGCGCTCCGTCCAGGAGCGGAATACCCGGCCACAGGAGGATTCCGCTCCTCCAGGGAGCTACAGTGGTGCTATCTACAGGAAGGGGGGAAGATGCTATCTATAAGGTGGCTGTGTGGCACTACCTACATGGGGGTGTCTGGCACTACCTACAAGGGGGCTATAATTGTTCTCATCGGTTTGTTTGTGGATCCTCTGTGTCGTCTGGGTGATGGTGCTTGGAACCCAGGGCAACGCTTGGCACAGCAGGTTAGAGGCGGTCGGATGGTAAGGCAGAAGTCAGGACAGACAGCAGACATCGTCACGGGTAAGGATAGCAATAGGTCAAAGCAGGCAGCAGGCGTCGTAACGGGTATGGATAGCAATAGGTCAAGGCAGGTGGCATGCAAGGATAGTCAAGTTCAGGCAGAGGTCAACAATGGGATATCCAGGCAAAGGCAGCAAGGAAGGAAACAGAGAACCAAGGTACAGGGAAACTCATGGGGAACTTGATTGAACAAGCATGGATTAAAGGAAGGAGGATTCTTATATAGGAAGTCTTTTGAATTAAGGCGCGCGCTGGCCCTTTAAGAAAGGACGAGTCAGCGAGCACGCCCTCTAGTGGCGGCAGCCGCACATTGAGGATTACGGCTGTGGAGGGAGGTAAGGGATGCACTTACCTGACGCCGCCCAGGGCCAGCAGAGCGTCCGGATCTGATAAGTGGAGCTCGGGATGAGCATGAGGTAATGGAGGTCGCAGGAACCCGGAGCAGAGGCCATGGGAAAGGCGGGGAATGGCGCGGCAGCCGTTACAGTACCCCCCCCTTTACACCCCCTCTTTTTTGGCTTGCTTGGGAACCTTCGTTCAAAGTCCTTGATTAGAGCTGGGGCATTGATATTCTCCACGGGCTCCCATGATCTCTCTTCAGGACCATAATTTTTCCAGTCCACTGGGTATCATAATCTCCCCCGTGTTCGTTTGACATCCAGGCTCTCTTTAATCTCAAATTCGGCATCAGCCGCGGGAGCAGGATGGACAGGAATTTTTTTTGAAAATCGGTTGAGTATAGTGGGTTTCAGCAGAGAAATGTGGAAGGAATTAGAGATTTTCAGAGACTTAGGAAGGCGAAGTCTGATAGTTACTGGATTGATTTGTTTTGTTTTGTTAGGACCAAGAAACCGAGGAGCTAGCTTGTAACAAGGGGTCTTCAGACGTATGTACCGGGTGGACAGCCAGACTTTATCCCCAGGAATGAGCTGCGGCGGTATCCTGCATATTTTATCTGCGTCTCTCTTAAACCTGGCTACGACTTTGTGGATGGAGTCCTTGGCCTTCTGCCATATCTGTACAAAGTCACGGTGGACCGTGTTAGCAGCTGGAACCTCAGAAGGCACAGAGGCTGGCAGGGGAATTCCTGGGTGCTGGCCATACACCAAGAAGAAAGTAGAAGAGCGGGTGGATTCCCCCGTATGGTTGTTGTAGGCAAATTCGGCCCATGGAAGTAGACTTGCCCAGTCGTCTTGTCGTGGAGACACAAAATTCCTGAGGAAACGTTCAATTATTTGGTTTATCCGCTCCACTTGACCATTGGTTTGAGGATGGTAAGCGGAAGAGAAGTCTAGTTTGACCTCCAGCAGTTTGCACAAGGCTCTCCAGAACTTGGATGTGAACTGTACTCCTCTGTCAAAAACAATATGCTTAGGAAGACCATGTAGGCGAAAGATGTGCTTGATAAACAGTGTTGCCAGTCGGGAAGATGACGGAAGGCCCTGAGATGGGTACAAAATGCGCCATCTTGGAAACGCGATCCACTACTACACAGATCACGGTACACCCAGCAGAACTAGGCAGATCGGTGATTAAGTCCATTGCAATGTGCAACCAGGGAGAGTCAGGCACGGGTGGAGGGTGCAAAAGGCCAGCAGGTCTTAAATGGGAAACTTTATTCTAAGAGCAGGTGGAGCAGGCTGAAACAAAGTCTTTATTGTCTTGGGACATGGAAGGCCACCAGTACTGACGGCCAATTAAATTGAGAGTATTTTTGATGCCAGGGTGCCCAGAAACCCTGGAGGCATGACCCCAGCGAAGAACACAATCCCTTTGTTTAGGGGGTACGTAGATCTTTCCTCGGGGAATGTGTACCACTTCAGCTGGAGCAGCGATCATAATATGTTTAGGATCTATAATAAACTGAGGGCTGGGCTCTTGATCTGTTGGGTCAAAACAGCGTGATAGGGCGTCAGCTTTGGTATTCTTTCCAGCGGGTCTGTAGTGCAGCTGAAAATCAAATCTGGAGAAGAATAATGCCCACCGTGCTTGGCGAGAATTTAGGCGTTGAGCAGTCTGCAAGTATAGGAGGTTCTTATGATCTGTGTAGATGATGATAGGATGCCGTGCACCCTCAAGCAAATGTCTCCATTCCTCCAGGGCCAATTTAATAGCCAAAAGTTCTTTAGCTCCATTACCATAATTTTTCTCAGCGGATGTGAATGATTTGGAGAAAAAAAACACAGGCCACCAGTCTCCCTCTACAAGTCTTTTGTGAAAGAATAGCTCCGACTCCCTCAGATGAAGCATCGACCTCCAGAACACAGGGTTCGGTGGAATCCGGTCTATGTAGGACAGAAGCAGAAGAGGAGGCAATTTTAAGAGCTTGAAATGCGGCTTCAGCCTCCGTGGTCAAGTCTTTGGCATTAACCCCATTTTTGGTCAGAACAGAAATAGGAGCTGTCATAGAGGAGAAGTGAGGAATAAACTGGCGGTAATAATTTGCGAATCCCAGCAGGCGTTGGACAGCTTTGAGTCCTTGCGGACGAGGCCAGTTGAGAATTGAGGATAGCTTGGCTGGATCCTTTTTTTAGTCCCTGGTCGGAAATGACATACCCCAGGAAAGGCAGGCTGGTTTTCTCGAAGAGGCATTTCTCTAGTTTGGCAAACAGAGAGTTCTCTCGCAGACGCTGTAACACTTGGCGCACATGCACACGATGAGTTTGAATATTGGGAGAAAAGATTAAAATGTCATCTAGGTATACAACCACACAGCTGTACAACAGATCCCGAAAAATTAAATTAACAAAAGCCTAGAAAACCGCAGGAGCATTACAAAGTCCAAAGGGCATGACGAGGTATTCAAAATGCCCATCACAAGTGTTGAATGCGGTTTTCTATTTGTCTCCCTCGCGGATACGGATGAGGTTATAAGCTCCACGAAGGCCTAGTTGGTAAAAATTCTCGCCCCCTGTAGGCGGTCAAAGAGTTCAGAGATCAATGGTAACGGGTACTAGTTCTTTAGCGTGATATTATTTAATCCATGTTAATCAATACAAGGACGCAGGGAGCCGTCTTTTTTCCCCACAAAAAAAAACCCTGCGCCAGCAGGAGAGGAGGACTTACGGATGAATCCTCTCTCCAGATTTTCTTGGATATACCAAGACATGGCCTCCATCTCAGGCAAAGACAAAGGCTAGACTCTACCTCTGGGAGGCGTGGCGTTGGGGACCAGGTCTATGGCACAGTCGTATGGCCTGTGAGGAGGCAGCGATTCAGCTTGTTGTTTACAGAAAACATCAGAGAAGCTTTTTTATGGAGTAGGAAGTCCTGCTGAGTTAGGTTCTGTAGTCTGAGGCATAGGTGGGCGAATAGATTGTAGACAATGTTGGTGACAGAAGTCACTCCAGCGGGTAATTTGACCTCCAGTCCAGTCAATAACAGGAGGGTGCTTCTGCAACCACGGTAGACCCAGTAGAAAAGGGTTCAGAGAGTTCTTTAAAACATAGAAGGAGATACGTTCCTGGTGCAGTGCCCCTGTTAACAAGAGAATAGGCTCGGTGACGAGATAGATAGTCTCCTGTACAAGCCTCCCATCCACAGAAGCAATGGACAAAGGTTTGGTTAATTTTTGCACTGGGATTTGGTAGCGATTTACCAAGGGCTGGCACAGAAAATTCCCAGCGGATCCGGAATCTAGGAAGGCTTGGACGCAGAAAGCGGTTCCTGCAAAGGACAGTTTTGCTGGTATGGTCATCTTTTGAGAGGAAGGTATTCCACCTAGGGTAGCCTCTCCTACTTGCCCTAGGCGTTGGAGTTTTCCGGCCTCACTGGACAGTCTTTGAGGAAGTGTGTTTTTCCACCACAATATAAATATAAGTTCAACTTGCGTCTATTCTGGCGTTCCTCAGGCGTGAGTCTTGTACTTTCCAACTGCATGGGTTCATCCAACCGAGAGGAAGATGAGGCAAGAAGAGGCCTTTGGAAGGTTGGTGCCAACCGTGATATCCGATTGCCTCAAGCAGATTCTTGTTATCTCTCACGGAAACGAATATCAATCCGATTAGCAAGAGTAAACAAGTCATCCAAGGACGGTGGAAGGTCTCGGCCAGCAAGTTCATCCTTGATTCGGCCTGCCAGACCCTACCAGAAGGTAGATACCAAAGCCTTATTATTCCACTGGAGTTCTGTAGCCAGGGTGCAAAATTGAATGGCGTATTGGCCTACAGTGGAGGTCCCTTGCCGGAGCTTGAGAAGAGAGGAAGCTGCAGAAGAGGCTTGACCCGGTTCTTCAAACACCCTTTTAAAAGTGGAGAGAAAGTTCTGAATATTATACATGATGGGGTCGTTTCTCTCCCACAAGGGTGATGCCCATGCCAGCGCCTCGCCAGGCAGCAGGGACAGGATGTAGGCCACCTTAGCCCGGTCTGAGGAAAAATTATGTGCCATGACTTCGAAACGATGGTGCATTGATTAACAAATCCACCGGAATGTCTTGGGGTCTCCCTCATAGCGGGCAGGTGTAGGTAAATGTACTCCTGGACTGCAGACAGGAGCTTGCTGTGGAGGTGGTGGTATCGGAGGCGCCGGAGGTTCTAGTTCGTTCAAACGAGTGGACACATTTTGCAGCAGCTGAAAAAGCTGATATTGGCAGACTCGTTGTCTAGAAAGCTTCTGAGCCATGTCAGCTGTGTCAGGCAGGGCTGTGTCAAGGTGATCCATGGCTTGTTCAAACTATAACGGTTCTCACCGGTTTGTTTGTGGATCCTCTGTGTCGTCTGGGAGATGGGCTTGGAACCCAGGGCAACGCTTGGCACAGCGGGTTAGAGGCGGTCAGATGGTAAGGCAGAAGTCAGGACAGGCAGCAGATGTCGTCACGGGTATGGATAGCAATAGGTCAAGGCAGGCGTCGTAACGGGTATGGATAGCAATAGGTCAAGGCAGGCGGCAGGCAAGGATAGTCAAGTTCAGGCAGAGGTCATCAACGGGAAATCCAGACAAAGGCAGCAAGGAAGGATACAGAGAACCAGGGTACAGGGAAACTCACAGGGGGAACTTGGTTGAACAAGCATGGATTAAAGGAAGGAGGATCCTTATATAGGAAGTCATTTGAATTAAGGCGCTTTAAGAAAGGACGAGTCAGCGCGTCCGGATCTGGTAAGTGGAGCTTGGGATGAGCACGAGGTAATGGAGGTCGCAGGAACCGGAGCAGAGGCCGTGGGGAAGGCAGAGAACGGCGCGGCAGCCATTACAGGGGCTGTGTAGCACTACCTACAAGGGGGTTGTGTGGCACTACTTATAGGGGGCTGTGTGCCACTACCTACAAGGGGCTATGTGGTACTATCTACAGGGGGCTGTGTGGCACTATCTACAGGGGTCATCTGTGAGTGTCAGGCTGATGGTCATTTTACTGTGAGTGGCGGGCTGATGGTCATTTTACTGTGAGTGGCGGGCTTATGGTAATCTTACTGTGAGAGGGGGGCTGACGGTCTTCAAGAGGTTTCCACCTCTGACCTCCAAGTAAAATTAATAGGAGGCACAAAATACCTGTGGCGCTCGTTTGGAGTGCTTTTTTGCCTGCGTCTTTTGCATTAGATTCAACGGCTTAAAAAAACGCAAAAAAAGTCAAACAATGATATCAATTCAAAATCTGCCTCAAAATTCCTGAAATTCCTGAAATTTTCTGCCTTACAAAAAATGCTGTGTGAACATACCCTAAGAGTGTAGTGCTTGTTTTTAGCCGTTTTATTTCTTTCTATAAAAGTTTTTGGTAGGGGTTCCCTGAGGACATTTTTTTTTTCATGATGTGCCGCGAGTCTGAAAAGGTTGGGAAACATTGTACTAGGCTACAGGATCACACCGGCTTACGCAAGGATCCCGTCGTCGGCATTGTGGAGCAGCTAAGATCGTGGTGGAAACGGGGCCTAGGTGAGTATAATTTTTTTTGTTTGGGGGGCACTGTCTACAAGGGGGAGGTGGGGGCTGTATGGCACTGCCTACATGGGTGAGGTTGGGGGCTGTATGGCACTGTCTACAAGGGGGCTGTATAGCACTGTTTACAAGGAGGAGGTGGGGCATTATGGCACTGTCTACAAGGAGACTGTTTGGCGCAATCTACAGGGGGGCATTATCTACAAGGGAGCCTGTGGGTGGCAGCCAGGAGAGGGGGGCATTGTACTGTGTGGAGGCCAGTGAGCGGACATTATACTGTGCAGGGGCACTACAGAGGGCAATATACTGTGTGTGTGTGTGTGTGTGTGTGTGGCACTTAGGGGGCATAATACTGTGTGGGCACAATAATAGGACAAAATACTGTGTCCTTGAAGGGGTTATAATATATTATATTATTAAATATTATTATTATACTGTATGGGGGGGCACTAAAGGGACATTATACTGTGTGGGGGCACTATATAGGGCATTATACTGTGGGGGGCATTATACTTTTAAATGGGCCATTTTTTTTATGATGGGGCGCTGAAAGATAATTTCGTACGGGGTGCCATCTATCCTAAGGCTGGCCCTGGACACATGAGTCTCTTCTTTATACCTTTCCTTCCATTTTGATCCTTTCTGGCTTTGGCTCAAAAAAACTAAGCCAAAGACGGCATCAAAACTGTGTCTTTGTTCCTGTGCTTAAAGTAGCTAGTTCCTCAAAATTAATAAACATAATATCACAGCAAAAAAATAAAAATAAATGACAGATAGTCCTCATTATAGAGCTTCTGGCAACAAAATGCTGTTTTTGTATTTGCTTTTATAAATAATTTTACAATAATATACTCAATTGCGACTAACTGGCTCTGCTCATGTTTTTTATGTATTCTTTTAATCCAAAGCCAGGTGTAGATCTTAAAGGGAGAAAAAGTATAAAGGACAGATTCTACTTCTCCTCTTATTTGAATCCACTCCTGGTTTTGACTTAAAAAAAACTGCATATAAAAACCTGAACAAAGTTCTGAACTATAACCAGTGGCGTAACTACCGCCGTAGCAGCAGTAGCGGCTGCTACGGGGCCCGCGGCATGAGGGGGCCCATGTCGCCCGCCGGCACGGGCCCCCACCATGGCCGGAGGCTCCGCTAGCAGCCGCTATGGCTGCTACAGCGGGACGCCACTGAACACTACGGCAGAGCAGTGCCCCGCTCTGCCATTAACTGGTTCCCGACCGCTGGCTGTATTTTTACGGCCAGCGGTCAGGGTCCTTAAAACCCGAGCCATAGACTTTCTACGGCTCGGGTTTTAACTTGCTGCCCGCACGATCGGGCAGCTGAATGTCGGATCTCCGGCTGTCAGTGACTGCCAGGGACCCTGAGGAGAGGATAGAAGCAGCTTTCGCTGCTTCTGTCTTCTCTGATCACTTGTACACAGCGCTGAATGCGCGCTGTGTACAGGAATAGAGACAGCAGCAGCGGCGCTGTCTCTATTCCTCCCGGTGATCATGTGACTGGTCACATGATCGCCGGGTGCCGTTACTTACAGACTGCTGCTGGGTCTTACTAGACCCAGCACAGCCCTTTTAGTGACAATCGTCACTATGAGAGGGCTGATTTCCCCTGTAACTGGGGCTGCTGTGCAGCTCCAGTTACAGTGGAAAAACATGGTGTAAAAGAAAAAAAAAATAAAGTTCCCCAAAGGTCTTCTTTGACCTTTGGGGGACAGACCATAGTAATAAAAAAATAATAAAGTAAAGTGCAAAAAAAATGTAAATAATAAATACACATAAAATACCCACCCCCAAAAAAAAACGTCACCCCCCCCTCGCCAATCATTGTTGTAACGCTAGCGCTGGCCCAATTACCCTAATATAGACATGTAATATATACAAATTTACGGTAGACAATGACGATCACAAATAAAAGGTCTATTTTAGGGTAAAACTATGTTATTACCAAAAAAAAAAATAGCTGAAATGTAAAAAAGCTTATTTTTTTACTATTATTTTCAAACTTTATGAATAAAAATTCTAAAATAGCAAAAAAGGTGTGTATAAAACCATAAAAAAAGAAACCTGCATTGTCTACGGAAAAAACGTCGCAAAAATCACGTCGTAGCCCAACAAATAAAAAAGTTCTAGCCATTTAACTAACACGTGCTAAAAATGGCTAAACGGTGTCTGGTCCTGAAGGCTCAAAATAGAGCAAAAGACATGTATCCCCTCTCCACAGGACATGTATCCCCTCTCCACAGGACATGTATCCCCTCTCCACAGGATCTCCACAGGACAGGGGATACATGTGTGATCGCTGGCATTGATAGGGAGAACGGGGGACTGAAAGTCCCCTGAAGTTCTCCATCACAAACCTCGGACTTCCGGGGTCTGTGTCGGCAGCTCCGTAGAAATGAATGGAGCGTCGGTCGCGCTTGTGCGCATGCATGACCAGCGCTCCTTTCATTTTTATTGAGCTGCGCAGACGCTGGAAGTCAGAGATTTGTCATGGAGAAGTTCAGGGGGACTTTCAGTCCCCCGTTCTCCCTATCGCTGCCAGCGATCACTCATGTATCCCCTATCCTGTGGAGATCCTGTGGAGAGGGGATACATGTATTTTGTAGGACACACTGTAGGTCGCATTTTTTGGGGAGGGGGGACGCTGTATGGCGTTCCCTACAGGGGGGGGGGTGGCTGTATGGCGTTCCCTACAGGGGGGGGTGGCTGTATGGCGTTCCCTACAGGGGGGGTGGCTGTATGGCGTTCCCTACAGGGGGGTGGCTGTATGGCGTTCCCTACAGGGGGGGAGCTGTATGGCGTTCCCTACAGGGGGGGAACTGTATGGCGTTCTCTACAGGGGGGGGCTGTATGGCGTTCCCTACAGGGGGGCTGTATGGTGTTCTCTACAGGGGGGGGGCTGTATGGCGTTCTCTGCAGGGGGGCTGTATGGCGTTATCTACAGGGGGCTGTATGGCGTTCTCTACAGGGGGATGTATGTCGCTATCTACAGAGGGGGGGCTGTATAGCGTTATCTACAGAGGGGGGGCTGTAAAAAAGGCACTATCTACAAGGGGGGGGGGGTTGTGTGACACCCAGGGGAGGGGGGGCCCCAGTCAAAAGTTTGCTATGGGGCCCAGTCTTTCCTAGTTACGCCCCTGACTATAACACAAGATGTAACTGCGATTTAGCAGAGGAAAAGTAATACAATGGGTGAGATTTACTAAACAAAATTTACCAGAATGGTAAATTTGGCGCAAAATATTGCCTTAGGAAAGAGGTGGCTTAAAGGGGTTTTCCCATCTTGGACATTTGTGGCATATCCATAGGATATGCCATAAAAGTCCAATAGATGCGGGTCCCACCTCTGAAAACTACACCTATCTCTAGAATGGGGCCCCCTAAACCCCATTCTAGCTTACTCGTCTCCCGGCCACATCCTGGTTAGGTGGTCAGGAGTTCTGAAAACAGCTGAGCTCACTGAGCTACGCTGTTTCTGTAACTCCCATTGAAGTAAATGGGAGTTAAAGAAACAGCGTAGCACGGTGAGCTATGCTGTTTTCGTAGCTGCCGAGTTCCGGAAACAGAGTAGCTAATCAGGAAGTGGCCGGGAGGCAGTGGAGCCGAGTGAGCTAGAACGGGGTTTAGGGGGCCCGTTCTAGAGATAAGTGTGGGTCCCACAGGTGGGACACGCATCTATTGGACTATTACGGCATATCCTGTGGATATGCCATGAATGTCGAAGATGGGAAAACCCCTTTAAGGAAAATAAAATTGTCCAAAATGTCTAGCGAGTTGCGTCAAATTTATCATACAGCATGCACCGTTGTGATAAATTTAGTGCAGTTTCTGCCTGTCCATCTGTCTGTCTACTTTTATCCTAACTTTTAAACAGTAGTAATCAATGTCCCGCACTACGTTTACAAAGTTACTCAACTTTTTATGTAGATTGAGTTTACATATTATTAGTAAAATGGTGTAAAAAGGTGAACGTATGATATGTATATGATACATATCCTAGTACTTCTCAATGAAATATAATAAAAAAGTTCATTTATATTAGTAATTCAATTCAAAAGTGAAACTCATATACAGTGAAGGAAATAAGTATTTGATCCCTTGCTGATTTTGTAAGATTGCCCACTGTCAAAGTCATGAGCAGTCTAGAATTTTTAGGCTAGGTTAATTTTACCAGTGAGAGATAGATTATATAAAAAAAAAAAAAGAAAATCACATAGTCAAAATGATATATATTTATTTGCATTGTGCACAGAGAAATAAGTATTTGATCCCCTATCAACCATTAAGAGTTCAGCCTCCTCCAGACCAGTTACACGCTCCAAATCAACTTGGTGCCTGCATTAAAGACAGCTGTCTTAAATGGTCACCTGTATAAAAGACGCCTGTACACAGACTCAATTAATCAGTCTGACTCTAACCTCTACAACATGGGCAAGACCAATGAGCTTTCTAAGGATGTCAGGGACAAGCTCATAGACCTGCACAAGGCTGGAATGGGCTACAAAACCATAAGTAAGACGCTGGGTGAGAAGGAGACAACTGTTGGTGCAATAGTAAGAAAATGGAAGACATACAAAATGACTGTCAATCGACATCGATCTGGGGCTCCATGCAAAATCTCACCTCGTGGAGTATCCTTGATCCTGAGGAAGGTGAGAGCTCAGCCGAAAACTACACGGGGGGGAACTTGTTAATGATCTCAAGGCAGCTGGGACCACAGTCACCAAGAAAACCATTGGTAACACATTACGCCGTAATGTATTAAAATCCTGCAGTGCCTGCAAGGTCCCCCTGCTCAAGACGGCACATGTACAGGCCCATCTGAAGTTTGCAAATGAACATCTGGATGATTCTGAGAGTGATTGGGAGAAGGTGCTGTGGTCAGATGAGACTAAAATTGAGCTCTTTGGCATTAACTCAACTCGCCGTCTTTGGAGGAAGAGAAATGCTGCCTATGACCCAAAGAACACCGTCCCCACTGTCAAGCATGGAGGTGGAAACATTATGTTTTGGTGGTGTTTCTCTGCTAAGGGCACAGGACTACTTCACCGCATCAATGGGAGAATGGATGGAGCCATGTACCGTCAAATCCTGAGTGACAACCTCCTTCCCTCCACCAGGACATTAAAAATGGCTCGTGGCTGGGTCTTCCAGCATGACAATGACCCGAAACATACAGCCAAGGCAACAAAGGAGTGGCTCAAAAAGAAGCACATTAAGGTCATGGAGTGGCCTAGCCAGTCTCCAGACCTTAATCCCATCGAAAACTTATGGAGGGAGCTGAAGATCCGAATTGCCAAGCAACAGCCTCGAAATCTTAATGATTTACAGATGATCTGCAAAGAGGAGTGGGCCAAAATTCCATCTAACGTGTGCAAACCTCATAATCAACTCCAAAAAACGTCTGACTGCTATGCTTGCCAACAAGGGTTTTGCCACCAAGTATTAAGTCTTGTTTGCCAAAGGGATCAAATACTTATTTCTCTGTACACAGTGATTTTCAGTTTTTTTTTTAATATAATCTATCTCTAACTGGTAAAATTAACCTAGCCTAAAAATTCTAGACTGTTCATGTCTTTGACAGTGGGCAAACGTACAAAATAAGCAAGGTGTCAAATACTTATTTCCTTCACTGTATTATATAGATTCATTACACACAGTGTGATCTAATTCCAGCATTTTCTTTTAATGTTGATAATTATGGCTAACAGTTATTGAAAACCCAAAATTTAGTGTCTCAGAAAATTAGAATATTAAATAAGCCTAATTTAAAAAATGATTTTTAATACCGAAATGTTGTCCTACTGAAAAGTATGTACAGTATATTCCCTCAATACTTGGTCGGGGCTACGACTCTGCATGAATTACTGCATCAATATGGCATGGCATGGAGGCGATCAGCCTGTGGCACTGCTGAGGTGGTATGGAAGCCCAGGTTGCTTTGATAGCCGCCTTCACCTTGTCTGCATTGTTGGGTCTGGTGTCTCATCTTCCTCTTGACAATACCCTATAGATTCTATATGGGGTTTAGGTCAGGCGAGTTTGCTGGTCATCAAGCACAGTGGTATTGTGGTTATTTAACCAGGTATTGGTACGTGTGGGCAGGTGCCAAGTCCTGCTGGAAAATGAAATCAGCATCTCTATAAAGCTTGTCAGCGGAGGGAAGCATGATGTGCTCTAAAATTTCCTGGTAGACGGATGCGTTGACTCTGGACTTGATATAACACAGTGGAACAACACCAGCAGATGGCATGGCTCCCCAAACCTTAACTGACTGTGGAAACTTCACACTGGACCGTAAGCAACTTGAATTGAGTGCCACTCCACTCTTCCTCCAGACTCTGGGACCTTGATTTCCAAAGGAAATGCAAAATTTACTTTCATCTGAAAACAGGACTTTAGACCACTGAGCAACAGACCAGTCCTTTTAGAGGCTTAAAGGGAATGTGTCGCTAGAAAAAAATATATATATATTTTGTTAAACTGTATATAAATGATTACACATTGTTCTAATCTTTTATAATTTTGTCACAAGTCAGGAAATATTATAAATTAGATTCTAATTTATAACATTTCCATGTGCTGGTCACTAGAGGGAGCAATTCCCAAAATTGCAGCATTGGCATGTGGTAAAGCAACCTCATTGCTTTATCCTGGCTAGTGCCAGGAGAAAGGAGGGAGTTGAATGTTCAAACCTCCTACACTGTGTACAGCCATTTTGAGCGAATGCACAGTGTAGGAGGATTAGATACAGTGGTAATCAGATAGTATAACACGAACATACACACACATCACATGCACAAACATAACTTACCTGCTCCTGCCGCCGCCGCTGTCGCTGCCTCCGCTCCCTCCGCTCCTAGTCCTTGCTTCTGAACATATGGACGGAAGCCGCGACCGGAAGTTGTCATCTTACTGTCCGGCCGCGGGTTCCGCTCCAAATGAAAATGGCGCCAGATGTCGCTCTGCCGAAGACCTTCCTTTTGGACTGTGTGGGAGCGGCGCATGCGCTGTTTCCACACAGACGGCGTACGCTATAGTGAATGGAACGGCTCCCGTTCGCATTCTCTACGGGGATGTATGTGACGTATTCCATCTCTGTATGTGTCGTTAATCGACACATACAGAGATGGAAAAAAAAAGGCAGCCCACATAGAGAAGTAAAAGAAAGAAAAAAGTTCAACACAAAAACAGAAATAAATAAAATTTATTTTAATGACATACTAAAAGCAATAACATATAAAAAAAAATTTTTTACACCTTCCCTTTAAGAAACCTTTGGAGGTGTTTTGTGCTGGTTCTCTGATTAGAGTGTTACACCATGAGTCTACAATCTTGAACTTTTACCCAATATTCAAATTTTCTGAGAGACTAAATTTTGGGTTTTCATTAACTGTTAGCCATTATCATCAACATTAAAAGAAAAAAAATGCTGGAAATAGATCACTCTGTGTGTAATAAATCTAGATAATATATGAGTTTCAGTGTTTGAATTGAATTACTGAAATAAATGAACTTTTTGATGATATTCTAATTCATTGAGGACAAGTATATGCAATATATTCTATTAGGAGCATTCCATTAAATCTCTTACCGTTTTCGTTTTCTTTTCTGACGCTTTTCAGGAAATTTTACTTAGCAGTGAATGAGTCTAGGGGATTTGCCTATCTCTGCATGAGTCTATAGGCTGGAGCTTCAGAGAGGGCTCTATTACATTTTATTCCCTGTTGCTCACAATGTAATGTCACATTACAGAAAAGTCAGCTGTCAGCATATAGAGGAAGATGTTTAATTAAATATTATAACAGAGCATTTTATTAAGATACACAGGAGGAACACAGGGGGAAAACAGTAGAAATTATATGAAGAACATAGATTTAACATAGTTGTAGCAATAGAAAGGGTCCTGACTTGATTGAATTACATAACAATATATTGTAAGCTGTTAAGTGGAAAAAACGTACTTGAGTATTTGGTTTCTTGGTCCTTAACACTGCAAATAAAAAGAATGCAATATAATATTCAGTATAAATAATGTCACGATCTGTGGGTATGTGGACCCACTGGGCTGTACCGCCGTAGTGGGATAGCAGCTGGCCAATAGAGTACCAAGTGAATATATAAATAGTCCAATCACAAGGGTACCTGTAGTGGTTCAGACAGTAGCAACGGCTAGGCACAGATGGAACCTTGACAGCAGACAGCAGACACCAGACGTGGTGTAACACAGCAGGCGGAACCCGATGGCACAACACAACTCCAACTGGTCTAAGGCACAGGAAAAAATAGCACTCGATACAGGGTACAGGTAGCAGGGCACAGGAACAATGGGAACAGGATAACACTAAGGGACCATTTGCAAGACTAACTTAGGAAAACACAACAATGCTCAGGCAATGCGCAAAGGGGCAGGGCCCTTCTTATAGTCCAGGGTGATCATGGGCTAATTACTGATAATTCCCATGTCCTACGGGACACGGCGGACCGGAGCGGAAGTGAACGCTGGCGTCTCCTGGGGAGGAGATGTAGGCCAGCACTCACAGATCCATTGCTGCAGCCACCGGGGTGTGAGTAATCCAGATGGTCTGTGGCCATGGACGCTACAGTATTATGCCCCCTCTTCTTGGGGCCAGAGCAAGAGAGGAACTTCTTAATGAGGGCAGGGGCATTGAGGCTCTCTCCTGGCTCCCAGGACCTCTCCTCTGGACCAAGCCCCTTCTAATCCTCCCAATAAAAAGTTCTTCCTCCTACTTTTTTGAAGTCCAGGATCTCCTTAACCTCAAATACATCGGAAGAATCGTTGGGAGCAACTGCAGAGCTAGGCGTTTTTGTGTAGCGGTTGAGGACCACAGGCTTCAGGAGGGACACATGATAGGAGTTGGGGATCCTGAGGGTCGAAGGCAGCCGAAGCTTGTAGGAGACAGGGTTGATTTGATGTAGGGTCTGAAAGGGTCCGAGGAACCTGAGAGCAAACTTGTACGAAGGCACCTTTAGACGGATATTCCTAGAGGACAGCCAGACTTTGGTACCCGGAAGATACTGAGGAGGCTCTCTTCTTCTAGTATCCGGTTCATGCGCTCGACCGCCAGCAGAATAAAGGACTGGGTTTGCTGCCAGATCTGTAGAAATTCCCTGTAAGCAGAGTCAGCTGTGGGCACCTGGGACTTAACTGAAACAGGAAGAGGAATTTGTGGATGTTGGCCGTAGACAATGAAGAACGGTGTAGAAGCAGTGGACCCACTTGTGTGGTTGTTGTATGAGAACTGGGCCCAAAGAAGAAGCTGTACCCACTCATCATGCTACATGGAGATGAAGTGTCGTAGATAATTCTCCATGATTTGGGTTATCCTCTCGACTTGACCATTGGACTGGGAATGGTAGGCTGAGGAAAAGTCCAACTTTCTCCAGAATTTTGATGTAAACTGAACCCCCCGATCAGACACGATATGAAGAGGCAAGCTATGCAAGCGGAAGATGTGTTGGATAAAGAGGTTAGCCAATCGAGAAGCAGAAGTTAGGCCAGTCAGCGGAACAAAATGACTCATTTTTGAGAACTGGTCCACCACCGCCCAGACCGTATTGCATCCAGCTGTGGAAGGAAGGTCTGTGACAAAGTCCATTGCTATATGATACAAGGGAGCATTGGGCACAGGCAGAGGTTGGAGCAGACCAGCAGGCTTGGAGTGAGCAACCTCGTTGGCAGCGCACACAGTGCAGGACGAGACAAAGTCCACAATATCTTTGGGCAGCGTGGGCCACCAGAAATGACGGGCAATCAGAGCTCGGGTTTTACGAGCTGTGCCCCCAGCGAAGGATTCTCCTCCTGTTTGCCAGGTGCACAAAAGTCCTTCCCGGAGGGATGTCTCTAACTTGCAGAGGATTAACAGAAATAATATAGGACGGATCAATAATATTTTGCGGAGACTCCGCGTGTCCTCTGTTTCGAACAACCTGAACAAGGCATTGGCCCTCACATTTTTGTCAGCAGGACGGTAGTGGAGCACAAACTGGAACCGGGCGAAGAACAGCGACCACCTGGCTTGACGGCGGTTCAGCCGTTGGGCCGACTGGAGATAGGTGAGGTTCTCGTGGTCGGTATATATCAGGATTGGCTGAGCTGCACCCTCTAGTAGATGCCTCCTCTCCTCTAGGGCCAATTTGATGGCCAGTAACTCCCGATCCCCAATAGAGTAATTGCGCTCTGCGGGAGAAAAAAGTATAGAATAATAGCCACATACCACTGCCTTCCCTTTGGAACCTCTCTGGAACAGAAGTGCACCTGCACAAACAGAGGAGGCGTCCACCTCCAACGAAAACTGTCAAGATGCATCAGGATGATGGAGGATTGAGGCTGACGTGAAGGCACTCTTAAGGCTATTAAATGCAGATTCTGCCTCTGGAGTCCACACCTTGGCGTTCACACCTTTTTTGGTGAGGGTAGAGATGGGAGCTGTCAGTGAAGAGAAGTTTGGGGTAAACTGTCGGTAGAAGTTGTCAAATCCCAAAAAACGCTGTATGGACCTCAAGCCTTGAGGACGTGGCCATTCCAGGATGGACTTTACCTTCTCAGGATCCATCTTAAAACCTTGATCCGAGATAATGTAGCCCAGGAAGGGTAGAGAATTCTTCTCAAACACACACTTCTCCAGCTTGGCATACAGGCGATTCTCCCTTAATCGCAGCAGAATTTGACGGACATGTCTCCAATGAGTCGTCGGATTTGGAGAAAAAATTAAAATGTCATCGAGATAGACCACAACACAGACATAGAGGAGATCCCGGAAGATGTCATTGACAAAGTCTTGGAAGACCCCGGGAGCGTTACACAGACCAAAGGGCATTACCAGGTATTCATAGTGCCCATTTCGGGTGTTGAATTTCGTCTTTCATTCGTCTCCCCGGCAGATCTGGATCAAGTTGTAAGCCCCACGCAGGTCTAGTTTAGAGAAAATCTTGGCTCCTCGTATACGGTCAAATAGTTCGGAAACTAGTGGCAACGGATATTTGCTCTTGACCGTGATTTGATTGAGGCCCTGGTAGTCGATGCAATGTCGAAGAGATCCGTCTTTCTTCTTGACAAAGAAGAAAACGGCCCCGGTCGGGGAGGAGGATTTTTGTATGAAACCGCTCTCCAGATTTTCCTTGATATAGGCCGACAAAGACTGAGTCTCTGGCAAGGAGAGAGTGTATGCCCATCCACAAGGAGGGGACGCATTAGGAACCAGTTCAATAGGGCAGTCATAAGCCCGGTGTGGGGGCAGTGTCTCAGCCTCTTTTTTGCTGAAGACATCCGCAAACTGAGAGTAATGAGGAGATAATCCTGCCAAAGACTGAGGCAGAGGGGACTGTGCCGGATGGATCTGCAAGAGACAGCGATTGAGACACTTGGTGCCCCATTGGAGAACCTCTGCGGAATTCCAGTCCAGGACTGGGGCATGTAGTCGAAGCCATGGCAGGCCCAGCAGCACAGGGTTGACGGCTTTGGGCACGACAAGAAATTAGCTCCGAAAGAAAAGCTCCAACTTTGAGCTTCAGCGGTTTGGTCTCAGATACAATTGGATTGGGCAGAGGCAGTCCATTCACTGAGGTAACAGCCAAAGACGTCTCCAAAGGGAAGATCCACTTCTTTTTGCCGGATACTATGGTCACGGCCGGGAATGGATAGTTTCGTAGGGAGTTTTTCATTCAGCGCTGTATCGCCTAGGGTTGTCTCTCCAACCAATCCTAGGCAATTGAAGTTATTGGGCTTCTGAGGGCACAAACGTACAACATGGCCTCTGAGGCCGCAATACAGACAAAGTTCCGAAGTGCGTCTGCGTTGTCTCTCTTGGACGGATAATTTGAGACGGTCCACCTGCATAGGCTCCTCTGGTGGAACAACTGGTGAGGGCAACAGGGATTGCTGGAAAGTAGGAGCCAGCCTGGGAAGACTTCTTTCCCGACGAACCTCTTGGAATCGCTCCCAGGTCCTCATGTCAATCCGGGTGGAGAGAAGAATGAGGTCATCCAGGGTCGGTGGCAGATCACAAGCGGCAAGCTCGTCTTTAATCTCGGAAGACAGTCCCTGCCAGAATGTAACCACCAAGGCCTCATTGTTCCAGGACAGCTCTGTCGCCAGGGTGCGAAATTGAATGGCATACTCACCCACGGAGGTGTCTCCCTGGCGAAGGATCAGCAGAGATGCAGCAGCAGATGAGACTCGCCCAGGTTTCTCAAATACCAAGCGGAAAGTCCGTAGGAAACACTGGAAGTCATCGGTCCCTGGTCCCTGACGTTCCCAGATAGGGTTTGCCCATGTTAGGGCTTTGCCAGTAAGGAGCGAGATGATGAAAGCGATCCTTGCGCCATCAGACGGAAATGCTTTGGCATGTAGGCTGAAGTGGATCTGGCACTGGTAAGGAAACCCCCTGCAGGTACTCGCGTCTCCGTTGAAGCGAGAAGTTAGTGGCAGCAAGAATCGGGAGTCGGTACTGGTACTGCCAGCAGGTGTAATAGGAGGAACAGCCTTGATGGCTGCAGCTTGCGCATCCAGTTGCTGTGTAATGGAGTTCACTGCCAGAAAAAGTTGGTCTTGTCTTGACCGAAGGTCTCGCAGGTCTGCCTGCATGGCTTGTGATGTGGTTATGGTCTTGGGTTGACCAGCGGTGTCCGGGGCCTGAGCGTACTGTCACGATCTGTGGGTCTGTGGACCCACTGGGTCATACCACAGTAGCGGGATAGCAGCTGGCCAACAAAGTACCAAGTCAAAATATAAATAGTCCAAGCACAAGGGGAGGAGATGTGGGCCAGCGCTCATAGATCTATGGCTGCGGCCGCCGGGGGGGGGGGGGGGGGGGTGAGTAATCCCGACGGTCCGTGGCCATGGACGCTACAAATAATTTTCACTCAGGTGTCCAAATTCTTCAGATGTTATAAATAATGCAAACATTCATTACGCTCTTCCAGTTCGACGCGAAAAGGGATATACCAGTATTCCTTCCCCTCTAGTTCCGGGAACAGGGTTAATCGCCACCTGCTGGTCGCTGCGTTTTTCAAGAGTTTTTAATCCACAATGTTAAATATAATATATCCACACAACTATGGAGTATACAATATAGGGATAGTGCAATAACGCCTTCACAGCGGGTAAAATATCCAAAGGGTTTATCACAATCGAGCTGTAAAAACAGGCATTTAGTAGTTCAGCCAACAGATATTTCTCCCTGCTCCACCATAAACATGTTCGCTCAGCTCGGCCGAGGGTACATATTTATTTCAATGGAAAGAGGGAATTAAACTGCTGTCAAACACTTCAGGCAGCGACTTATCTTCTTCAGAAGAAAAAGATCGGACATGAAATCCAGCATGGCCGATTCCTCTTTCCCCTGACATCTGCTGTCAAGGGAGAGTTGGGAGGCGCCATACACATAGGATTGTCAGAAGATCCTGCCAAAATTGGCGGGTGTGAAATTTATCTTATGTGTATGGCCAGCTTTAGAAGCAGACATACTTAAATGCATCTGAACAGCGAGGTAGTAGACATTTAAAGTAGTTTTCCACAGGATAGGTGATACATTTCTAATCGCTGGGGAGCCCACCGCTGGGACTGCTGCGAATGACAAAAACAGCTTGACCGCTGCTCTATTGAATGTCCTCCTAACTGCGGTTCTCACAAATGGTGGGGCCCCCAGCGTTTAGAAAATGATTACCTATTCTGTGGATAGGTGATAAATTATGATCCTGGGAAAACCCCTGTAACACATTCCAGCATTTGAACATACTATTACGTCCTAATAGCGGTGTCATTACCGCAGTACGTGATTGTGCAGACACAGAAGCAATTAACATGAAAGTCCATCTGTGATTAACAGCCGGGCTCCCACTATATTGTCAGGCATCAGAAAAACCTCTGATCACGGCCGTTTAACCTGTCAGATGCTGCAGTCAATAGCGACCCCGAAATCGAAGGTGTTTGACATATAGTATAGATTATTAATGTAATAGATTACTAAGTATTCCTTATATTTCTATATGCGATCAAACGATTGTTCACCTAGTGGGACTAATAAAATAATTTAATATAAAATGTAATAAAGTATATTTATGTCTCCAACAAAAAATGAAAAACACCTTTAAAAAAGTATTGTTTGAAAATATATGGTATCGCCACAATCATAATGACACGTAGAAGAAAGATAACCTATTACTTATACTGCAGGGCACATGAAATAAAAATATATCCCAAAAAATGACTGCAGATTTACTGTTTTTTCTAATCCCCCCCCCCCAAAAAAAAACAACTAATGATATGTACCTTAAAATTAGGCCAATAAAAACTACAACCCGTCCTGCAAAAAACAAGCGCTGATACGTCTACGTTGATGGGAAAATAAAAAGGTTATAGCTCTTGGAATACAGGGATAAAAAAATCTCAGTCCTGAAGGTACAAAATAAAGCCAGTCCTGAAGGGGGCATAAACAGGGCCTAATTTCTATATGGGGGCATAAACTGGGAGCCCAGCTTCTATGTAGTGTCAAAAACTGCTGTTTTCTGCCGTTTTTCTTCTGTTATGAGTTTCCCCGCAAAGGGGCAGACTAAGTCTGTGTTACCGAAGGGCCCACATAAACCTGGAGCCGGCCCTGTCCTTGAGGCGTATATTGATATAGCTTTCTCCTTGTCCATTCAGCTACATGTAATAACGTAATTGTTTTTTTTTCATGCAGATTACCCTTGGTCTCGAGGACTAAAAGACATTTATTTTCATTCTACACTAAATTGCTGCTTAAAGAGGCTCTGTCACCAGATTATCAAATCCCTATCTCCTATTGAATGTGATCGGCGCTGCAATGTAGATAACAGCAAAGATTTATTTTTTTTAAAAACGATCATTTTTGCCCAAGTTATGAGCAATTTTATATTTATGCAAATGAGCTTTTCAATGGACAACTGGGTATGTTTTCTCGTTTTACCAACTGGGCGTGTATTGTGTTTTTACCAACTGGGCGTGTATTGTGTTTTACCAACTGGGCGTTGTGTATAGAAGTGTATGACGCTGACAAATCAGCATCATACACTTCTCATCGTTCCCACCCAGTTTCTTTCACTGCAGACACACAGCGTGACGTCACCCACAGGTCCTTCAACCTTGTCGTCGGACAAAGAAGATACATCGGCTCCAGGTGTCCAAAAGGTTAATATGCTCGTCTCTAGGGAATTTACTATGCTTACCTGCACATGGTGATGCTGCTGCAAATTCAACTGTACGCCTAAAGCTGATGTGTCTTCTCTCTTCCGACGCCAAGGTTGAAGGACCTGTGGGTGACGTCACGCTGTGTGTCTGCAGTGAAAGAAGCTGGCTGGGAATGATGACGTCACCCACAGGTCCTTCAACCTTGACGTCGGAAGAGAGAAGACCCATCAGCTCCAGGCATCAGAGGGTACAGTTGAATTTGCAGCAGCATCACCATGTGCAGGTAAGCATAGTAAACTCACTAGAGACGAGCATATTAACCTTTTGGACATCTTGGAGCCGATGTATCTTCTTTGTCTGATGACAAGGTTGAAGGACCTGTGGGTGACGTCACGCTGTGTGTCTGCAGTGAAAGAAGCTGGGTGGGAACGATGAGAAGTGTATGATGCTGATTTGTCAGCGTTATACACTTCTATTCACAACGCCCAGTCGGTAAAAACACAATACACGCCCAGTTGGTAAAAACACAATACACGCCCAGTTGGTAAAACGAGAAAACACGCCCAGTTGTCCATTGAAAAGCTCATTTGCATAAATATAAAATTGCTCATAACTTGGGCAAAAATGATCGTTTTTCAAAAAAAACAAAAACTTTGCTGTTATCTTCATTGCAGCGCCGATCACATTCAATAGGAGATAGGGATTTGATAATCTGGTGACAGAGCCTCTTTAAGTAAAAGTGAATTTTATTGCCTTTTTGGGCAGTACATTGCCTCTGCATTTCTCTGGGACATATCCAAGTCACTACACATTCATTTTACCTTTTGTTGCTTTAGAACAGCCTGAAAAATAAGAATGGATTGAGGATGCCTTCTGTGCTCGTGTCTTTGTATCTTGTACATAAACAGACCAAAAAGTAGGTAGACTCAGTATGTACAGTATTTCTATCTAGAAAAGAGAGCTAGTGATGTAACTTACATTTTTGAGTGTTTGCAATGCTTGTTGGTCCTATGATCTGTGGAAATTTTTAACAAATATCATTAATGATCTCTGTAAAATTTTACATGCAAAATACAACCATATAAACTAGAAACAAGTTCATATTAATTCACAAGAAGGGGCACACACGCTCAGCTGTTTCTGCATATGTGCAGCCAGCTCCCCGCTTCCGATCCTCAGCTTTGGATTAGATAAGAGCCCGCAACTATCAGACTTTTATGGAATATCTTTTGGATATACTATAAATGTCTGTAGTCAGAGTAATTTTAACCCCATCAGGACCCAGCCTGTTTTGGTCTGCAGGACACAGCCGATTTTTTCAAATCTGACATGTGTTACTTAATGTTGTAATAACTTTAGAATGCTTTTACCTATCCAAACGATTCTGAGATTATTTTCTCGTGACATATTGTACTTTATGTTAGTGAAAAAATTTGGTCGATAAATTCAGTATTTATTTGTAAAAAAAACACCAAAATTTTGTGAAAATTTGCAAAAATGTGCATTTTTCTCAATTGAAATGTATCTGCTTGTAAGGTCGGATTCACACGATCGTGTGCGTTTTGCGCACGCAAAAAAATGCAGCGTTTGTGTCATCAGTGAATGGTGTGTGACTGCGTGATTTTCACGCATATGCCATCCTTATGACACGCGGTTTTGATGTTTAGAAAAATAAATGAAGGAAGTGCTTTTATTTTTGCCTTCATTTCTTTATCTACTGTTGCGCGAATCACGTGCGACACACGGAAGTGCTTCCGTGTGCTGCGTGTGATTTTCTCGCACCCATTGACTTCAATGGGTGCGTGATGCGTGAAAAACTCCCAAGTATAGGACATGTCGTGAGTTTTACGCAGCGGACACACGCTGCGTGAAAATCACAGAATGACTGAACGGCCCCATTCACTAACATAGGTCCGTGCGACGCGTGTGATTTTCACGGGCGTATCACGGACGTGAAACACGTTCGTGTGAATAAGGCCTAAGACAGATAGTAATACCACACAAAATAGTTACTAGTTAACATTTCCCATATGTCTACTTTATGTTTGCATTGTTGAAACACCCAAAAGTGACCCCATTTTGGTAACTACACCTCTCAAGGAATTTATCTAGGGGTGTAGTTAGCATTTTGACCCCACAGTTTTTTTTTGCTAAATATATTCGAATTAGTCTGTAAAAATGAATCTGAAAAAACATAGAAAGTTTTTAATATTTACAAGGAATAAAGAGGAAAATGCAACCCAACATTTGTAAAGCAATTTCTTCCGATTACGGCAATATCCCATATGTGGTAATGAACTGCTGATTGGACCACGGCAGCGCTCAGAAGGGAAGGAGCGCCATTTGGATTTTGGAGCACAGATTTTGCTGGAAAGTTTTTCCGTGCCATATTGCATTTGCAACGCCCTGGGGGGACCGAAACAGTGGAAACCCCCCAAAAGTGACCCCATTTTGGAAACAACACCCCTCAAGGAATTTTTCTAGGGTTATAGTGAGCATTTAGACCCCAATGGTCTTTTGCAGAATTTATTAGAATTAGGCCGCGAAAATGAATATCAAAATTTTTTCCACTATAAAGTTGCATTTTTTTATTTTCACAAGGGATAAGGGAGAAAAAGCCGCCCAACATTTGTAAACCAATTTCTCCCGAGTACGGCAATACCCCATGTGTGGTCATAAATGTTTGTTCATTTGAAATTAATTAACCCTTTCAGGACTGATCCATTTTTTGCTTTCTTATTTTCATTTTTCACTCCCCGTATTCTAAGAGCCATAATCTTTTTCTTTTTCCGTCAATAGAGTGGTGTGAGGGCTTATATTTTGCGGGAGGAATTTTAGTTTCTATTGACACCATTTAAAGTATCATAAAATGTACTGGGAAACTGAAAAAATTATTTGCGTGAAATTGTAAAAAACTGATTCCTCCATTTTTTGGGGGTTTTGTTTTTACGGCTTTCATCGTGCGGTAAAAATGACAACTTAACTTTATTACAATTACTGTGATACCAAATTTATATAGTTTTTTTGTTAAAATAACAAATTGTTTCACAACATTTTGGGAGCCGTAACTTTTTTATTTTTCGGTCGCTTTAGCGGTGTGTACGGTAGTAGCGATACCAATTTTGTTGATGTTTTTTTTAACTTTTCAATTTTTTTCACTACTAATAACTTTATTTAATTTTTTTACAGATTTTTTGCACTTACGTAGTGTAATGTATTATAACTGTCAGTGTGAAGTGATGTGACTCTGACAAGAAGCCTAGGCTTCCATACATGGCAACCCGGAGGCCATTGTCAGGCCTCTGGTTGCCATGACAACCCTCAGCCGCCCCTGCAATCACTTTCTGGGGGCTGCCGATCTGTTTACAACCTCCTAAATTCGGCGATCGCAATCGGTTGCCGCATTTAAGGGTTTAATTACTGAAATCAGCGGCAATGGACTGCTGGCCGGCAAGACTGGAGTGTCAGCTGTCGGGGACAGCTGACCTCCTGATTCCCGGACGCTGTCTGTTAGGACAGTGTGCTCCAGGAACCGCTCCGCAACTGTACGTCCTGGTGCGGGAAGCAACCCCTCACCAGGATGTACGGTTGCGGCGCAGCGCGGGAAGAGGTTAATAATAGGGCAAATGGTACAACTGCATCGGGCCCCATCAGTGCTGTCAGCTCTAGGCTAATAATCTCAGGGATCATATTTTCACTTCACTTCTTACTCACAAGAAGGACTGCAGATATGTCCTGTCTAGGAGCTGCTGCGATCCCTCTCAGAGGGTTGGATCTTAGCACTGCACTACAGAGTATACCAGGGCAATTTAGGTTAATACTGAGGTAGGGAAATGTTTTCATTTGTGAATATGTGTGTTTCCTTAGCTAGCCTTTGGCAGGCAGTGTCCATCCAGCAGTGAGGTGTCCTTGCCAGTGTGTTGCCGCTGCAACCTGAGCCAGACAATGAGTCCACATAGGATAGGTTCTTGCTGTCCGAGGATGATGTGTCTAATGACAATCACTCTGGAGCACACATGATAACTGTTTTGAGAGTCTCTCAAAGTCAGTCTGGTAAAGAGGTGGTGTGGTTCGCTTAGATAACAGGGCCAAGGGTAAGGCAGGGGCGTAACTGGGGGGGGAGCAGGTGGGGCATGTGCCCCGAGCGCAACTTAGAGGGGGGCGCCAGCGCCACCTCCTCCTGCACTATAATTGTACCTGTGTCTATTCTGTCTGTTCCCGGCTATTCAGCTCTTTTGTACCAGAGAAGCGCTATCGCGCTTCCGTCGCTGAAAGGCGCTGAGTGACAGGCAAAGTCATCCTGCCCAGCACCTTTCATAGACACTTCGTTCAACCCCCAGGAGACCTGCGCAGAAGAGAGCAGGTCTCCATGGCTGCCGGACGGCGTGGGAGCGGGATTAAGGTGAGTTTGAACAGTTTTGTTGTTTTTATTGTAATAAAAAAGTGTGTGGCTGTATCTACAAGGGGGGCTTTATCTACAGGGTGGGCTTTATCTACAGGGGGGGCTTTATCTACAAGGGGGACTTTATCTACACGGGGGGACTTTATCTACGGGGGGGGGGACTTTATCTACGGGGGGAATTTATCTACATGGGGTGGGGCTTTATCTACGGGGGGCTTTATCTACATGGGGGGCTTTATCTACATGGGGGGCTTTATCTACGGGGGGTGTCTATCTACAAAGGGGGGTTATATACTGGGGTGGGCTATCTATGGAGCACCATATACAGGGGTGGGCTATATCTACAGGGGGCTATATACAGGGGTGGGCTTTTATCTACAGGGGGGCTATATACAGGGGTGGGCGATCTATGGAGCACTATATACAGGGTTGGGCTATATCTACAGGGGGGCTATATACAGGGGTGGGCGATCTATGGAGCCCTATATACAGGGGTGGGCTATATCTACAGGGGGGCTATATACAGGGGTGGGCTATCTGTAGAGCACTATAGGGGGAGCTATTTGTGGGACACTATATACAGGGGTGGGCTATATGGGGGCACTATCTACAGGGGGCTCTATGGGGGCACTATCTACAGGGGGCTCTATGGCAGACACTATCTACAGGGGGCTATATGGGGGCACTATCTACAGGGGGCCCTATGGCAGACACTATCTACAGGGGAGACAGTGTGTGTGTGTGTGTGTGTGTGTGTGTGTGTGTGGGACACGGTGTATGGTGCTATTATAATTAGAGGTGCAGTGTATGGCGCTATTATATTTAGGGGCGTAGTGTGTGGTATAATGAGAACTTTATCTTTATTTATAGGTGTAGAAATGTTTGAAAAGTGAGAAGCTGAAGACAAACTGCAGAAATGGGCTGTGACCGGGAGAAGTCATCATAGAGGTCTGGACCGGATGGAGATAAAGAACTAGAATCTGAGACGTCACCGGTGAGTCACTTAATGTAAATGTTCATTATGCCTATAATCAGCACTGTAGTCACTGTATGATCTGCAGCGAGATGATTATGATATGATTTATTTTTTGTGAAACAGCATCTCCCAGCATATCCTTACCATTGTTCGGGCCATGCTGGGAGCTGGAAACCATTTAGTGTGAACCTATATGTCAGGAGTTGCACTAAATTGAGCTGTATTTGTGCTGGTGCTGTATATATTTTTTGAGCTTGGTTCTGCAGCTGTATATATGTATTGAGCTTGGTTCTGGAGCTTGGAGCTGTATATATGTACTGAGCACTCTTCTGGTGTTGTGTAGAGAACTATATTGCTTGTAAAATGTACAAATGTTTTTATGCTCGAGTTACATAAAAAGAAATGTGGAAAAGAAATGACACGTCATTGATTAGTAGAGAAAACAAACACGGCGAGGGGGAAAGAGATGTTGGGAAAGAGGTTGGGGCGGGCGCCAAACTGAATCTTTGCCCCGGGTGCTGGAGAACCTAGCTACGCCTCTGGGTAAGGTATATGTCTGCTTTGATGGCCCTTTAAAGCAGGAGGTTAGGGAAAAATTGTAGAAGGATGAATATATGTAGATTTTTTCCTTGTTACTTAGAACAGGTGAAGCCTGAGTAGAGCAAAACAAAGTGGGGAGAAGGGAAGGCACTATTGGCTTATCCTGCATGCTTTTCCAGACTGACTTCTGGCCTATGCTATCTTGGCTAGTGTCATTGGTAAAAAAAAGTCCCCTGAATTGCTCGGCCCTATTTGATTACTTGGATTCCATTGGGGAGGCTAATCCTATCTATGGGGGTACAGTTTGGCTGAGGTATGATAAGCAGTTTAGGCAGTGAAGGCAGTGTGGCCAGATTTGAGATGAGCCCACAAGGATATTAGCCTGTGGATGTGTTTGATGGCTTCTCAGTGGCAGTTGTGTGGGTCTGCTGATTTAGGGCCTGAGCGCTGATGGCGACGGATGGCAAAGACGGACATTGATTCCACTTTTTGTTTTTTACCAGTCCACCCTGATTTTTCATTGTTATGTAAGTACAGCAGTAGTTTTTATGTGGATTGTTGTTCACCTATGAGGTGTTCTATCTCTATCTCTGTTCTTTTTTGTGAACTGGCACAGCCGGTTCTTTGATTTGTTCTGTTTTATTCTTATCTCCCTACACATTTCCACCAGATTTAAAATGAGATTTTGGCTATATTGTGCTTTTACATTTTATTCATACTACATTTATGTTTATAAACAAATCCTGTGATGTACCCTTAGGTTTCTATGGGCCAAACGTATGCCAAAAGAGTGATCTTTCGGCCTATGTTTGGCAGTTTAACATTCTAATATTTTGGCAAAACTTTTATTACAATGAAATTCAATGACAGACCTAAGCAGCTATACATTGCATACGTTTTTTTGCATACAGTAACCTTTTTGTTACTGGTAGCCGCACCTATAGTTTTGCTGCGGCTGGACATACCATTGATGCTTTGGGTTGTTCCACCAATTGAGAGACAAAGCATTAATGATGGCCATGGCAAAATGTAATCAATCACTAAGAATTTACAAGCCTTAGTTTAGCTTTACAAAATTATTCACTTCTTCTTTTATCAGATCGTTTGCTCTGTAAGATTTCCTTTCAAATAAACAATGTCCTGTAATAATTCAATGGGGAAATCTTGCATTTAGGTTAAAAATTGTAGGGCAGAATTGAAATGGCACTACTGTAGGTTGCAGTATTATGATTGACACTTTTGATACTTGCGTGACATATTTATACATGAAATGTGGAAATTGTGGAGATACTCAATCAGTAATAATAATGAATATCATTAAATATGGAATACAAATGCTGGATGTAATAAGTAAAATAAAATATTTACTTTTGATGTGTAGTCTGACGAATATGCAGAGAATCACTAGGCAGGTGATGAATATTATGATGACAAAGATAAGCAACAACAGATATTTGTTCATTGTTGAGCAAGAAATTGTTCCTGAAAAAGAGAAAATAAAAATCTCGGTATTATAAATGGATTTGAAAAATTATGAGCTCCATTTGTCGAAGTACAGTTCTAAATCCCCTTCTTCCCTTTACAGAGTAAATGACAGATATGATATGACATATGCAGCAAGGCCACATGCTCTCTCTAAGGCTGGATTCACACGAGGTCATTACGTCCGTAATTGACGGACGTATTTCGGCCGCAAGACCCGGACCGAACACAGTGCAGGGAGCCGGGCTCCTAGCATCATACTTATGTACGATGCTAGGAGTCCCTGCCTCGCTGCCGGACAACTGTCCCGTACTGAAAACATGATTACAGTACGGGACAGTTGTCCGGCAGCAAAGCAGGGACTCCTAGCATCGTACATAACTATGATGCTAGGAGCCCGGCTCCCTGCACTGTGTTCGGTCCGGGACTTGCGGCCGAAATACGTCCGTCAATTACGGATGTAATAACCTCGTGTGAATCCAGCCTTACGGTGGCTGCAGGCAGACAGAATTTTATATTTTAAAGAAGCACTCCAGAGTTTTTTCCATCCCTGTTTTTTTCCATCCCCCTTGTTTGCAAATTTAATGTAGTGCAATGTAGTGATTTGTTTTGACTTACTTGGTGCTGTATTTCATGGGACGCTGCTCTTTTTGGGGCCGCTGTTGGGTCACATGATCTGTACTCTTCTGTATTCTGACAACCCAAATCCTACAGTGTCTACTGTAGAAACCGGTGGTCAGTCTCTCAATGCAAATCCATGACACTGACATCCAGGCTCTCATAGACTTGCATTGAGACCCTGACTCCCGGTCCATACAGCAGACGCTGTAGAATACAAGGAGTCAGAATCAAGATGATATGACCGCACGGCTGCTGTGAAATACAGCACCAGGTAAATCAATACATATGTCTACATTACACTACATTTGCAAATGGGAGGGGGGGGGGGGGTGGTGGGCATATACAAGAAAAAACTGGGGTGCCTTTTAAACTATATGGCTATGCAGGGGATATGGAGCTCAGTACCTTAAAAAAAAATGGGAATCCAAGCGCTATAAAGATATTATAAACTTAATTAGCACCTACTATTCCAGCCTGGGTGGGTATTCATGTTTCCAAAATGAATCTAAAAGTGAATTATATCATTTTTTTTGCATTCCCATAAATTCAATGGTACTGTCACTGAACATTGAGAGGCTGAAGAGAAACAACGGAATGGATTTATCTGTGCTAACTACTGTATATGTGTGAACAACTTTGCCTTTTTTATTATAAATATCTACATCAGATTTTTACCGCAACTTCTGAAACAAATGCTGAAAATACCTAACTGCCAAAATTACCATGACTCATATCTGGTACGTTAACCTGCACTAAATTGGTACACTGTCCAATGCACAAATGGACCTGAGATCCTCCCAAAATACATAATATCTATTTCATATTTATGTCAAATCTTCATTGAGTTCTGTAATCATATATGCACAGCTGTTCAAACACATATATTGTGCAACTGGAAGGCTCCCATCCCTCCATCTCTATCTAGATGTCTTGTAGACATTTATTACACCATGAGCAGTGGCGGATTATAATATAGGCGTTTCGGGCGGCCGCCCGGGGCCCAAGCTTTTAGGGGGCCCATCGCAACCCGAAACGCACATCATTTTAAATCCGGTCGGACTCACTAATGGCCGTTCACAAGAAGCGTCGCTAATGGCCGTTGCGAGGGAGGGGCGGGCGGACTGCAGCAGAGGGCAGCGCAGTGCTGATGAGGAGGAGGGGGATGGATATCAATGTCTGGATAGGACTAGCAGACGTGCGTCTGCTAGTTGTGGTAGAACACGCCCCTCTGACGCTTCACGTACCGCCAGTGAGGAACAGACGAGAAGGGCGGTGGTCGAGCAACGAGGAGGTTAGTGTTCATGTTCGTCTCCATCTTAATTTACATCTAAGTGACTCCAGAGGACTCCATGAAGGGGGGAATAACCCCCCATCCCATCCCCCATAGAGCTCTCAGGATTTCAGTATTTATTATACAGCAGGGGGGGTTTGAGCGGTGTAACTCACTGCAGAGGACTCTATGGGGGGACAATAATTTCCCTCCATAGACACTCAGCAGTGAGTTACACGCTCAAATCTCCCTGCTGTATAATAAATACTGAAATACTGAGGGCTCTATGGGGGATGGGATGGGGGGGTTATTCCCCCCTTCATGGAGTCCTCTGGAGTCACTTAGATGGTTAGAACCCCCCTCCCCCATTCAGTATAATCCCCCCTTCTCATAGAGCCCTCACTAGTTACTAATATATTACAAGGGTAAGTCAAATTGTCTGACTTCTGGGGGCTGTATAGGGGGGTCTGAGCGACGGGCTCTATGGGGGGGGGGGCTACCCCCCCCCCCCCACAGAGATGTCAGAATCAGACACTCAGACCTCCCTATAGAGCCCCCAGAAGTCAGACAAACTCACCTCCCCTTGCAATATAATCCCCCCATACAGCCCTCAGTTTTCCCATAAGAAAAATGTATGACATATCCACCATCCGTAAGTCCCATAAAACTGAATGATGGTTACGGAAGCAGTGTCTCTCGCCGACTCCCTCTGATCACTAAAACTAAGCGTCGGAAGCACTCGTGTGAGCGCTGAGCCACTTGGTTTCTGTTTCCGGAAAGCTGAGCAGCTTATGTACGGGCTCATAGAAAGTCAATGAGCCCGTACACCGCTACTTTGGCTTTCCGGAAAAAGCCAAACAGAAATGAATTGGCTCTTTGCTCACATGAGCGCTTCTGCCGCTTAGTCTCCGCACCCGGACCCCCACCCATCAAAAGTTCTGACATGTCACTATGACATGTTAGAAGTTTGTTAAAAATTGACTTACCCTTTAGGCCTCATTTACACGAGCGTGTGCGTTTTGCTCACGCAAAAACTGCGGCGTTTTCCGTGCGCAAAAGGCACTTAACGGCTCCATGTGTCATCAGTGTATGATGCGCGGCTGCGAGATTTTCGCGCAGCCGCCATCATTATGACTAGAGATGAGCGAACTTCTGAAAAGTTCGGTTCGGCTAGTTCGCCGAATTTCACGAAAAAGTTTGTTTCGGACCGAACCTGTAATTTCCGTGCGCCGAGCATGGTACTGTCCAGGGTGCTGATAGAGTTAATGGGCTGCACTAACTCTTTCAACAACCTTGACAGTACATGCTCGGCGCACGGAAAATACAATTTTAATGTAATAAAAAAAAATAAAAAATACGTTCATACTTACATTCCTCCTGTCCGGCCTCCAGCGGTGACGTGTCATCCATGTCGCCGCTGCAGCCAATCACAGGCTGTAGTGGCGGTCACGCACGTCAGGATGACGTCAGAAGGCCGGCCTGCAGGGATGACGCTTCATCCCACGTGACCGCCTCTGCAGCCAATCACAGGCTGCAGCGGCCTCTGCAACCAATCACAGGCTGCAGCGGCCTCTGCAACCAATCTCAGGCTGCAGCGGCCTCTGCAGCCAATCACAGGCTCCTCTCCTGAAATACTCTGTGCTGCCTTAAACTCTGTGGACAGGTCAGGATCCTGTTTCTTTTAAATGCTGCTGGGGAACCCGCTCGATCCATTATATAAGGCTGCGCTACAGTGCAGCATTTAAAAAAAAACAGGATCCTGACCTGTCCACAGAGTTTAAGGCAGCACAGAGTATTTCAGGAGATGAGCGTGCAGATTCAGTGCTGCTGTAAACTCTGCTCTTACCATTACGTAGCTCAGTCTGTTACCACTCCTCCACTCCTGTCCTCAATAACACCTTCAAATGATTGGCAAGTCACCACGTAATGGTAAGAGCAGAGTTCACAGCAGCACAGAGTATTTCAGGAGAGGAGCGTGCAGATTCTGTGCTGCTGTGAACTCTGTGTGAGGGGGGCCCAAGTTGTATCAACAGCCCAGGGCCCATGGTACACTTAATCCGCCACTGACCATGAGGAATGAAGGATTACCATACATTATAGTTAAAAATTCCAACATCAAAAATTCCAACATCAAAATGTTAAACCTTTCCTAGTGGAAGAAAATATAGTTTAATAAAGTTAACATGTAAAAAATGTTTTTTTATTAAAGGAAATCATAAAAAACATACATATTTGGTATCTCCATAATTGTAATAACATAATCAATAAAATTAACAGGTTATTTATAGTGCACATTGAATGGGGCAAAAAAAAACAAACACTTTTTTTTGCATTTTCCCTCCACTCCAAAATAAATAAATTAAAATAATATGCTGCTTTATATGTATCCCAAAATGTAGACAAAAAAATGCAACTCCTCACAGTCCAACAACATAAATTTTTTGGGGCTGAAGCAAAAACTAAAAATATTCATGCACATTAAGTTTAACAGACTGTATTCTCCTCTAGAAGCATTACTTGTAAGGAAGAATAATGTGGCACAAGGACAGGGCCGAACTTAGGGGTGTGCGAGCGCACATGGCGCTGCACCCTCCCAGCATGTAGGGGGCACCACTGGGCTCTGCCTCTACTCTGTGCTCTGCTCTTAGTTACACACACGGAGTAAATAAGAGCCGAGAAACAAGAGAAGAGGAAGCTCCGCCCACAGCCCGTCCTGCAAGAATCCTGTGATCCTGTAAGCAAGGAGAGATGGTGAGTGTCTATGTGTGTATATGTGTTTGTTTGTGTGTGTGTGTGTATGTCTATACAGTATGTGTCTCTGTGTATACAGTATGTGTCTCAGTGTTTGTATATGTTACAGTTTGTGTGTGTGTGTGTGTGTGTGTGTGTGTGTATGCTTGTGTGTGTCTCTTCATGTGTTTATGTATCTTTGCAAAAGTGTGTGTTCAATATTAAAGTAGAACAGATAAAACAAAGATATCTGTGCTGCCTCCTAAATACCCTGCTGCCCCTATATACCTTGCTGCCCCTATATATCCTGCTGCCCCCTATATATCCTGCTGCCCCTTATATAACCTGCTGCCCCTTATATAACCTGCTGCCTACTATATATCCTGCTGCCCCTATATATCCTGCTGCCTTTATATATCCTGCTGCCCCTATATATCCTGCTGCCGCCTATATATCCTGCTGCCCCTTATATAACCTGCTGCCTACTATATATCCTGCTGCCCCTATATATCCTGCTGCCTTTATATATCCTGCTGCCCCTATATATCCTGCAGCCGCCTATATATCCTGCTGCCTCCTATATATCCTGCTGCCCCTTATATAACCTGCTGCCTTTTATATACCCTGCTGCCCCTATATACCTTGCTGCCCCCTATATATTCTGTTGCCCCTTATATAACCTGCTGCCTCTTATATAACCTGCTGCCTCTTATATAACCTGCTGCCCCTTAAATACCCTGCTGCCCCTTATATACTCTGCTGCCCCTTATATACTCTGCTGCCAATTATATACCCTGCTGCCCCTATATACCCTGCTGCACCTTATATACCCTGCTGCCCCTTATTTACCCTGCTGCCCCTTATATACCCTGCTGCCCCTCATATACTCTGCTGCCCCTTATATACTCTGCTGCCCTTATATATATATATGCCTCTGTGTGTGTGTGTGTGTGTGTGTGTGTGTTTATATGTGGCTGTGGGTATAGTTATCAACTACGACATTATCTGTACTCAGAGAGTTATCACTGTGTTATCTGTTGTGTTACATAGGACTGCAGGTAACGCTACTACATTATCTGTTCTCAGAGAGTGATCACTGTGTTATCTGTGGTGTTACATAGGACTGCAGGTAACATCTACTACATTATCTGTACTCAGTTATTAATGTGCGTTATCTGTGGTGTTACATAGGACTGCAGGTAACATCTACTACATTATCTGTACTCAGAGAGTTATCACTGTGTTATCTGTGGCGTTACATAGGACTGCACGTGAAATCGACAACATTATCTGTACTCAGAGAGTTATCACTGTGTGTTATCTGTGTTGTTACATAGGACTGCACGTGAAATCTACAACATTATCTGTACTGGGTATATATGGGTCTGTTTTTTGAATGTGTCTTTGTGCTTGTATATTTGTGCCTTTTATGTATTTGTATATGTTCCTGTCTGTGTATTTATCTGCTGGTGTGTGTGTGTGTGTGTGTGTGTGTGTGTGTGTGTATATGTGTCTGTACGTCTATATATTTACCTGTATGTATATATTCCAGATGTGTGTATGTATATTTGCCTGTATGTCTAAATATCTGTCTTTATGTATGTTCAGTATATATGTTCCAGTATGTGCATGTCTAATTATGTGGTTAATTTTTGGTTTGTGTAGGGGGCGGCAATAGAGAGTCCCGCACAGGGCGCCATCCAAACTAAGGCCGGCCCTGCACAAGGAGACGCACAGAGAAACCACATGTATTGCAACATGGGTTCGAATTGTGGGGCCAAATTATAGTCTATGCACAATGTATACATGAGAACTTAGGAATACTCCTTGTCTGCCATCTATTCCAGTTTTTTATAAAAAATAAACAAAAAGACAAACATAGCTGTGAAATGCTTATGTGATTTTGAGCATATGTCTTGGTGTCCCCCTTATAAAACTGTCATAAGTAGAAGTCAAATCATGTGTATTCTCCTTTTGTAGTCTGCTTCTTCTACATGGATTTCTGGGATTGTCAATACAAATTTGTGAACCTTAAAAGCTAATGTTATAGATGCATTTTTTTATGTTGATTTAAATGTTCCGCCAATTTTCCCCATTAATGATATGTATACGCAAGAATTTAAAAAAAAAATTCCCCTTCAACATCATCAATGTCTGTTTTTCTGTGAATCCCTTTTTTACTTTAATAAATATTACTAAGATATTATAACAACATCTAACCATGGAGAGGATGGCACTGACACAGATAATTATTATTAGTAATTTGTATATTCTATTATTGTCATACCGCTTACATACTTATGTTAGCTCCGAATGAAGTTTGTGAACTCACATACATATAGTGATTGATCTGTCTGTACGGACTCTGGTTGTTTTGGTAAGAAAAGCCTCTAAAAAGGATGGGAGGCTTCCCCTGCTCCATTTATTAGATCCTTGGAACTGGAATTGGTACAATCATTTTACTCAGAGGCCTAGTTGAGGGCATTCACATTTACACAAAGGTCTGCAATTTCCTGCAGACTTTAGGAGAAAAATAATAAACACTTATTCCAGTGGTACAGAACACCGGCACATCTACAGAAAATATACCCCCAGTGTTCTGAGATCGGCTGGAGATGTGAAGATGATGAGGGCACACACTTACACATATGGTGGTCTTGTAGACTTACTGCTCCCTTCTGGAAAAAACTTAATCAACTATACTCTCAGGTCTCTGGTGATCAGGTTATATGGGATCATGCCATGGCCCTTCTCTCTATGTTGCCAGGAGCAATGTCTACCCAAAAGAGAGGCATCCTAAGATTTTGGTCTGAAAGCCACTAAACTTGTGATCCCAAGACATTGAAAGTCGAGAACAGCCCTGATGGAATGGTTTATGGAGATTTACAATATGCAGCGAATGGAGAAATGAATGGCTGGAGACACTGGTCTGGACAACAAATCCTATAATTTGTTTAAGGAATCCTCTGCTTTCTACAGCAGTCTGATCTTCAGTGACACACACTCCTTTCCCTTTTTCTTCCGCTCTTCTTTTCCCTTTTTTCCCCCACGTTCCCCGCATGTTTATTGCATGTGTTTGTCATATGTCTTTTTTGTTTCCCGTTTCCATCCAGTTTTCATATTACTATGTTCTTTGTGTCGCTGAACATGTTAGGGTATGTGCACACGGTAGCAGGCTTTTACGTCTGAAATGACAGACTGTTTTCAGGAGAATACAGCTGCCTCGTTTCACACGTAATTGCTCCTCCTCGCATTTTGCGAGGCTTCTCTGACAGACGTAAATTTTGAGCTGTGCTTCATTGAGTTCAATGAAGAACGGCTCAAATTACGTCTGAAAGAAGTGTCCTGCACTTCTTTTGCCAAGGCTGTATTTTTATGCGTCGTAGTTTGACAGCTGTCAAACGACGACGCGTAAATGACAGGTTGTCTGCACAGTACGTCGGCAAACCCATTCAAATGAATGGGCAGATGTTTGCTGACGTATTGTAGCCCTATTTTCAGACGTAAAACGAGGCATAATACGCCTCGTTTACGTCTGAAAATAGGTCGTGTGAACCCAGCCTTATTCTTTAAATGGCTCATACCTCCTTCCGAACATAAAGTGATGTTTTAATGGTATAAATGTGTGCCAATAAATTTTAATGGAACCATAAAATGTGGTGGGAAGACGGTTTAAAAAACAATGTGAACATACTCCTAATAAAGGTATTCTAAAAGACATAACAAAAATAAATAAAGTTGTCCTGAACTTGTTTTTCATAAATTGTCTTTTTCCATATATATGGTAACCCATTAATTTCAGTGGAGAGTGAGCACATTCTCAATCTTAAAGTTATTAATAGTTTTAATTTTAAATTCAATTTTAAGCTTTAGTCGCCATTTTCACACATATTTTAACAATATATTCTATCCTCATAAAACCAATACCAGTAGTGAATCCTTAACACAGAAAAAAATATAATTAAAACATTTATTATTTTTTTCTTTTTTGCATCCACTTCTGATCTTGGCTTAAAAGAATGGATGCAAAATACTGATCAAATAAACAAGTGAGAGTGAGTCAGAAGCTAACATGCTATAAAACATCTACAAATAAAATGTCTACAAGCAGAAAGCCCCCTAAAACCAATATAGAAATGTTACCCATAAAGCTCAAAACATTTGTTTTAGATTGTATTTGCACATGCTGTTTTGTTAATTTTTTGGGGAAAAAAATAACAGGAAAAAATATTTACATAAAAAAATAGTGGCTAAATACTATAGCCCACAAAAATACCTCCTAAATACTGTAGCCCATTAAATGTTTATTGAAAATCAGCTGTATAAGGCAGCGATGGATTACATTATTGTATATTTAATGTAATAATCTGATTTTATGTGTCATCTATAATTTATAGATTTAGGGTGGGTTCACACGAGCATGTTACATCCATAAAGGACGGAACGTATTTCGGCCGCAAGTCCCGGACCGAACACACTGCAGGGAGCCGGGCTCCTAGCATCATAGTTATGTACGATGCTAGGAGTCCCTGCCTCTCCGTGGAACTACTGTCCCATGCTGAAAACATGATTACAGTACGGGACAGTTGTCCTGCAGCGAGGCAGGGACTCCTAGCATCGTACATAACTATGATGCTAGGAGCCCGGCTCCCTGCAGTGTGTTCGGTCCGGGACTTGCGGCCGAAATACGTTTTGTCCTTTACGGACGCAACATGCTCGTGTGAACCCAGCTTTACCAACAAAAATGTATATTATTGGCAAACAGCCACTGGTCTGAACCACAAGGACTAGTTTGTACTTACGTATAAATAATGATGTTTACTCATGGATGTCCCATTCTAAATGACAACTTTAAGGGTCTAGTGGAAAAGTGAAGATAGTGGTTTCCTGTGTTATTCTGACTAAACCACATCCTTTCTAATAAATGGACATTACAGCAGTGACTCAAGTGCACCTACATGACATTAAATGTTCACTTTAGTCATAGGCTTTAGAATTCATATACTTGCTCTAAATATATTTTGAACGCACAAAGTACAAAACGGGGCTTTTAACCCCTTCGCGCACCGCGACGTAATAGCACGTCCTGGTGCGGGGGTGATGTATCGAGCGGGCTCACATGCTGACTCTGTATTGCAACTGACACCCGGGACTAATGGTCAGGAACAGTGATCGCTGTACACTACAAGATCACACTGTGTTGCTGGGGAGAAGCTGTATGACGATTGGACAGCATCATACAGAAAACATTACACCGCCCAGAGTGAAAAGACAGTCACCTCCTATTTGGCTATTAGAGCCACACTAGCATATTTAGACAAATGCTCATAACTTTGCAAATAATAAACGTTTTTGAAAAAAACCAAAACACACTGTAGTGATCAGAAGCAAAGTGCCTATTAGACTAGTTAGGGGATAGGGAATTAATGTAGTAGTAGTGACAGAATCTCTTTAAGGGCAGGCCTTTCCGAGTGGATTACGCTGGATTCTGGGCGGTATCCCGCTGTCCCGGACAGTCGTGGGTATGTCCCGCTGTCAACTGTATCTGCGTCCTCAGGACGCAGATACAGTTGAACCCAATGCTGAAGTAGCGAACCATCAGCTCCCTTCTTCAGAATTAGTTCATAGCAGAGGGAGCTCCTCCGCTTGCCGAGTCCTCCCCAGGCACAGTGCTACTTTAAGCGCTGTGCTCGAGGAAGCTCTTGACATCACTGTCCATATATAGACAGTGACGTCTGTGGCTACTAAATGAGTGGAATCCTCGTTGCCAATTATCTGGCCTGGGATTCCGCTCCTAGAGGAAACCCCTGAGGTCCCTGTCCATATATGGACATTAACGTCAGGGGCTTCTCCTAGAGCGGAATCCCCGGCCAGAGTCGGCAACAGGGATTACGCTCAAGGAGTAGCCCCTGATGTCACTGTCCATATATGGACAGTGACATCAAGGCTTCCATCTAGGAGCGGAATGCCTGGCCTATGCTCTGGCTGGGGATTCTGCTCCTAGAGGGAGTCCCAATGGCACGATCTACATGGGCGGGGATTCGGTGGGATTAGAGGCATGACTTAAAAGAAAAAAATTTGATGCGCTACGTGCACTGCATTGGTTGTCCCTCTCTGGGATACTTGAAAGTTGGGAAGTATGGTGTTGGAGATGTGCTGCTGTCACTGGAGGAATGAGATGCATCCAGGGGACAGTAACGGGAGATATGGAGGACTGGCGGGCTCAGGAAGATCCTGATGCTGTCAGGAGACGGAGCGTGGTGTCACGAAGAGTCTGTGGACCCACTGGGCCGTACCGCCTTGGCGGTAGGGCAGCTTGCCAACAGGGCGCAGGTCACAGTCTATGGTATATAGGGTACCTGTGGCAGCACGGACAGTTGCTTGGCAGGAACTAGGCAGCAGGTGGACGTCAGGCATGGAGAAGCAGGCAAGCGTGGTATCCAGCACAGCACGACTATAGCAAGCACGGCACTAGATCGGGATACAGGTACAGGAACGGGAACAGGAACACTGGGAGCAGAAAACACTAGGGGACCATTTGCATGGACAGACTAAGTGATACACAACAACGCTCAGGCATAGAACTAGGGGGCTGGACCCCTCTTATAGTCCAGGGTACTCACTGGTCAAAGTTCGTCCATCCAGTCCAGTGCGCGCGCTGCCCCTTTAAGAGCGGGCACGAGCGTGCGCGCGCACCCTACGGGATCTGGCAGAGGTGAGTGGACGCGAGCGCTGGCGTCTCCTGAGGAGGAGGCTGGGGCCAGCGCTTGCCGACTCGTGGCTGCGGCTGCCAGTGGAAGGTTGGAGCTGACAGCCCGCAGCCATGGACATTACACGTGGTGGTGTTAAAAAAATAATAATATTTTGTGTTGCCATATTCTGAGAGCCATAATTTTTTTATATTTTGCCGTCGATTGAATGGTGAGCTGCCTTGTTTTATGCGAGGCAAGATGTTGTTTTTATTGGTATTTCAGAGTACATGTGAATATTTGATCACTTTGTATTCCATTTTAATACACAGCAATACCAATTATATTAACTTTTTTTATTGCTTACATCATTTTTTGTGAAAATAGAAAATTGATTTTTTTTAAGTTTAGTCACTTTTATTTATTTTTTTATATTTTTTTAAAATTGTATTAAACCTTTTTTTACTTTTTTTTTGGTCGCTATTGACGGCGGCATCTAAGGGGTCAAAGACCCGAATCAGAGTTATCTCCAAACCCGGCCGTGGCAAGTGGGTGTCATCTGTATGAAACAGCCGGTACCCACCGCTTATGGTGCGTACCGATACCATATCATGATGGCATAGTCCAACGTAATAGTACATTGGATGTCAGCAAAGAGTTAAGCATTCTTGTAACGTTGAACAGACTGTGCCACTTCATGTGATGTAGCCATTAAGCTCACTGTGCCACGTAAAGTGAAAGTAATCATATGCTTGTGTGCCACTGTAATATCAGTTGTGTTCAGTATCTGTTCCACATTCATTTAGTCTGCAGTGTTGATTTGTGTGAATCAGGCCTTCACACGGGGCGAACAGGCTGCATAAAAGCACGTAGCGCATCCGCCCCGTGCACCACAGGGAATTCCGGACGAAAAAACGCACCAAACTGTTGTGCAGTTTTTCACCCAGAATGTCCGCTGTGGAAAACTGCAGCACTTAGCCGGCCTGCTAGCAGTTTCATCCCATGTGAGCGCTGCAGACTGTGATTGGCTGCTGTGGCGGTCACATGGGATGAAGCGTCATCCCAGGAGGCCGGCCCTCTGTTGTCATCCAGGCTGGCACCTTGGGTTGACGTTTCATCCCATGCAACCGCCGCTACAGCATGTGATTGACTGCAGCGGTCACATGGGATAAAACTGCATTCCAGGATGCCGGCCTGGAGGAAGAAACACAGACTCCTGGGTAAGTATAAAAAAAAAAATCTTTCTGAGTTGCGTTTTTGCAGCGTTATTGCTGCAAACCCGCCGCAAAAAAACGCAACAACTGCTATTTGTTGCGGATTTTACCTCCCCATTGAATTCAATGTGGAAAACCTGCAACAAATAAGCAGCATTTACGCAAATACAGTATTTACACAGCGTGTGGATGAGATTTGTCCAATCTCATCCACTTTGCTGCTACTGTGTTTGCTGTGGATTTTCCACAATGAATTTCGTTGCGGAAAATCCACAGTATTTACGCAATGTGTGAACTGACCCTTAGGGTATATTCACACGGTGCGGCTTTGCCATGTTTTTTGCCATGCAACCAAAAACCACATTGAAAAACTGCATGCGGGGGGCGTGGCTTTGTTCATGGCGCTGACCAGACGTGCTGCCTGAGAGCTCCGTTCCTGCACTTCCCTAACTCGCTCATAAGCACAGCAAAAAGCACACTTGGACCTACCTAATGGTCAGAAAATCTAAGGCCACCACGGGGACTCCATACTGTACGAGGCAGATGTCTTCAGAGATTCCTCACCGACTCTGCTGCTGGGCCGTCTCCCAAGATGGCGCCGCTGGAGGGGAAACGAGCTGGCGCCGGGATCCCGCTTGCAGAGGGGACTTCTTCGGCGTCTGCCGCTGCAGCATCAGGTACCGACAGTACCCCCTCTTCGGTCTCTGGTTCCCTGGGGCAGTTTCCTTCCCTGCTGGCGGGGGTGGAGATGTGTCCCTCTGGGACTGTCATGGCGCTTCACGCTCCATCCTGCTCGCCACGTGGTGCCTGTCATGGCGCCCGGGTCTCTCCTTCCTCATCCTCTGGCGTGCTGGGGTCTGCATCGCTGCCTGCTGCTTCTCCTAGGGATCAGGATCTTCATCCCTTTCCCCATATCGTTGGTTCTGCTAGCATGGGGGATGATTTACAGGGCCTGAGACAACAGCTATCAACATTGCCCACTAAACAGGACATGGAGCGTTATGTAAACCGTCTGGAGATGACCTACAAATCAGAGATACAATCTCTTACTAATAATGTCTCTCAATTGTCCGATCAAGTGCAGCGCATAGAAGGCGACGTTTCCACTGTTACACAGCAGCAAGTCTCTCATGCTGAACGGCTGGATCATCACTCCCAGCAGATTCATGCGTTATTTAACCTGGCTGAAGATCATGAGAATCGGAATCGCCGTAACAATATTCGGCTTCGGGGCATCCCTGAGGATATCTCTCCGGGGCAACTCATACCCGTCTTACAGTCCCTGTTTAACTCCTTGCTGGAGCGTCCTGCTGATGACCCGTTAGTGCTGGATAGGGCTCACAGGACTCTTGGCCCTCGTAACCCGGATCCTGATAGGCCTAGAGATGCCGTGTCCATTTTTTCTCTCTGAAGGAGCAGATCATGAGGAAGGCCCGAGATAAAGGGGAAGTTTTATTACAAGGGGTCAAGATCCAGCTGTTATCTGATTTGTCCAGGGTGACCTTGGACAAACGCCGAGTGCTTCGTCCTTTATTGGATGTTTTGAGAGAGCATGAGATCTCCTATTCCTGGGGTCACCCCTTTCAGCTGCAGGTTCGCAGGGATGGGACATTGCTGAGTTTTCGGTACCCAGGGGATGTTCCGGACTTCTGCGCTGCTCTCCGGGTGCCTAGAGTTTCCCTTCCTGATTGGCCTTATGTTCCCCTTCCACAGCAGCGTCCAAGGCCACACAGGCGTGGTCGCTCTCCCGCTTCTCCTATGGGGCGTCCTGGTGGGCGACATGCTGATCCGATGTGATTTCATCCAGATGTCTCCTTTGCGGCTTGCAGTCGGAATGCGCCTGTCAATTTAATTATTATTGCATTTATCATATGAGGCGATAGTCTGCTGTGTTCAAAGTAAAAATATCGTTATGTCCGTTCTGTCACTCTAGGCCACTTGCCGGTGGTTAATTATTGTTGTTGAGTTACCAGTGATGCCTCAATATGTCTGTTATGCTATTACTTACGTTATTACTAATTGCCTGCATGTATATTTATGTTGAAAATGAATACATTCCGGGGAGTGTTCTTTTCTGTTAGCATTTCTGTTTGATCCTGATAATACTACCGGCCATTGCCTAATTATCCTTGGATATTGTGCTAATTACCTTGATTTTCTTTCCTCTTATGTTATGATTCTTAGATGTGTGATATTTGTACTGGGTTGGGGGGTGCAGGGCGCTGGCTAGACCTTGTCCTGACACTTCTCCTCTTAGGGACTCACTGGTTGTATCCGGTGTATATTGGATTGTTTCTCCTTGAGTAGATCAAGGAGTGGGTGATTATTTTGCCTGTTTGTCTGTCTTTGTTGTCGTGTCGCCCTTCCTTGTCTGTTTTGTTCTTCTGTTTTAGCGCATTTCTTCACAAGCTCCTTCGGTAAGAGGTGGTTATGGCGCAATTGAAAGTCTGTACCTTTAATGCTAGGGGGCTTAATGTCCCAGAAAAACGCTCGCAAATATTATATAGCATGCACAAAGAGCGGGTACATATATTGTTCCTACAGGAGACTCACTATCGGGTGGGCCATACGCCACAGTTCACAAATCTATATTTTCCAGTCTGGTTCCACAGTGCCAACCCGGAATCCAAGTCCAAGGGCGCTAGTATATGTATTCACAAGTCACTCTCCCATAAAACTATTGATGTTCTTGTTGACCCAGGTGGTCGGTACGTTTTTCTCAAACTGTCTATACTTAATAAGATTTTTACTCTGGCTAATTTGTACCTCCCCAATCAGGACCAGGCTCGAGTGGGCCGATTGTTTTTGAGGAAATTGGAGGAGTTCACCGAGGGCGTTTTAATTGTAGGTGGAGATCTTAACTTGACTTTCGATTCCAGGCTTGACACCTCCTCGGGCAGGTCTGCTGTTCCTAAGTCGCACTTGGGGGCACTGAAAACTGTGATGCATTCCATGCAGTTGATTGACGTTTGGAGGATTCTGCACCCTCAAGTAAGAGAGTACACTTACTTCTCCCCACTGCACAACATGTACAGTAGCATAGACGCTTTTTTGGTTAGCCACCACTTGCTTACCTGGCATCCTACTTCTGAGGTGGGCCCTATGATTTGGTCAGATCATGCCCCTGTGTTTCTGACCCTTACATTTCCTAATTCGGTGCCTAATTTCCAGTCGTGGAAACTCAATGACAATTTACTACGTGATACAGTGTGCGTGTCGGCCATTAAAGACTCACTTACCGTCTTTTTTGAGGTTCATGAGCATGAATCTACTCCCTTGCCACTCCAGTGGGAGGCGCTGAAGTGTGTCATTAGAGGAGTCCTGATACAAAATGGAGCACTCTTGAAGCGAGAAAAAGGGGTTGCTATTGCACGTCTCCTTACTCAGATACGGGATCTGGAATCCTGTCATAAACGGGTTCCATCCTCACAGGTTTTTGCGGATCTTACTACAGCGAGAGAATCCTTACGTTCTCTAATAGATCAGTCACACGCTCGGTTCAGGGATCGGATGCGGAAGCACTCCTACGAATTTGCAGATAAATGTGGTAGGTCTTTGGCACGGATATTGCATCCCCGTACACAAGTGTCATATATCCCTAAAATTACATCTCCCTCGGGCAGTGAGGTTCATGACCCGGTTGGTATTACTGAATGCTTCAGACAATATTACTCGGCTCTATATAATATTAAAGGCCAATTTCATGATATGCAGGCTGAGGCGTTACGGGATAAAATCGAGCGTTATGTTCATGATACTGCGTTGCCGTCCTTGGAGGATGGGGAGGCTTTGGGGCTCGAGGAAGATTTTTGGGAATCGGAAGTGGAGCGTGCTATTGGAGATTCACCCTTGGGCAAGAGCCCGGGGCCCGATGGGTTTAATAACAAATTCTATAAGACATTTAAAGGAACAGTGTCATCACAAATAATTTTTTTATATGTTAAAGATGTTAGTGCTTTAATAAAAACGTTTATATTCATTTGTGTGTTTGTGTTTTACTGTTTCTTATTTTTACACTTTTTCTTCCCTATGGGGGCTGCCATTTTTTGTTCCATTTCTGTGTGTGTCGATTAACGACACACACAGACATGGAATACGGCAGCCACAGTCCCATAGGGACTGCGAACGGCTCCCGTCCCATTGACTGCCGTGTACGGCGTCTGTGTGGGAACTGCGCATGCGCCGCTCCCACACAGTCCTATTCGAAATTGGCGCCGTCCGGCGCCATTTTCCTGTGGACCGGAAGTCGCGGCCGGACAGTAATATTACTACTTCCGGTCGCGGCTTCCGGACTTGTGCACATGGAACAGCGGCAGCAAACGGAGCGGACGGGCCGGAGGGAGCCGCGGCGGCAGGAGCAGGTAAGAGATTTCAATGTATGTTAGTGTTTGTGTGTGTTTACTACTGTATGTAAACCTACTACACTGTGGGTTACCTCAAAAAATGGCGACACACAGTGTAGGAGGTTAAACCTTTCAAACCCCTCGTTTATCCCGGCACTAGCCAGGATAAAGGAGGGGGGGGATGCTGAGAGCTCACTAGAGCGAGGGCTTTTAACCCAATGTTGCAATGCTGCAATTTTGGGAACTAGCTCCATCTAGTGACCAAAAATGGGTAGTATTATAAATTAGAAAAAATTTATAATATTTCCTGACTCGCGAAAAAAATAAAAAAAATTTGAACAATGTTTAATCACCCACACACTAAATGTTTAATTTTTTTTTAAAAAAAACATGTTTTTCTGGCAACACATTCCCTTTAAAGATCAACTGGCTCCTTTTTTGACTAAAGTCTTTAACTCTGTGTCTTCCTCGTGTCCCTTTGTGCCTCAGTCCCTCGAGGCTCATATCACCCTCTTACCAAAACCAGGCAAGGATCCAACGTCGTGCGCAAACTTCAGGCCCATATCGCTAATTTATGTTGATGTAAAGCTTTTTGCAAAGTTGCTTGCCTCTCGTTTGTCGCCGTTACTGCCTGGCTTGATCGTGGATGATCAGGTGGGGTTTGTATGTGGTCGGGAAGCGCGGGATAATACTAACAAGACCCTCCTTATAACGTCATTCTGCCAATCCCGTAAGATACCGATGTGCTTACTCTCGGTAGATGCCGAAAAGGCTTTTGACAGAGTGCACTGGGTGTTCCTCCGCAGTGTCCTGACGCAGGTTGGCCTTGGCACCCCTATGGTGGATAGGATAATGGCGTTATACCATAGACCTACAGCTCGAGTTCGTGTTAACGGACTTTTATCTGACTCTTTGTCTATCGCTAATGGCATGAGACAGGGGTGCCCACTTTCGCCTCTACTGTACGTTCTGGTCATGGAACACCTGGCCGTGGCACTGCGGAGCAACCCTAATATTAATGGTGTACATGTAGGCTCACAGCATCATAAATTGGCGCTATATGCAGATGATCTCCTTGTGTACATTACAACTCCCATGATTTCTTTGCCATCTTTGACGGAGGAGTTTGAGCGCTTTGGTCATTTAAGTAATTTTAAAGTCAATTACTCTAAATCAGAGGCCTTGAATATATCTCTGGATGCTCCTCTGGCTGCCCATCTCGCTCGGGTTTTCCTGTTCAAGTGGCAATCTACGTCCTTAAAATACTTGGGGGTGCATGTCCCCACACAACAGTCAGACCTGTTTGCTTTGAATTACACGCCCATTCTACAGCGTACTCTGAAGGAATTGGCGGAGTGCGGTGGGAACCGTATGTCATGGTTTGGGCGTATCAACGCGGTCAAAATGGATATCTTGCCAAAATTTCTATACATCTTCCAGACCGTGCCTATTGTCGTACCATCCGTTTTTTTCCAGATTTTACACAGGACCATAACTAAATTTGTATGGGGCTCATTTAAGCCTCGCATCCGTTTTGCTGTCCTTAGTCGGCCAAAAGTAGATGGGGGTGCGGGTCTTCCAGACTTTAAACGATACCATCAAGCTGCGATGATTATGAGGGTAGTGGATTGGTTCCGTTCAGAAACGGGTAAGCAATGGGTGCGCATTGAAAGAGCTATGTTTCCTCTTGCATTGTCCTCTCTGCCGTGGTTGGCTGTCCTTCAGCGACAAACTATTTCTTTGCCTTTCCTCACACGTCAGTTTCTTGTGGTGTGGGAGCGGATCTTTGGTACTACGGGCCTTATTCATCGCCCGGGTCCTTTGACTCCTCTCTTTGATAACCCTTCCTTCCCTCCGGCTGTGGGTGTTGATACATTCCTCTGTTGGGAGAGAGGGGAGGGTGGATATTTGGCGGAGACCCTTACTCCTGACGGTGCCATCTTATCAATGAATGCTGTCTCTGAGGCCTGCCCGGGGAGACGGTCAATCTGGTGGTCCTATTTGCAGTTGCGTTCCTATCTTTCTTCCATGGGTGACTGTCTTGTGTTGCTACAGGATAGGACTCCTCTGGAACATTACTTGTCCTTGACTACTGCCCCTTCTCATGTGTTGTCCTATTTACATGGGATCCTTCTGCCTATGTTTTCTTTCTCTCAATTGTCCTTCACTGCTGCATGGGACGAGGAAATGGGGGTTCGACATTCTGAAGAGGAATGGGGTACTTCTTTCTTTTTAGCTTACAAGTTACCAATGTCTTGTTTTGCTCAGGAGAAGAACTATAAGATACTTACCAGGTGGTACCGTTGTCCGGCCTTGTTGCATAGGATATTTCCTGATGTGTCTGCTGACTGTTGGAGGTGTGGAGAGGCTCCTGGAACTATGTTACACATTTGGTGGGACTGTCCCATGTTACGCCCCTTTTGGGGGAAAATTTTTGATCTGGGTAACAAGCTTTTCCATACTGAGGTTCCGACCTCGGCTTCCATTGGACTTCTTTCCATGGTTCCTGGATCACTCCCACACCTCAAAAAGGGGGTCTTTAGGCATTTTCTGACCGCGGCAAGAATGATGATACCTCGTCACTGGAAGTCTAGTACCGTACCTTCTCTGAAGGAATGGGTAACGGAGGTGTTGCTGTCCGCTGATAGGGGCAAATCAGTGCTCTTTGTCCAAACTTGGGCAGTATGGTCTGGATTCCGGGGTGGTGCTGATCTACCTCTCTGGTTGGATGGAATGTTCTGAACGGCTTATATAGCCTAACTGAGTGCGCTTTGTCTGTATGTGTTTCCCTTTGTCGTCTGGTGTCTTGTGTTGTGTGTCTTTACATTTAAATGTACACTTATACGTGCCAACTCTTATTTCACTGGGGGACTGGTCCCCTGACTATTGCACTGTTTTGATGTGAACATGGTACAGTTATTACCACTACATTTCTATTACTACTCAATCTTGATGGTTGGGAGGCTACCTCCTAATGATGTTCATATATTTATATATTGTTATTATGATATGAAAGTTAATATATTGCACTGCGTGCAAATTTTTGTTTGCAAATATGTGAAATGTTTTTTATACTGTTATATTTTCAAAATAAAAATCTTTGATAAAGAAAAAAAAAAGAAAAACCGCATGCGTATTACTGCAATTTGTCATTGTGCTAACTGCAGAACCGTAGCAAAGTGTGGTAAAAACACGTGTTTTTTCAGTGCGGTTTTTGGACACGCTGCAAACAAAACGGCAAAACTGCACCATGTGAATACACACTGACACAGATATTGTTGAAGATAAATAGACCAGCTTTGCAGAAAAAATAATCTATTCTACAAAAGAGATACAAGTATACATATACTGGAATGATAAGGGCCCATTCACATCAGCGTTCTTTTCTGTTCACCTATTCCGTTAAACGGAACAGATGAACGGAAAGCCAACGCTGATGTGAATGGGCCCTACAGCAGAGTCATGATGGATAATAAAGGCATATGCAGGCACTTGCTTGATAAAGCTGGGGTGAAAAATAGACTTTTTATTGTAGTGAGCGATTTAATCGCTGTCCATAGGAATGCATTAGGCTAGGGCTATTTATCTCACTACAAAAATCACTGTAATCTCGCTGTAATAAATCACTATAGGAATGCATGGAGTAGCTTGTAAATCTCTATGAAATTGCTCCAGCGATTTTACTAGCGATTTCTTTTTCAATTGCTACCTGCTGGGATTTCAGAGCTACACTTGTTAGGAGAGATTTTCAACCTACTTAATGCATTTCTATCACAGCGATTTTTTTTGTAGTGAGATAAATATCCCTAGCCTAATGCATTCCCATGGAAAGCGCTAACTGCAAAACAAAAGTCTAGTTGTGTCAGGGATCATTACCATGTATATTGTTTGCAAAAATATTATCCTTACATATATATATATATATATATATATATATATATATATATATATATATCAGTATATTACACAAAGAGATTGGATCTATGGAATACGAAGGAGTCTTCATGACGGACACGCCTATGGAAGACACCGCCCCTGGAATGCAAGAGGAGTGTACAGAAGAACTTACAGTTGAGGAGCCAATGGGGCTTAAGCACGTTCCACCTTCCTACAGAGAAGGTTTCTTTGTGTTCTTTGTTCAATAAAAAAGTTCAGTTCACTTCCTATCTCACTGAGGTAGGATCTATACCTACTTGTCTCGTGGTACATTTTCTACAGGCATGCCCTCAGTTTTCAATTTACAGAGGTGGTTATTCGGTGTGAAATAACAGGGAGAAGGAAGATACCCTGACTAGAGATGAGCGAACCGGGACAACCGAACCCGGTTTCGGTCCGAACATCAGGAAAAGTTCGGTTCGCATCGAATCCGAACTTCACCGAGTTCGGCCGAACCCGTTTTGACCGAACTCGGTCAAAAATATTATACAAATCGGCAGCCACTTGTCTCTATCAATCACTGATAGAGAAAAGAGGCTGCTGATTAAAAATAAAATAAAAAGCATTTCATACGTACCCGGTCGTTGTCTTGGTGACGAGTCCCTCTTCTTCCTCCAGTCCGACCTTCTTTTCTGACGCGGCAGCCTGTGATTGGCTGCAGAGGCCTCTGCAGCCTGTGATTGGCTGCAGAGGCCTCTGCAGCCTGTGATTGGCTGCAGCGGTCACATGGGCATTAACGTCACCAAGGGATGTCGAGAGGGACGCGTCACCGAGGCAACGGCCAGGAGACCGGACTGGAGGAAGCAGAAAGTTCTCGGTAAGTATGAACGTCTTTTTTTTTTACAGGTTGATGTATATTGTGACCGGTAGTCACTGTCCAGGGTGCTGAAACAGTTACTGCCGATCAGTTAACTCTTTCAGCACCCTGGACAGTGACTATTTACTGACGTCGCCTAGCAACGCTGCCGTAATGACGTGTGCACACATGTAGTCACCCGTCATTACGGGGCCTCATGCACACGACCGTAGTTACGACCCGAAATAGCGGGCCCATAGACTTCTGTTAGCCACGGGTACCTTCCCATTTTCTCACGGGAAGGTGCCCGTACCGTTAAAAAGATAGAACATGTTCTATTTTTTTATTTTACGGGCCGTGCTCCTATACTTTATAATGGGAGCACGGCTCGGAAAAACGAGCGGCTGCCCGTGGCCGGCCGTGCTCATCTCCTGAAATGCTCTGTGCTGCCTTAAACTCTGTGGACGGGTCAGGATCCTGTTTCTTTTAAATGCTGCTGGGGAACCCGCTCAATCCACTATATAAGGCTGCACTACAGTGCAGTATTTAAAAGAAACAGGATCCTGACCTGTCCACAGAGTTTAAGGCAGCACAGAGTATTTCAGGACATGAGCGTGCAGATTCAGTGCTGCTGTGAACTCTGCTCTTACCATTACGTAGCTCTCAGTCTGTTACCTCTCCTCCACTCCTGTCCTCAATAACACCTTCACATGATTGGCAAGTCACCACGTAATGGTAAGAGAAGAGTTCACAGCAGCACAGAGTATTTCAGGAGATGAGCGTACGGATCTTGTGCGGGGTGGTGACTTGCCAATCATGTGAAGGTGTTATTGAGGACAGGAGTGGAGGAGAGGTAACAGACTGAGCTACGTAATGGTAAGAGCAGAGTTCACAGCAGCACAGAGTATTTCAGGAGAGGAGCGTGCAGATTCTGTGCTGCTGTGAACTCTGCTCTTACCATTACGTAGCTCTCAGTCTGTTACCTCTCCTCCACTCCTGTCCTCAATAACACCTTCACATGATTGGCAAGTCACCACCCCGCACAAGATCCGCACGCTCATCTCCTGAAATACTCTGTGCTGCTGTGAACTCTGCTCTTACCATTACGTGGTGACTTGCCAATCATGTGAAGGTGTTATTGAGGACAGGAGTGGAGGAGAGGTAACAGACTGAGAGCCACGTAATGGTAAGAGCAGAGTTCACAGCAGCACTGAATCTGCACGCTCCTCTCCTGAAATACTCTGTGCTGCCTTAAACTCTGTGGACAGGTCAGGATCCTGTTTCTTTTAAATGCTGCACTGTAGCGCAGCCTTATATAGTGGATCGAGCGGGTTCCCCAGCAGCATTTAAAAGAAACAGGATCCTGACCTGTCCCCAGAATTTAAGGCAGCGCAGCACAGAGTATTTCAGGAGAGGAGCGTGTGATTGGCTGCAGAGGCCGGTGCAGCCTGTGATTGGCTGCAGAGGCGGTCACGTGGGATGAAGCGTCATCCCTGGAGGCCGGCCTTCTGACCTCATTCTGACGTGCGTGACCGCCACTACAGCCTGTGATTGGCTGCAGCGGCGACATGGATGAAACGTCATCGCTGGAGGCCGGACAGGAGGAATGTAAGTATGAACGTATTTTTGAATTTTTTTTATTACATTAAAATTTTATTTTCCGTGCGCCGAGCATGTACTGTCAAGGTTGCTGAAAGCGTTAGTGCAGCCCATTAACTTTTTCAGCACCCTGGACAGTACCATGCTCGGCGCACGGAAATTACAGGTTCGGTCCGAACTAGTTCGGTCCGAATCGAACTTTTTCGTGAAATTTGGCGAACTAGCCGAACCGAACTTTTCATAAGTTCGCTCATCTCTAACCCTGACATTTGGCACTCCAGATGGGACTACACTTGAGGGGATATCGGAATCCGGACAGCCGACAATCACAGGGTGAAACAGATGACCCAGGACTGCCCACTGAGGGAGCCTGATCACCTCCATAATAAACACGGTAAGGCAGTTGATTTTATAGATCTTCGTGTTATCTGTATAAGGGTATGTGCACACGGTAGCAGGCTTTTACGTCTGAAAAGACAGACTGTTTTCAGGAGAAAACAGCTGCCTCGTTTCAGACGTAAATGCTCCTCCTCGCATTTTGCGAGGCTTCTCTGACAGCCGTAAATTTTGAGCTGTGCTTCATTGAGTTCAATGAAGAACGGCTCAAATTACGTCTGAAAGAAGTGTCCTGCACTTCTTTTGACGAGGCTGTATTTTTACGCGTCGTCGTTTGACAGCTGTCAAACGACGACGCGTAAATGACAGGTCATCTGCACAGTACGTCGGCAAACCCATTCAAATGAATGGGCAGATGTTTGCCGACGTATTATAGCCTTATTTTCAGACGTAAAACGAGGCATAATACGCCTCGTTTACGTCTGAAAATAGGTTGTGTGAACCCAGCCTTAGTGGACGGTCTTGTGGGAATCTGTAGAACCCTTTGTCGGTTACCTGGATTATCTCAGGCGACAGAGGCGACATCCCCGCGGTGTGGTTACGAACCCGTAAGAAATTAATCGCGCCCGACTAACCATCCTCTGGGTAATTAGGGACTAGATAAAAAATATAACTTGTCCTATACAGGGACACGATAAGACGTGTGAAAAGTTGTGGGTAATATATCGGCCAGACCAAGAGAGTTGCAGTCCGAAAATTGTTACTAGATAAAGATTGTTATATTCCAGCGAGATGTAATACATTGCAGACTGGAAGATTGTTATATTTTGGCGAGAGTTAGGGTATGTGCACACGATGAGAGGCTTTTACGTCTGAAAAGACAGACTGTTTTCAGGAGAAAACAGGTGCGTCGTTTCAGACGTAAATGCTGCTCCTCGTATTATGCGAGGCGTCTTTGACGCCTGTAATCTTGAGCTGCTCTTCATTGACTTCAATGAAGAACGGCTCAAATTACATTGCAAAGAAGTGCCCTGCACTTCTTTGCCGAGGCAGTCAATTTACGCGTCGTCGTTTGACAGCTGTCAAACAACGACGCGTAAATTACAGGTCGTCTGCACAGTGTGTCGGCAAACCCATTCAAATGAATGGGCAGATGTTTGCCGACGTATTGTAGCCCTAATTTCAGATGTAAGACGAAGCATAATACGCCTCATTTACGCCTGAAAATAGGTCGTGTGAACACAGCCTTAGAGAAAGAGAGTTGCAGACTGCGAAATTGTAATATTTCCAGCTAGACTTAGAGAGTTGTAGACCGAAAATTGTTATATAAATTACGTGAAGGATATAGAAGGTTAGAATGGATGGTTAACGGTCCATATTCAAATCATCAGGATCACCCGTACCCGGACGGTCCTATTCGTATGATTTGGGAAGGGAAGGGAAGCAGTATGTGAGTAAAATGAAGAAATTGATGGAAGTGTGCGGAATGCATAGGGGAGGGCGGCTGCAAGCTGGAGATTGGGCAAAAGGTATTCGGGAAAACAAAGAGAAGTTGGAAGATAGTAAGTTGATGGAAAGTGCTTTAGCATGGCAGCGAACAGCCACAGCTGTCAGCAAGGAGGGATTTGCAGAAGAGGAAGTTAGGAATAAGAAAGGTATTATATTATGTTATATGTATTATACACCACAGGACCAGCTGCCACCTTATAATGGCAGCCGTACCTCATGTTGGGTGTGTCCTTATTGTGGCCAGCAAAAACCCCTTACAATTGAACTGTAAAGGATCTGCCAGACACAACTTCAGTGTATACGCCCATAGGTAATCAGTCTGCACCTGAGTCTATGTCTCTGAGACTGACTCCCTCGGGGCCTCCGTGTCCCCCCGACAACGTAGAGAGTTCCGCAGGAAGAATGGTCTCTGCTTCTATTGTGGGGATGACAAGCATCAAGTGAACACCTGTCCTAGGTGTAAGAATAAGCAGCCGGAAAACTTCCGCGCCTAAGTGATCATCGGGGAGGTCACTTGGGCGCACAGGTATTTCCCATAAATATGAAACGTAATAAAATCTTGCTTCCCTTTCAGGTCTCTTTGGTGGTAGGTCTGCTACCGGCAGTGCCTTCGTGGATTCAGGGTCTTCTGCTAATATAATGTCTGTGGAATTTGCTATGTCTCTAGCTATGCCTTTGATTGATTTGCCTAAACCTTTCCCTGTAGTGGGTATCGACTCCACTCCTCTTGCTAATGGTTATTTTACACAGCATACCCCTGTTTTTGAACTCCTTGTTGGCTCCATGCATTTGGAGCAGTGCTCTGTACTGTTGATGCAGGGATTATCGTCCGATTTGGTTTTAGGCCTTCCCTGGTTGCAGTTACATAATCCCACGTTTGACTGGAATACTGGGGAGCTTACCAAATGGGGTAATGAATGCTTGGCGTCATGTTTTTCTGTTAATTCTATTTCTCCCCCTGAGGAGGTGAACACGCTACCTGAGTTTGTTCAGGACTTCGCTGATGTTTTCTCTAAGGAGGCCTCCGAAATGTTACCTCCTCATAGAGAATACGATTGCACTATCGAATTGGTACCAGGAGCTAAGCTCCCTAAGGGTAGGATATTTAATCTTTCTTGTCCCGAACGTGAAGCCATGAGCGAGTATATCCAGGAATGCCTGGCCAAGGGTTACATTCGCCCCTCTACTTCTCCGGTAGGTGCTGGCTTCTTCTTCGTAGGGAAGAAGGATGGTGGTCTTAGGCCGTGCATCGATTACCGAAACTTTAATAAGGTCACTGTAAGGAACCAGTATCCCCTTCCTTTGATTCCTGATCTCTTCAATCAGGTTCAGGGGGCCCAATGGTTCTCTAAGTTTGATCTTCAGGGGGCGTATAACCTTATCCGCATGAAAGAGGGGGATGAGTGGAAGACTGCTTTTAACACGCTCGAAGGTCATTTCGAATACCTCGTCATGCCCTTTGGGTTGTGTAATACTCCTGTGGTCTTCCAGAATTTCATAAATTAGATTTTAAGAGATTACCTGGGGGTATTTCTTGTAGTGTACCTTGATGACATACTGGTGTTTTCCAAGGACTTGTCCTCCCACATTGAGCATGTCAGGAAGGTGCTCCAGGTCCTTCGGGAAAACAAACTGTTTGCGAAAACCGAAAAATGTGTGTTTGGGGTAAAGGAGATACCATTTTTGGGTCAAATCCTCACTCCTCATGAATTCCGCATAGACCCCGCCAAGGTCCAGGCTGTGGCGGAATGGGTCCAACCTAACCCCCTTAAGGCGTTAAATTGTTTCTTGGGGTTCGCTAATTATTACAGGAGATTTATTGCTAACTTCTCGGTCATCGCTAAGCCTCTTACGGACCTCACTCGCAAAGGTGCTGATCTCCTCCACTGGCCTCCTGAGGCTGTCCAGGCTTTTGAGGTCCTTAAGAAGTGCTTTATCTCGGCCCCGGTGCTTGTTCAGCCCAACCAAATGGAGCCATTTATCGTGGAAGTTGACGCATCCGAGGTGGGAGTGGGGGCTGTCTTGTCCCAGGGTACCAGGTCCCTCACCCATCTCCGTCCCTGTGCCTACTTCTCCAGGAAGTTTTCGCCCACTGAGAGTAACTATGATATTGGCAACCGTGAACTCTTAGCCATTAAATGGGCATTTGAAGAGAGGCGCCACTTCCTGGAGGGGGCTAGGCACCAGGTAACGGTCCTTACCGACCACAAGAATCTGGTTTTCCTAGAATCTGCCCGGAGGCTAAACCCGAGACAAGCTCGATGGGCGCTAATTTTTACCAGATTCAACTTTTTGGTTACCTATAGGGCTGGGTCTAAAAATATTAAGGCCGATGCACTGTCGCATAGCTTCATGGCCAGCCCTCCTTCGGAGGAAGATCCTGCTTGTATTTTGCCTCCAGGTATAATCATTTCTTCTATTGATTCTGATTTAGTCTCTGAAATTGCGGCCGATCAAGGTTCAGCTCCCGGGAACCTTCCTGAGGACAAGCTGTTTGTTCCCCTGCAATTCCGGCTAAGGGTACTTAGGGAGAATCATGACTCCGCACTATCTGGTCATCCAGGCGTCCTGGGTACCAAACACCTCATTGCCAGGAACTATTGGAGGCCTGGGTTGCCTAAAGACGTTAAGGCCTACGTCGCCGCTTGTGAGGTTTGTGCTAGGTCCAAGACTCCCAGGTCCCGACCAGCAGGCTTACTACGTTCTTTGCCCATTCCCCAGAGACCTTGGACCCATATCTCCATGGATTTTATCACCGATTTACCTCCATCTCAAGGCAAGTCGGTGGTGTGGGTTGTAGTAGACCGCTTCAGTAAGATGTGCCACTTTGTGCCCCTCAAGAAACTACCCAATGCCAAGATGTTAGCTACCTTGTTTGTCAAACACATTCTGCTTCTCCATGGGGTTCCTGTCAATATTGTTTCGGACAGAGGGGTACAATTTGTTTCATTGTTTTGGAGAGCCTTCTGTAAAAAGTTGGAGATTGATCTGTCCTTCTCCTCTGCCTTCCATCCTGAAACTAATGGCCAAACGGAGAGGACTAATCAATCTCTAGAACAATATTTAAGGTGTTTTGTCTCTGACTGTCAATATGATTGGGTCTCATTCATTCCCCTCACCGAATTTGCCCTTAATAACCGGGTCAGTAACTCGTCAGGGGTCTCCCCCTTTTTCTGTAATTTTGGGTTTAATCCACGGTTCTAAATTCACTGAAGTGATAAATGAGTAAAATGTATAATTTTTATTTCATAGCTATCTAAAAACAGGGGTACAAGCACCACTGTGAAAAGCCCAACCGTGTATTTAAAAACGTATTAAACAAGATACTCCAAGTCCTAATTCGTTTGCGAACCCTCTATGACTGGGTATATATACAAAGATATCAAAATATGGAATCAGCGTTTGAACATTGGTGTAACAGTGGTTATGGCCCTAATGCACACCGGAGCCTGCGTTAACCGCACCCAGATCTCACGATGTATGGATACACAACAATGCCACTGCCCCCTACGCAAGATTCCCTCACTACACCCGACCCTACGCGTTTCAATACTTATCATCAGGGGTCTGTCAGTCTGGCCAGGATGCCAGCGATATTTCTTCAGCAGCAGATATTCTGATATTCTACTGCACAAACTCCTTCTCCTCTGCCTTCCATCCCGAAACTAATGGCCAAACTGAGAGGACTAATCAGTCTCTAGAACAATATTTAAGGTGTTTTATCTCTAACTGTCAATATGATTGGGTCTCCTTCATTTCCCTCGCCGAATTTTCCCTTAATAACCGTGTCAGTAACTCGTCTGGGGTCTCCCCCTTTTTCTGTAATTTTGGGTTTAATCCACGGTTCTCCTCCGTTTCACCTGGTAGTTCCAACAATCCCGAGGTAGAGGTCGTTCATCGGGAACTGTGCACAGTCTGGGCCCAGGTTCAGAAGAACCTAGAGGCGTCCCAGAGCGTACAAAAAACTCAGGCTGATAGAAGACGTTCTGCTAACCCCTTGTTTATGGTCGGGGATCTGGTGTGGTTATCGTCTAGGAACTTGCGCCTTAAGGTCCCGTCCAAGAAGTTTGCTCCCCGGTTTATTGGGCCGTATAAGGTCATTGAAGTCCTCAATCCTGTCTCCTTCCGACTGGAGTTGCCCCCATCTTTTCGAATACACAACGTGTTTCATGCCTCCCTCATTAAACACTTCTCCCCGTCCTTGGCTCCCTCGAGGAAACCTCCTGTTCCCGTTCTCACCCCTGAGGGGGTGGAATTCGAGGTGGCCAAGATTGTGGACAGCAAGATGGTCCAAGGCTCCCTTCAGTACCTGGTCCATTGGAGAGGATACGGGCCTGAGGAGAGGACTTGGGTACCCGCCCAGGATGTTCACGCTGGGGTATTGGTCAGGAAGTTCCACCTTCGTTTCCCCAATAAACCAGGTCCACTTAGAAAGGGTCCGGTGGCCCCTCATAAAAGGGGGGGGGTACTGTAAAGGATCTGCCAGGCACAACTTCTGTGTATACGCCCATAGGTAATCAGTCTGCACCTGAGTCTATGTCTCTGAGACTGACTCCATCTTCCACCACTCAGGATGGCAGGCTTAGGAGTGGGAGAGCCTATCGCAGCCTGGCCAGACGGAGCTAGCTCCCGCCCTCTGTCTATTTATACCTGCCTTTCCTGTTCCTCCTTTGCTTGTGATTCTTCTCGTGTGGTTTCCTGGCCCAGCTACAGCTTCTAACTATTTGATCCTGCTCCATACTGACCCTGGCTTACTGACTACTCTCCTGCTCTGCGTTTGGTACCTCGTTCACTCCTGGTTTGACTCGGCTCGTTCACCAATCTTGTTGCTCACGGTGTTGCCGTGGGCAACTGCCCCATTTCCCTTAGCTTTGTGTACACTTGTCTGTTTGTCTCGTGCACTTACTGAGCGTAGGGACCGCCGCCCAGTTGTACCCCGTCGCCTAGGGCGGGTCGTTGCAAGTAGGCAGGGACAGAGTGGCGGGTAGATTAGGGCTCACTTGTCCGTTTCCCTACCCCCATCATTACATGAACAATGTGTTTCCTGTGGGAGAGGCCGCCCCTCACCCCCTGATGAGGTCACGTCCGACTCAACCAAATCAGCCTTCCCAAACCCATCCCCAAGCCCATCCCCAAGCCCAACCCCTTCCGCACCCACAGACACGCCCAGTACACCCGGAACTGACATCAGTACGTCACAGGAAGTTTCCACCCCTGGCGGCCATCTTACTACTCCACATGAAGCTACCATAGAGCCACCATTACCACTATACCCAGTTCTTACACCGGAAGGTGCCTATTATGTCCCGAAAGATTTTGTGCCCCTTTTCCCTATTGTCCCAGCCATGACTGGGCGCTTCCCGTCCATAGATTACTTTCTTAATAGCCCGGCCTTCCAACGTGAAATGAAAAAGAGAAGGAGTCAGCTTGAACCGGATGAAGACACTGAATCCCAGCATGAGTTACATGCTGTGAAAGAGGAACATTCGCTCCCCCTCCCGGTCAGTCAGATCCCGGGCCGTGTCACATTTAACATACCGGAGTCCCCACCAGTGGAGGAGAGGGATACTTTCTCTGATGCGGGACACCCGCAGTACTGGGAACCATTAGCAAAAAGACTGGTGTGGCCTACTGACACTTTGTTGATAGCAGGAATGGACGATATTGTCACCCAGTGAGTGGATGCAATTGTCAACCCAGCTAATAGTAAGCTCCGCCATATGCGAGGGGTGGCCAGAGCAATAGTACACGCTGGAGGTTTCGGAATCCAACGTGACAGCGATCTCATAGTTCAGGAACAGGGCCCACTTAGAGTTGCAGATCTGGTAACCACAGGCCCAGGAAATCTTCCTTGCACCCTGATAGTACATGCAGTAGGCCCTGTGTATGAGGCCGAGAATCACGAGCACTGTGTTCAGCAGCTTTAGACAACTGTCCACAGGATTCTGGATTTCGCCAATCATAAATGCCTCACAACCATAGCACTCCCAGCTATTAGTGCAGGCATTTTCGGTTTCCCACCGCAAGCATGCGCACAGGCAAATGTTCAGGCCATACGGCATCACCCAGTAGTGCCGTCTCTGGAGGAAATAAGATTAATTAGCAATGATGATGTTACTGTCCAAGCACTGAAGCAGGCCGTGCAGAACATGTCCAAGCAAGTTATCCCCTCACCTTTACTTAAGGAGACGTTCCCTGAAGACCCAGATAAACTGCTACCTGGCCTACCCACCCCCTCCTACAGCCTTACCTCTAGTTCCCATATCCACACCCACCATGGTACTCCCCGATGCGGCACTGCCTCGGGAGATCGAGATTACCACAGCCGCTTCCTCCGCAAATCCCTAGCTCTCCTCCAGTCCCTGACCCACCCACGGCCACGTCCCAAGGTGACGCACCCAACAAACATGTGGCCTTCAATCCGACGCAAGTGAACCAGATTGTGAGCCAACTCCCGGACCCGGACAAGAATCCTATGCCGTTCTACAGGAGACTGAGACAAATTCAACAGACATACTCAGCAGCATGGAAGGATTTGCAACTCTTTACTAGCATCAAGGCGGGGGACAGTTTCTGGGCCATAATCCAGTCTGCCTTAGATGATACACAGGTACCAAATCAGGTAACTTATGAATCAGGAGATGTGTTTTGCCGCCAAATGCAAGGGTGGGCCAGGGACAGGTTAACGGAATCTTCCACGAGTATTTCAGACTGCACCCAAGACACCACGGAATCAGTGGAGAAGTTCTATGCCCGGATACAATTCCTTTTCCAAGACCAGGGGTTTGATGTTAAAGTCAAAATGCAACAGGTGTTGTTAGTGACCTCCTTTGTCAATGGTCTCAAGGAGCATATAAAGAAGAAGTTGGTGGAGGGAAGGCCGGAATATGTTGACAGGGATCCCAGGAAGGTCCTCCTCATAGCTAAAGCTATTGAAAAACAACCAGCCCCCACCCCACAGGAGTCTACAAAGGTAGCCGTGTGCCAGGATATCAATACAATTATGTATGCCGGACCAGCAGAGCGACGCCCCCCTCTCTACCTGCAACAGGCTTACCGTCCTCCTCAACGATCTTACGGGCCCAGACCCATACAAGCGAGATTTACAAGGGAATATCCTGACATCCAGGGTCCCGGACGGGCCAGTGAAGTCCTCATTTGTTATAGATGTGGGGAACCAGGACACTTCAAGCGAAACTGCAAGACTCGTCTGGACAATCGGCCCGATCCACGACCTCAAGGCGATTACCATAATCGCTCTCTGGAACGCCCTTACCGACCATAGGGAACCGGCAAGCCCGTGCCCACCATGGTCTCTGTTACTGCACAGTCTGGACCTATTTCTTCTGTTAGGATCCTGGTGGGAGGCCACTCTTTGCCTTTTCTAGTGGACACGGGTGCAGCCAGGTCAGTCATAAGAACTAAGGATCTACCTGCTGACGGTTTAATATCTGAAGATTATATCTCCTGCGTTGGTGTAGACGGCAAGCCATCTTCTTCTAGCTTCACCTACCCCGTACCTGTTGGGGCCCAACAAAAGATTCTCTCCAGATTTTTCGTTTACAATACCTGTCCTCTCAACCTGATTATCCGCTACGAAGACTCTGGAATGTACCTTGATTTGGACACTCCTCTGTCCCAGGAAGAGACCTGTCAGATCAGGGCTATCCCCTTGCTTCTACACCAACCCCCTCCCACCCCCATTCCGGAATATTTCTACAATCAGATCCCCGATTCTTTGCGGTCCACAGGCCCGGAAGATATAGGGAAATTACCCGTTCCAGCTGTTCAAGTGTTCCTCAAAGACGGTGTGCACATACCACGGCTCCCCCAATATCCTTTGAAGGCTACTCAAGAAGCTTCCTTGGGCGCCCAGATTCAGGGACTACTACGGAATGGCGCCCTTATCCACTGCATATCTCCAGCCAATACCCCCTCTTCCCTGTGAAGAAGAAAACTCTGAAAGGAGAGCCCGATAAATTTCGCATGGTCCAGGATCTGAGAGCAGTTAACGCTGCCACGGTACTAGAAACTCCAGTGGTCCCCAACCCGCATACTCTGCTGAGTAACATTCCGCCCGACTCTACATACTTCACAGTTATTGATTTGGCCAATGCTTTCTTCAGTGTCCCTCTACATCCTGATTGTCAGTATCTTTTTGCGTTCACCTACAGGGGAGCTCAGTACACTTGGACAGTTATGCCACAAGGAGCACAGAACTCACCCAATCACTTTTCTCAGGCCCTCTCCATGTGCCTGGATCCTTGGATATGAACTCACCCTGAAGCCACACTTCTCCAATACGTGGATGGCCTACTCCTTTGTTGTCCGGACAAACAGACAAGTCATCATTTCTCTCTACGCCTGCTCCAGTTTCTTGCGAAAATTAATTGTAAGAAGCTCTAGTGGTGTGCCACCAAAGTTGTTTTCCTAGGACACTGCATTTCCCAGGGGGTGAAACACCTTACTGAAGACCGGAAGTTTGCTATTCGAGATATTCCCCTCCCAAGGGGAGTGAAACAACTCCAAACGTTCCTGGGTATGGTTACCTACTGTAGACAGTGGATTCCCAATGCTTCCTCCCTTATGCAACCACTGTATGATGCCTTGAAGGATGTAGTCTGGAATCCACATCTACCTGTGGAAGCCGTGTATGCAGTACAAAGACTCAAGGAACTGATTGTCTCCGCGCCAGCCCTTGGCATCCCCGACTATCAACGACCATTTTTCCTCTTTGTGTCAGAATACCACGGCCATGCGTCCGGAGTGTTGACCCAACACCATGGAGGGAAACACCGTCCCATTGGATATTACTCTTGTAAACTGGACTCTGTCTCACAAGCAGCCCCTGTATGTCCTAAAGCTGTGCTGGCCGCCAAGGAATTGCTGGATAAAACGTCTGACATTCTTTTAGGACATTCAGTTACGATATTGGCTCCACATGATCTCAAAGCCATCCTTGATCAAAGCCAACAAAAGCATCTCTCTTCACAGCGGCATTTGAGACTCCAATGTTCTCTTCTTCTCCCAGAAAATGTGACCCTATAGCGATGCACAATCCTGAATTCAGCCACACTGCTTCCTCTCTCGAGGGGGGATTATACAGATGGGTTTTCTTCTCACACTCCTAACCCCCCGCTCATGACGGATTATGATGATCCAGATGCCCACGAACACGACTGCCTCCAGGCGATGCACCATGAAACATCGCATTTGCCCACAGTAACTGAACAGATGATAGTCAATGCTGACCTTACCCTCTTCACTGATGGATCCAGATATGCGGATGAATGGGGGTCTTTCCACACTGGATATGTTGTGGTGTCCCCTACCACGGTCATTACAGCCGGATCTCTTCTGCCGCACATATCAGCGCAAGAGGCAGAGCTCATAGCCCTAGCTGAAGCCTGCAGACATGCAGAAGGACAAACCGTCAATATCTATACTGACTCTAGATATGCATTCGAGGTGGCGCATGATTTTGGGCAGATATGGGCTATACGGGGCTACAAGACAGCCACCGGATCTCCTATCAAGAATGCAGAGGCGGTGGAGAATTTACTGGAGGCCCTCCAGCTCCCCCTGCAAGTGGCAGTAATCAAAGTTAAAGCACATGGGAAAACCCATACGGCAGAAGCCCAAGGAAATCAGTTTGCGGATCAAGAGGCTAAGCAAGCAGCCATGGGACCTCGAGAGGAAGCAGGTGTGTACGTAATGACGAGGAGGGGTAAAAGGAAATAAGAAGAGCAGGAGAGGGAGAAAATGGATAATCCAGGAGTCAAGACCCTCCAGGAATTCCAAAAACAAGCCCCGACCCACGAGAGAGAAGAATGGCTCAGAGCAGGGGCGATACAATCGTTGCAGGATGAACTCTGGAGAAAAGGGAACAGAATATGTCTACCCAAAGCACTTTACCCATCTACAGTAAAATGGGCCCACGGAATAGTACACAGAGGGAAGAATCAGATGATTGCTGGCATAAACAAACTATACGTAGCACCCGGAATTTCCACACCAGTTAAGCAATATACCCAAAGCTGTGAAATTTGCAATACCTGCAATCCAGGAAGAACTGAACCCACTCCAAAGAAACACTTGGCAAGACCATTGTACCCGTTTCAAAGGATACAGATAGATCATATGCAATTACCAAAGAGTGGAAGGTATGAATATGTCCTGGTGGTGGTGGACATGTTCTCAGGATGGCCGGAAGCTTACCCAGTGTCCAACATGACAGCAAGAACCACGGTGAAGCGACTGCTGACAGAGTTAGTCTGCAGATTCGGTATCCGTGAAGTCATAGAAAGTGATCAGGGACCAGCATTTATTGCAGATGTGACCAGAGACATTTGGAAGATGGTGGGTGCAGATCTCGGACTACACACCCCGTACCACCCTCAAAGCAGTGGCAAAGTGGAAAGGATGAACGGTGCTCTGAAAAGTAAAATTCTTAAAGCCACTAAAGAACTGTCCCTGCCATGGCCCGAAGTATTGCCCATTGCTTTGTACTCGGTTAGAAATACCCCCAAACAGCCAACAGGACTCACCCCATATGAAGTCCTGTTTGGGGGTCCTCCCAGAATGGGATGCTACTACCCACAACAGCTTAGTCTTGGAAATGATAGTCTTGTTAATTTTGTCATTTCCCTCAGTAAAGAGTTGACAGTAACACATGCTGCAGTGTTTTCTTCCATTCCAGACCCAGATTCCATCCCAGGGGTGCACAAGCTACAACCAGGAGACTGTGTACTGGTGAAAAGACACGTCAGAGGGGCCTTAGAAGCCAGATTCGAGGGTCCATACCAGGTCCTCCTTATCTTGCCCACTGCAGTTAAGCTGGAAGGAAGGCCGACATGGATCCACGCCTCGCACTGCAAGAGGGTCTCTTCCAAAGAATGACTATCACCATGTACATCCTTATCCTTTTTCGTGTTATTGCACAGAGTGTTGAGGGGGGACATGTAGCAATCACCCAGGCTGATGGGGTGACCACCTTTTGGTATAAATCTTCTAGTACACATGTAGCTACATACCAGTTTGAATTTGAGTCTGTAACATCTTTCAGAAACAAACATGCGGATATTGGAATGCTTATCACCTGTGTGATCGAGGCACTCAATATATATGTGTAACAGACAATTCTTACGGCAATCGTTGTACATCCTGGGGGGCGGTGGGCTGGAACACGGGGGACCATTGGGGATATCGTCCACAGAGTGCCTTAGAAAAGAAAGACATTAATGGGAACTCACTTCTAACTAGAATGACGTTATCAAGGAAAGCCTGTGGTCTGTAAGGATTAGGCTTGATCCTCACCATAGAAAACCCTAGTAAAACAGACCAAGACACATACATATTAGGGACCTATGGGGGAGTAAACAGGGAAATGGGAAAATTCAAACTAAAAGATATGGTAGACTCCCGAGAATGGAGACAGGTGAACACCGAGGGACTGATAAACATGTTGCTATTCCATATACAGGTACATAAAAATATGATTGCCATGGCTGACCCAGGATTGGAAGACACTATGGCCGTAGAAACCGGATTTGGGGACCATAATGTCTGGTTAGAGTGGGTACAATACACAACACGGAAGGTGAATAAGTCCAACTGCTATGTGTGTGCAGGAGCCCGTCCACACCTAGGGATAGTACTACTTAATATTCCTGATGATGCTGAAGAATGTTTCCTAAGCCTATACACCAATATAACATTAGACCAGACAGTATGCGAGTCCTGGAAAAAGGAACACCCCATAGTCACCACGACACCCAAACAAGCCCAGGGACTTACCATTTACAAAGGCAACTACACATGTTACACCAATACAGAAGGGAATGGCCGGTTCCTAGGGAACTTTCCGGAAGGGTACTGTTCAAAGTACAGCCCATTAAATGCATCTAACACTCAGAATCAGATGCAGTTTTTGGGCGATATATACTGGATATGTGGGGATATGAAAATCAGAACCAGACTTGAGGGGCAATGGAAAGGAGAGTGTGCATTGGCTAAAGCAATGCCTTTCTACATTCTTGGCGAAGGTTCAGATGAAGAACCAGTAAAAGGATCTTACCACCGCAGAAAGAGGGAAGCATCCCCAAGGGGAAGCTTCGATCCACATGTGTATATAGATACGATTGGTGTCCCGAGGGGGGTGCCAGACGAGTTCAAGGGCAGAGATCAGGTGAAGGCAGGATTTGAGTCTCTTATCCCAATTATTACTGTTAATACAAATGTAGACTGGATTAATTATATATATTACAACCAGCAGCGGTTTGTAAATTATACCCGAGATGCTTTACAAGGGTTAGCCGACCAACTAGGGCCCACCTCAACTATGACATTCCAGAACAGAATGGCTCTTGATATGATATTGGCTGAAAAAGGTGGGGTATGCCGAATGATAGGGACAACCTGCTGTACGTATATCCCCGACAACTCCGGGCCCAAAGGAAAAGTCACAATGGCCATACATAAGTTGGAGAGCTTATCTCAAGAGTTGAAAAGGAACTCGGGTATTACCGACCCATGGGACCAGTATTTTTCATGGATGACTGGATGGCAGAAAATATTAGCACAAATAGGAGTAGTGATAGTGGTCTATTTAATACTATTCTCTGTCCTTGTGTGCTGTGTTTTCCCTTGTATCAGGAAAATGATGACGAAAGCTGTAGAACAGACTGTGTCCACTATGTTTACACAAATAGAGGAGGTGACACCGACAGTCCCTTTAAAGACAATCATCCTGTATCCTGAGGAGAATAGGGGAAGTTAGGACCACTCCGAAACCTTGGAAGTCCAGGTAGAAAGGGGGTTTACTCCTAAGGAGTAGCTCGTCTCAAGCTGGTGAAGAAATCCAAAACCCCTACCCGCCTGGTTCGAGTGGTCAGTAGTAGGTTGCTAGGCAAGACTCAGGGATAGAGTAATAATATTTTTAGGGGGGACTGTCAGGGATCATTACCGTGTATATTGTTTGCAAAAATATTATCCTTACATATATATATATATATCAGTATATTACACAAAGAGATTGGATCTATGGAATACGAAGGAGTCTGCATGACGGACACGCCTATGGAGGACACCGCCCCTGGAATGCAAGAGGAGTGTACAGAAGAACTTACAGTTGAGGAGCCAATGGGGCTTAAGTACGTCCCACCTTCCTACAGAGAAGGTTTCTTTGTGTTCTTTGTTCAATAAAAAAGTTCAGTTCACTTCCTATCTCACTGAGGTAGGATCTATACCTACTTGTCTCGTGGTACATTTTCTACAGGCATGCCCTCAGTATTCAATTTACAGAGGTGGTTATTCGGTGTTAAATAACAGGGAGAAGGAAGATACCCTGACATTTGTAGCCTGAGACTAAGGCCAGATTCACACGAGCGTGTGAGTTTTGCGCAAGCAAAAAACGCTGCATTTTGCGCACGCAAAAGTTCCGTGTGTCATCAGCATATGGTGCGCGGCTGCGTGATTTCCGCGCAGCCGGCATCATGATGACGCTCTGGTTTTATGTTTACAAACCGAAAAGCACGTGGTGCTTTTCTGTTTTCATTCATTGTTTTTACTGCTGTTGCGCAAATCACGCGCGGCACCCGGAAGTGCTTCCGTGTGCCGAGCGCGATTTGCACGCACCCATTGACTTCAATGGGTGCGTGCAGCGTGAAACACGGCCAAATATAGGACATGTCATGAGTTTCACGCAGCAGGCATACGCTGCGTGAAATTCACTGACTGTCTGAACGGTCCCATTCAGTAACATAGGTCCGTGCGACGCGCGTGAAAATCACGCGCGTAGCACAGACGTATTATACGTTCGTGCGAATAAGCCCTAAGGCTCAGAAACATTAAAGGCCCCAAGTCAGAAAGCTTTGTCCTTCCTGGGATATTGGTTTCTCCCTTCGAGCCTCTCCCTAAACAAAAGCTGGCCATACACTTTAGGCATCATTTACACGTGCGTGATATACGTGCGTGCGACGCGCGTGCTTTTCACGCGTGTCATACGCACCTATATTAGTCTATGGGGGCATGCAGACAGTCCGTGAGTTTTGCTCAGCGTGAGTCCGCTGAAAAAAACTGACGACATGTCCTATCTTTGTGTGCTGTTCGCGCATCACGCACCCATTGAAGTCAATGGGTGCGTGAAAACCACGCATGCCGCACGGAAGCACTTCCGTGCGAACTGCGTGATTCGCGCAACAGCTGACAAACATCCAAACGGAGTGTCATAATGATGGCGGCTGCGCGAAAATCATACACTGATGACACACGCAGCTGTTAAGTGCCTTTTGCGCACGCAAAACGCAGCGTTTTTTGCGTGCGCAAAACGCACACGCTCGTGTAAATCAGGCCTAAGATAGTTGTCGACTGAACGATTGTTTTGCCAACAGCTATTCCCCGCCGTCCCCCCACCCCCGTATTCTTGGACGCTCGGCTCTGTCGGGCATGCATGTGCTCTCAATAGGTAGAAGGTAGCTAGCCACTGCCAGACCCCTCTGCACTATTGTTTGCGGTAAATCCACGGACACCCCGACAGAAAGCCGATGGAACCCATTAAAGTCAATGCAAGTAAATGCTGTGTGAGAAGCTGTGTGAGGCCAGATGTTTGGCGGAGCAAGGGAGGGTGGTAAGAGTTACAGATCTTACACATTATTTATAGGCCACTTCCCAGGATTTGTAAGGCAGAGTTCTCTTGTGAGTTGCATAAAGTAAAATGTGAGTTAGTATTTTGCAGGGCTTCACCTGTGGTTACACTTTATGACCATTACCGTGACTTAGAGTAACCTCTGGTCTTCCCCAGGCCCTGTTTGATTACAATTTTTTTTGTTGGTATGCAATGAGACGGTTCCTGTATGAAAGCTGTATATACATTCAGTTTATTACATGCTGCCCTATAAGGGAGTAAATCTATGACACCACTTACGTAAAAGACAACAGGTATATCTTGTAAATATTCTGTCATACTGTTCCTCACTTTAATATAGCATTGATTGCTGTTACTATATATCACTGTTGTTATAGACATACTGTATATAGAGTTGTCTTCCAGGAAGTGGGCACTCTGTGACCAAGCCGTATGGTGTGCAGAGGTATCCTGTACTGAAAGACAAAATCTAGGCCAGAGGCTCATAAGTCTGGAAGGATGCTGCAACTGCAGATAGACATGGCGGAGATGGAGCATTTGCAGCAGGCTCTAACTCAGCCCTTGTGAGAGGCTGTGGAGAAGATGGAAAGTGATGGCGCAGGATGAGAACAACCATGTGAACAGTGGGCTCAGTGGTGTAACTACCCCGGTAGCAGCTGTAGCAGCTGCTACGGGGCCCGGGGATTGAGGGGGCCCGTGCCGCCAGCCGACACGCCCCCCCATATACTCGGTGGCGCCGCTAGCAGCCGTTATGGCTGCTACAGCAGTAGCGCCGTTACTATGGGGCCCGCGCCTCCGAGCCTCCAACAAGTATGGGCCAGGCGACACAGGCCCTCTCAAGCCTGTAGACGTCGCTAGCACCAGAGGGGGCCCCGGTGCTGGCGACAGCCAAATACATGCATTAGCGCTGAATAGCCGGGCATGTTTCGTGTCCGACCATTCAGCGCTTTACAATGACGCTGAGTGGCTAGCGGCGCGATGCCTTGAAAGGTGCTGATTGACGGGGCAAGTTATTCTGCCCCGCCAATCAGCGTCATTGGATGACGCTCGTTCAACTCCTGCAGACCCGCTCAGAAGAGAGCAGATCGGCATCGCCAGCGAACAGGAACGGAATCATGTGAGTATGTTTCGGTTTTTTTCTCATAAAACTGTTAATGGCATTATCTATAGTGGGGGCTCTATCTACAGGGGGGTCGTCTATATGTGGGCCACTATATACAGGCGGGGTCTATATGTGGGGATGTGGGGCACTAGCTACAGGGGTGGTCTGTATGTGGGGATGTGGGGCACAATCTACAGGGGGGGTCTATATGTGGGGATGTGGGCCACTTTATACAGGGGGGTCTATATGTGGGCCACTATCTACAGGGTGATCTATATGTGGGGCACTATCTACAGGGTGGTCTATATGTGGGGCACTATATACAGGGGGAGCTATATGTGAGACACTATACAGGGGTGGGCTATATGTAGAGCACTATCTACAGGGGAGCTATTTTTTTAGGGTGGGCTATTTGTGGGACACTATATACAGGGGTGGGTTACCTGTGGGGCACTAGCAACAGGGTGGCTATATGTAGGGCACTGTCTACAGAGGTGGGCTATACGTTGAGCACTACCTATAGGGGAAGCTATATGTAGGGCAGCACGGTGGCTATGGGGGCTATGTGTGTGTGTGTGTGTGTGTGTGTGTGTGTGACAGTGTACTATTAGGGTATGTTCACACGGCCAAATTTCAGACGTATACGAGGCGTATTATGCCTCGTTTTACGTCTGAAAATACGGCTCCAATACGTCGGCAAACATCTGCCCATTCATTTGAATGGGTTTGCCGACATACTGTGCAGACGACCTGTTATTTACGCGTCGTCGTTTGACAGCTGTCAAACGACGACGCGTAAAAATACAGCCTCGTCAAAAGAAGTGCAGGACACTTCTTTGGACGTTTTTGGAGCTGTTTTCTCATAGACTCCAATGAAAACAGCTCCAAAAACGGACGTAAAAAACGCCGCGAAAACGGCGCGAAAAACGCCGCGAAAAATGCGAGTTGGTAAAAAAACGTCTGAAAAGCAGGGTCTGTTTTCCCTTGAAAACAGCTCTGGATTTTCAGACGTTTTTGTTGACTACGTGTGAACATACCCTTATAATCAGGGACACCGTCTATGGCGCTATTATAGTTAGAGGTGCAAGAGGTGTTGAGAATTTTAACTTTGTTTATAGGTGCAGAAATGTTTTAAAAGTGAGAGGCTGAAGACATCTGAGCGGAAAACTGCAGAAATGGGTCATGGCCGGTTGAAATCCATCATAGAGTTCTGGACCGGAGGGAGAAGAAAAGAACTAGAATCTGAGACGTCACCGGTGAGTCACTTAATGTAAATGTTTATTCTGCCTCTAATCAGTATTGTAGTCACTGTGTGATCTGCAGTGAGATGATGGATGGTATGATTATGATATGATTTTTTTTTGTAAAACAGCATCTCCCAGCATATCCTCACCATTGTTCGGGCCATGCTGGGAGCTGTAGTTTTACGCCGTACAAACCTATACGGCAGGGGTGGCACTAAATTGAGCTGTATTTGTTCTGGTGCTGTATATATGTATTGATCTTGGTTCTGATGCTCTATGTAAGTACTGAGCTTGGTTCTGGTGCTGTATATACGTATGAGGGTATGTTCACACGTAGTCAACAAAAACGTCTGAAAATCCAGAGCTGTTTTCAAGGGAAAACAGACCCTGCTTTTCAGAAGTTTTTTTACCAACTCGCATTTTTCGCGGCGTTTTCACACTGTTTTCGCTGCGTTTTTTACGTCCGTTTTTGGAGCTGTTTTCATTGGAGTCTATGAGAAAACAGCTCCAAAAACGTCCAAAGAAGTGTCCTGCACTTCTTTTGACGAGGCTGTATTTTTACGCGTCGTCGTTTGACAGCTGTCAAACGACGACGCGTAAATTACAGGTCGTCTGCACAGTACGTCGGCAAACCCATTCAAATGAATGGGCAGATGTTTGCCGACGTATTTGAGACGTATTTCCAGACGTAAAACGAGGCAAAATACGCCTCGTATACGTCTGAAATTTGGCCGTGTGAACTTACCCTGAGATTGGTTTTGGTGCTGTGTATATATGTAATGAGTTTTGTTCTGGTGCTGTATATATGTACTGAGCTTGGTTCTGGGGATGTATTTATGTACTGAGCTTGGTTCTAGTGCTGTATTTATGTACTGAGCTTGGTCCTAGTGATGTATATATGTACTGAGCTTTGTTCTGGTGATGTATATAAGGGTATGTTCACACGTAGTCAACAAAAACGTCTGAAAATCCAGAGCTGTTTTCAAGGGAAAACAGACCCTGCTTTTCAGACGTTTTTTTACCAACTCGCATTTTTCGCAGCGTTTTTCGCGCCGTTTTCGCAGCGTTTTTTACGTCCGTTTTTGGAGCTGTTTTCATTGGAGTCTATGAGAAAACAGCTCCAAAAACGTCCAAAGAAGTGTCCTGCACTTCTTTTGACGAGGCTGTATTTTTACGCGTCGTCGTTTGACAGCTGTCAAACGACGACGCGTAAATAACAGGTCGTCTGCACAGTACGTCGGCAAACCCATTCAAATGAATGGGCAGATGTTTGCCGACGTATTGGAGCCGTATTTTCAGACGTAAAACGAGGCATAATACGCCTCGTATACGTCTGAAATTTGGCCGTGTGAACATACCCTAAGTCAGAGCTTGGTTCTAGTGCTGTATATATGTACTTAGCTTGGTTCTAGTACTGTATATATGTCAGAGCTTGGTTCTAGTGCTGTATTTATGTACTGAGCTTGGTTATGGTACAGTATATATGTCAGATCTTGGTTCTGGATCTGTAGTTATATAGGATATATTTATAATAACAAAATTGCAGGGCAGGTGGAATTGTTCTCAATTCATTGTATATTTATTGGGAATCTGTCAGGTAGTTTTAACCCCTTGAACCGCCACCATGCAGTAATACATGACCTGACAATATTTCCAAACATTCCCTTGTATGTTTTTTTCAGATGCAGCAAAATTCTTAAAATCCACTTTTAAAACAACACACACTACATGCTAATTACTCATTAGAGGGGCATGGGGCAGTGCCGCTATCCTGAAAAGTCACATAGTCCTGACTCCAAACCCAACTTTCCATGTTTGAGTGACATCTCCCTGGCTGATACAAAGTTCTCGGATGCACCATTGCCTTGTTCACAAGGGGGGGGGGGGCTGTGTGGCACTATACACAAAGGGGGAGCTGTGTGACACTATACACAAGGGGGAGCTGTGTGGCACTATACACAAGGGGGAACTGTATGGCACTATTTACAAGGAGGAGGGCTGTGGCTCTATCTACAGGGGGCTGAGTGTGGCGCAATCTACAGGGGTCTGTGTGCCACTTTCTACTAAGAGGGGGCTGTACTGCACTTTCTACTAAGGGGGGGGGGCTGTGTGGCACTATATACAAGGAAGGCGGGCTGTGTGGCACTATATACAGTGGGAGCTGTATAGCGCTATATACAGTGGGGGCTTTATGGCAATATCTACAGGGGGCTGTATGGCACTATCTACAAGGGGGAGGTGGGGGCGCTATCTAGAAATGGGGTGTGCCACTGTCTATAGATGGGGCTATGTAGCACTGTCTACAGGGGGCTGTATGGCACATTCTACAGGGGGCACTATTTATAAGGGGGGCTGCTTGTGGCATCCGGGGGGCCCCGGTCAAGAGTTTGCTATGGGGCCTAGTCTTTCCTAGTTACGCCCCTGAGTGGGCTGCAGTGTTAGTGACAGACTAAATGTGTTCATCCATGTTGTGATGTTACAGTCTGGTGTGTGTGCTGCTTGTGTGAGGTGTGCGTGACTTGATGTGTGTGTGAAATGTGTATGTTGTGTGGTGTTGTGTAGTGCTTTGCTCCACACTGTTCGGGCACCTAGTGGATCAGCTTGGTGGTGAGCTGGTGGGCAGCTTTACTTGCCGGAGCCCCCATGTCTTTCCCTTAGGAGTGGGTGTCTGCATCAGCACAGGCTTTGTCAGAGTCTGATGCTGGTGAAGGCCATTGGCATGTGGCACTTGTGTCCCGCTCTACACCGTTGGCCTTTGGGGCAGGTGGGAATGGTTTTGGCACCAGGAAAATGAATGTGGGATGCGTCTGGAGAATGTGATGTTGGATTATGGAATTCTTAGGCCTGGGCTTGTCCGTTGCGGAAAATGGGATTGGCCGTAGGCTAAAAGAGGTGAAACTGAACAGGAGGTCGCTGGCTAGAATTGAAGGAGTCCCTGGACGGAATCAGTACAGCTGCTTAGCCAAGTGAAGTTGATGGATTGCATCACGGAGTAGACAGTCATGTACCCAGAAACCATGCATGTGGGTGGTATCGTCTGCAGTGCATTGTTGACCGAGGTAGTTAGCTCTGGAAAGTATGCTGGGGCTGTGGAAGTAGTCCACATGTGTTGGAACCAGTAGACAGGTATGGGGCACTGTGCTCAAACTGGTGGAAGCTGTAGTGGGGCCTAGTGTGGGGAGTAGAAGGATCTTTGTAGTGTTAGGCTGGTGAGTAAGCTACAGTGAGGATTGGTTGTCATGTACGTCTGAGACGTTGCTTAGTAATTGGAGCCTTGGGAAAGTCTGGACTGCTGGAATAATCACAGAGAGGTAGCAGTTGGGAACCCTTGAGGGACAGAGCACTAGAAAGAAGGCTACTTTAATCCCGTATTGACTTGGAGGCGGACTGAGGTAGGGTCTGGAGATCTTTAGGTGGAAATACCTGTGTGACGTGATTAATTGAGGAACGTTAAGAGATAGTGCCCCTAATATACTTAAAGGGGTTGTTCGAGATACCCAAATTTTTTCAAAAACTGTGTCATACAATTACCCCTTATACAGACAACCTAAATAAAGCATTATTTTTAAAAAAAATTCTACTTACCACATTTCTTCTTTGAATTTAGCACAGCTTGTTTACATGCAGTTCACTCTGGTTTGTTGATCTTTCCTTGTGAGGAAACTTTTTTTCCGTGCACGCTCATTGCAGGCTGCGTTTGCTGCTTTTTTCGCGTCGTTTTCCGTGGCGTTTTTCGCCCGCGGCAATTGAGCGCCGCGGGCATAAAACAACGCAAAATACGCTTTCTCTGCCTCCCATTGAAGTCAATGGGAGGTCAGAGGCGTAAACGCCCGAAGATAGAGCATGTCGCTTCTTTTTCCCGCAAGGCAGTTTTACTGCTCGCGGGAAAAAGACGCCGACGCCTCCCATTGAAATCAATGGTACGCATTTTCGGGCCGTTTTTTACGAGTTTTGCGACGCTATTTCCGCTTAAAAAAAACTCGTCAAAATACTCCGTGTGAACTTAGCCTAATGCTGCCTCCGTTATTGTACTTCATGTACCATTCCTCCTCCTCACATGCACTTTGTGCTGTGAGGAGGAGTAATTTTATTACATAGATGACACACTACCCCTCCCTCCCCCTGTACCTAGCGCTATTGTGCGTAGCGCTATTGTAACTTATCGGAGTAGTGGAATCCCACTATGGTCGGGGATTCCGCTCCTGCATGCTTTGCTTGGACATAGACCTAGGCAGAGACATGAAGCAATCCGTTGTGGACCGGAATCATAGTGGCGCTGTCTACCTAAGGGCAGATTTACACAAACGCCATATACGTCCGTGCAACCCGCGTGTTTTTCACGCGTGTGGCACGGACCTATGCAAGTCTATGGAGCAGTGCAGACTGTCCGTGATTTTTGTGCAGCGAGAGTCCACAGCGTGAAACATACTGCATGTCCTCTATTGGTGCGTTATCATGCACCTACACTCACATTGAAGTCAATTCAAACCACGCACCGCACGGCACGAACATGCGGCCCGCGGGTGTAAGAAGCCGGCCGTACCCACAATCGTGGGCCGTGGTTACGGGCATGGCCGTGTGCATGAGGCCTAACGGCTCTATTGCCAGCATAACATTCGTAGTCAGATGAAGGCCCAAATTAAACACAGAAGCAAAAGCACAGGATGGCACATGCCCATGTTCCTTTTCCCCAAAAATGCCACTGTGGACCAAGCAAAACAGCAGCCACAACTAGTTAGAGAGTGAGGTTACATGAATTATTTTGTTTCAGTACCCTCAGACCCCTCATTGGTCAGACTCATTGCCTATGACTAAGGCTTTATTCACACGAACGTGTGCTTTTTCCGCGCGCAAAAAGCGCAGCGTTTTTTGTGCGTTGCAGTGCCGTGTGTCATCAGTAGTTGGTGCGTGGCTGCGTGATTTTCGCGCATATGACATCGTTATGTTAATAAACAGAAATGAAGGAGGCGGTTTTATTTGTCCCATCATTTCTTTAACAACTTTTGTGTAAATCACGCGCAGCACACGGAAGTTCGTCCGTGTACCGCGCGTGATTTTCACGCACCCATTGACTTCAATGGGTGAGTGATGTGTGAAAAACGCCCAAGTTTAGGACATGTCGTGAGTTTTACACAGCGGACACACGCTGCGTGAAAATCACGGACTGTCTGAACGGCCCCATTGAGTTACATAGGTCCGTGCGACGCGCGTGATTTTCACGCGCGTATCATGGCCATGAACTATGTTCGTGTGAATAAGGCCTAAAATACATTAAACCTGATTCAGAGAACAGGAATTTTCTGTCAGTAAAAACCGAAATTGATTTTTTGGATGGGGGTTGCCAGATGTTCAGAGGTCTATGTGTTCTAGACGATCACATTTTTTTACAGCAATTTTCCAACATATCCGCTTGATTCAGTCATGCATCGCTTTGATAAAGGCGGTCATCAGCACCAGCATATGCAGCTTATAAGGGAGGATTTACACGAGCGTGTGCGTTTTGCAAAAGGCACTTAACAGCTCCGTGTGTCATCCCCGTATGATGCGCGGCTGCGTGAGCTTCGCGCAGCCGCCATTATTATGACACTCTGTATGTTTGTAAACAGAAAAGCACGTGGTGCTTTTCTGTTTTCAATCATACTTTTGAGTGCTGTTGCGCGAATCATGCGCGTCCCATGGAAGTGCTTCCGTGTGGTGCGCGTGATTTTCACGCACCCATTGACTTCAATGGGTGCGTGATGCGCGATAAACGCAGAAATATAGGACATGTCGTGAGTTTTACGCAGCGGACACCCGCTGCGTAAAAATCACGGACTGTCTGCACGGTCCCATAGACTAATATAGGTCCGTGCGAGGTGCGTGAAAATCACGCGCGTTGCACGGACGTATATCACGCTCGTGTAAATCCGCCCTTAGACACATGAAGGTTGTTCCATCTGACCTCACCGATGTCTCCCCTCCACAACAACAATCTTAATTCTACAGCTCGGATCATCCCTGGAGGACACCTCACACGAAGAAGTCCTGCACATTGACAGCGACCAGCAACCACTTGGCAGTGGAACTGTCCCTACTTCATTTAGCGTGATCCTCACCATCTATATCTATATGAACACTAATCCACCCCTTCACACCCATGGCCCTGCATACTTTGTAGGCTTTATTTATCAGATGGAATGTGTGTGGTCAACAATTTATCCTTTTTTTTCTGGCCGGGGGTATAGGAGGATGGCTCCTTTATTGTTCTTATATATAATAATTTGCAGTATTGTTAGTTTTTATTTCTGGTCAGTATGTTCTGGTATTGCCATGTTTCTGTGCCCCGCATCTACATCCGCAACAAGAGTACAACTGGCAGTGACAGCAGCAACTCCTACTATGTATAAAGGACTTCCAGTGCGAATCAATGGCGCTATGACTTGACATTTTTATTTGGTCATACTAGTACTCCCTTTAAGGATGACTACCAGACTCTGTGGAATCGTTCCACTTACACAACTCTTGGTCAGCTATGTTTATTGAACATTTATTATACAGTTTAATATATTTTTTACTATGTCTGCTCACATTATGAGTATTATGTCATGCGCTATGATTTATGTATTTAACTGTAACCAACTTTGCTGTCATACTTACCAAAAGTTCAAATACCAAAACAATGTAAAAAAACAATGAAAGGTCAGAGAGAAGTTACCAATCCAGCCCATTGGCTCCAGAAAATATAGTAGAAGACAAAGATGCAGTGCCTGCGTGTCCCTGGGCTCTGTTCATTGCAGCAAATTATTTATGAAAAAGTCCCAACAGATCAGATTGTTGGCAGATCCAGTTAAAATGGTTGAAATCTGCTGATAAAAAGCAACATGCCCGATTATTCTTTCCCCTGACATCTGTTGATTGGTGGGTTCGGGTGACATTAATCTAATTTGTATAGCCCATTTTACTGGATAGGGGTTCTAGAAATGAATGTTACACTAGGGTGATTTTATTTTATATTTAAAAAAACTTTGATTGGCTACTATCATTAGTCAGAAATGTTAATATTCAGGTATTATTTGCATGAAGTCACAATATTGCATGAAGGAAGTTGTGATGACTATAGGTTTACTACTGGTACTGTAAGGCTGGGTTCACATGACCTATTTTCAGATGTAATGGAGGCTTTTTACGCCTCGAATTACGTCTGAAAAAACGGCTCCAATACGTCGGCAAACATCTGCCCATTACTTTCAATCGGCTTTACGATGTACTGTGCCGACGACCTGTCATTTTACGTGTCGCTGTCAAAAGACGGCACGTAAAAATACAGCCTCGTCAAAAGAAGTGCAGGACACTTCTTGGGACGTAATTTGAGCCCTTTTTCATTGACTCTATTGAAAACAGCTCCAAAAACGCCTCAAAAAACGCCTCAAAAGAAGCCTCAAAAGAAGCTCCAAATTTCATTTTCAGGCTGGGTTCACACGACCTATTTTCAGATGTATACGAGGCGTTTTTTGCCTCGTTTTACGTCTGAAAATAAGTCTCAAATACGTTGTCAAACATCTGCCCATTACTTTCTATGGGTATAACGCTGTATTGTTCCCACGACGCGTAATCTTACGCGTCGTACGGCAATTACGACGCGTAAAAATACAGCCTCGTCAAAAGAAGTGCAGGACACTTCTTTGGACGTTTTTGGAGCTGTTTTCTCATAGACTCCAATGAAAACAGCTCCAAAAACGGATGTAAAAAACGCAGTGAAAACGCCGCGAAAAACGCGAGTTGCTCAAAAAACGTCGGAAAAGCAGGGGCTGTTTTCCCTTGAAAACAGCTCTGTATTTTCAGACGTTTTTGGTCACTACGTGTGCACATACCCTTAGGGTATGTTCACACGGCCAAATTTCAGACGTATACGAGGCGTATTATGCCTCGTTTTACGTCTGAAAATACGGCTCCAATACGTCGGCAAACATCTGCCCATTCATTTGAATGGGTTTGCCGACGTACTGTGCAGACGACCTGTTATTTACGCATCGTCGTTTGACAGCTGTCAAACGACGACGCGTAAAAATACAGCCTCGTCAAAAGAAGTGCAGGACACTTCTTTGGACGTTTTTGGAGCTGTTTTCTCATAGACTCCAATGAAAACAGCTCCAAAAACGGACTTAAAAAACGCCGCGAAAACAGTGTGAAAAACGCCGCGAAAAATTCGAGTTGGTAAAAAAACGTCTGAAAAGCAGGGTCTGTTTTCCCTTGAAACCAGCTCTGGATTTTCAGACGTTTTTGTTGACTACGTGTGAACATACCCTTAGCTTAAAAAATGCCTGAAAATCAGAGGCTGTTTTCTCTGAAATCAGCTCCGTATATTCAGACGTTTTTTGTTAAGCGTGTGAACATACACTAAGGGTATGTGCACACGTAGTGACCAAAAACGTCTGAAAATACAGAGCTGTTTTCAAGGGAAAACAGCCCCTGCTTTTCCGACGTTTTTTGAGCAACTCACGTTTTTCGCTGCATTTTTCGCTGCGTTTTCGCTGCGTTTTTTACGTCCGTTTTTGGAGCTGTTTTCATTGGAGTCTATGAGAAAACAGCTCCAAAAACGTCCAAAGAAGTGCCCTGCACTTCTTTTGACGAGGCTGTATTTTTACGCGTCGTCGTTTGACAGCTGTCAAACGACGACACGTAAATGACAGGTCGTCTGCACAGTACGTCGGCAAACCCATTCAAATGAATGGGCAGATGTTTGCCGACGTATTGTAGCCTTAGGGTATGTGCACACGTAGTGACCAAAAACGTCTGAAAATATAGAGCTGTTTTCAAGGGAAAACAGCCCCTGATTTTCAGACGTTTTTTGAGCAACTCGCGTTTTTCGCGCCGTTTTTCGCGCCGTTTTCGCGCCGTTTTTTACGTCCGTTTTTGGAGCTGTTTTCATTGGAGTCTATGAGAAAACAGCTCCAAAAACGTCCAAAGAAGTGTCCTGCACTTCTTTTGACGAGGCTGTATTTTTACGCGTCGTCGTTTGACAGCTTTCAAACGACGACGCGTAAATGACAGGTCGTCTGCACAGTACGTCGGCAAACCCATTCAAATGAATGGGCAGATGTTTGCCGACGTATTGTAGCCCTATTTTCAGACGTAAAACGAGGCATAATACGCCTCGTTTATGTCTGAAAATAGGTCGTGTGAACCCAGCCTTATTTTCAGACGTAAAACGAGGCATAATACGCCTCGTTTACGTCTGAAAATAGGTCGTGTGAGCCCAGCCTTACAATTTGTGAAGTGTCAGCTGTCAAAAAAACATGTGTTTGATGGTTCAGTCACTGTGACACAGTATTTCTGTTGTTTATGCTCTCTGTCTTGTGGAGACCAGACATATGTAAGTTGCAATTGGTGCGGTGTAAAAATACATGTACACAGGGCCGGCCTTAGGTTGGATGGCGCCCTGTGCAGGACTCTCATTGCTGTAGTCCTATGTAACACCACAGATAACACACAGGGATAGCTTTGTGAGCACATATAATAGTATAGTGTTACCTGTAGTCCTATGTAACACCACAAATAACACACCTTGATAACCACACACACACACACACACACACACACACACACACATATATATATATATATATATATATATATATATATATACATACGTACAGACACACACATAGAAAAATATACACATGCACAGAGACATATATACACATGTAGACACACACATACTGGAACATATATAACACACACACACAGAAAGGAACTTACCATCTCTCCTGCACAGTGGCGCCCCCTGCATGCTGGGAGGTTGCAGTGCCCTGTACACACGCACATGTCGCACACCACTAAGGCCGGCCCTGCATGTACATAATAAATGGAGTGTCTGTCTAAATTGTCATGATTTATTGTACTGTATTTTAATGTTGGAATGTTTATTTTTATTTATTCTTTACTAACTGTTTTAACACTTTCATTATTTAGCATGCCTTTGCATGCTATAAATTGGATATGGATGTCTGTCTATTGGTAGAGTCTATACCTATGCTCTACCACTAGAGGGAGCTATAAACATGGAGATTCCTGGCTGTTGCTAGACCAAGGACCATATTGTATAGGACATCCCAGTGATGTCACAGAAGTTTAAAGTCTTGGTTGAAGATATGCATCCATTAGGACACCTGGCCACTACTTCAATTAAAATCGCACAATTCAAACCTTAACAAAATTGTATTTAACACTTTCAGTGTCAGTAAAAACATATAATGTCCTTAGCGTGTCCTTAGCCGTTAAGAAGGTTAAATTATGCAAAGTATCTGTTGATAGGTAAAGTGTGGTATTACGGGGGTGACTCCATAGTTATAGTTTAGGGGAGTATTCCATGTTTTATACATGTTAGCAGTTTTTCTCATTTTTAAGTAGAAAGCCAGATTCTGCCTTCATGCTATTTTTTACATTTTGTATGTGCTGTCGTGGAAATCAATCGCTCAAAATATATTAGCCAGGCCCCATTATTCAGTATCCTAATTAGGATATTTCACCGATATATATCGAGAGGAGAAGAAAACACACAGACGCTGCTGATATGCTCAAAATACTCCTCTGAAGGATTTATTTCCAAGCTCAAACTGTAATACTGAAATTCAGAAGGGGTGTAGGCTTGAGGTTAACCAATCAGAGACAATGTAACAATATTTGTTATTCAGTAAAAAGCATACAATAAGATACATCCCAGATACATCATTATAATTCTTCACACATTAGGTTTGCAGGTGGCCTTATCTCTCTTGGAGAGAATATTCTCGTGGAGATGGGGGGGGGGGGGAGACCTTGCCACCCTCCCATCTCCCTCCCTGTCCATCTTCGCATGGGAACCAAGGTCAAAGATAAAACATACGAAATCAACATTACTTGTATTAAAGGAACAATGACTTTCCTATTCACTACAAAAGAACCAAAATGGGAACTCCAGATAAGATGGCTGCTGCACGAAACGAAATCATTTAAACATTATTATAATCACTTTCACATAATACATATCTTAGTAATTCGGCATCCTGCTTGATAATTCACAATGTCATTTCATACAGAGAATATAAGCAAATAAACCATCCTTCACAGTGCCATGTGTGGTATGTATGTACCCACATTTTGAACTTTTGTTTTTATAAGGTTAATTATGTGTGATCCTCTGTAATTTAACCCCTTAATGACCGCCGATATGCCTTTTCACAGCGGTCATTAAGGGGCTTTATTGTAGGCCGCCGCCTTTTCACTGCGGCCTAATCAACGTCCTACATGGGTGTCCCATGCAGGCCGGAGCTGGTGCTAGGATGTCGGATTACAGCCGGGCACCTGCTTCAACGGTAGCAATCGAATTTTACTTAGATCGCCACCTTTTAACCCCTCAAATGCCGCGGTCATTAGCGACCGCTGCATTTGAGTCGTTTACAGAGGAAGAGAGCGCCCTCTGTCACCCATCAGCGGCCCGCAAATGTAATTGCGGGCATCTGATGGGGTGCCATTGCAGTCTAACAAAGGCACCCAGGCCTGCCCTGGCAGAACGGCTCCAAACATCTGCCCATTGATTGCAATGGGAAATACGGTGTTCTGTTCCGACGGGCCGTTTTCTTGTGCGGCCGTTTTGAAAAAGTGCAGGACACTTCTTGGGACGTTTTTGGAGGCGTTTTTCATTGACTCCATTGAAAAACAGCTCCAAAAACTGCCGTAAAAAACGCAGTGAAAAGCGTGAGTTGTTAAAAAAACTTCTGAAAATCAGGAGCTGTTTTCGCCTGAAAACAGTTCCGTATTTTCAGACGTTTTTGCTCACTGCATGTGAACATACCCTAAGGGCAAAGCCCCACGTGGCGGAATTGCTCTGGAATTCCGCTGCGGACAGTCCGCAGCGTTAATCCGCAGCGGACCCGTTTCTCCATTGCCTTCCACTTCTTTTTAGTAGGCTTCGTTTAGACGAGGCGGAAAATTCCGCTGCGGAGCATAGGCTGCGGTGCGGAATTTGGTGTCCGCAGCATACATTGGATGTTGCGGACCTGTGGCGGACTGGTTGCGGACTCATTGCGGAAGTTCTCCATTGACTTCAATGGAGATTCTAAATTCCGCAATGAAGTCTGCAGACGTCATGTACATGTTATGTGTGCTGCGGATGCGTATTGTTTTTTTAACATGACATTCTGACTGGACCTATGTATTTCTAGGTCTACAGCTAGACTGAGGAAGTCAATGGGGCTCCCGTAATTACGGATGACTATGTGTGTGCACCCGTAATTACGGGAGCGTTGCTAGGCGACGTCAGTAAATAGTCACTGTCCAGGGTGCTGAAAGAGTTAAGTGATCGGCAGTTTCAGCACCCTGGACAGTGACTACCGATCACAATATACAGCAACCTGTAAAAAAAATAGAAGTTCATACTTACCGAGAACTCCCTGCTTCTTTCTCCAGTCCGGCTTCCCAGGATGACGTTTCAGTCTAAGTGACGGCTGCAGCCAATCACAGGCTGCAGCGGTCACATCGACTGGCGCGTCATCCAGGAAGGTCGGGCTGGATGCCGAATGAGGGACGCGTCACCACGACAACGGCCGGTAAGTATGAAATTATTTTACTTTCACTAGGGAAAGTGCTGTCCCTTCTCTCTATCCTGCACTGATAGAGAGAAGGGAAAGTACTTTCACCTCAATACGCAACGGCCAGTCCGCATCAATTTACTGCACATTTTGGGCAGATCCGCCACAGAATCTGCAACGCAGATTCTGTGCGGCATTGATGCGGACAGTTGCGGAAGAAAACCGCCACGTGGGGCCATGCCCTAATACTGACAGGCAATAAAGCTTTGGTATACTACGGATGTAGCCGTCTTTATCTTGACTGATTTATCTTGACTTACTGCAGGGTGATATCACACAACTCAAGCTATTGAAAAGTCATTGAAAAAGTCAAGATAAAGGATCTTGCCACTGTGTAATTAATGCGTTAATAGTCAAGATAAAGGCTACATCTGTAAGTATACCGAACAGTATATCTGCGATCTAAAGATCGCATAGTCAAGTCCCCTAGTGGGACTAAAAAATAATTTATGTGAAATAAAAATGTATAAAAGGTACACAAAAAACAAAAACATTTTTTTCCCCATAAAAAATTGTTTTATTTAGTAAAAGTGTAAAAATAAAAACGACACATATATGGTATCCCCACAATCGTAATGACCCAAAAAAGTTATCATATTATTCAAACCGCAAGGTGAACGCTGTAAAAAAAATGCAAAAAACAACGGCAAAATTGCTATGTTTTTCCATTCACCCCAAAAAATAATAAGAAAAGGTTAATCAATAAGTCCCATGTACCCAAAAATGGTAGCAATGAAGTCCCGCAAAAAACAAGCCCTCATATGGCGACATTGATGGAAAAATAAAAAAGTTATAACTCTTTGAATGTGACGATGGAAAAACTAAAAAAATTGCTTGGTGTTTCGGGCCCAGAATTCATACAGGGGGAAGGGGTTAAACTATAAACCTCTCATATTTTTATTATTCACATCCCTATTAATTTTTCAATGGATATGAATAAAGGAACAATATAAAGAAAAAAGCAATAATATAGAATACACATAGCAAAGAAAATAACGTGAACATTCTGGAAAAAAATTCATAGTGTAAAATAGTATAGTGTGACAGACAAGAAATAGTGTAACACCTGAGTAATTGAAAAGCAAAGTCGGGTTGAAAGGTGATAAAAATGTATGGTTTGAACTTTGTATGAGCCGTGCACCTGTGTGTCCATCACATGACCATGGACAGAATTGTATCCACTGGAAGTAAACAATGAATGTTCCTAATGAATAATAAAAAGGAATTTTTACAGAAAGTATATTGAAAAATTGTATAACTTTTAATTATACAAAAAAATAACATAAATTTTACTGAAAGCGGACAACCCCTTTAAGGGACATCAGTGATGCAGCAATATTTGTTGCAGCAAAGCAGGTGCCCCTATGAGTTGTCAGGCGAGGAGTTGAAGCTATAAGGGTATGTGCACACACACTAATTACGTCCGTAATTTACGGACGTATTTCGGCCGCAAGTACCGGACCGAACACAGTGCAGGGAGCCGGGCTCCTAGCATCATACTTATGTACGATGCTAGGAGTCCCTGCCTCGCTGCAGGACAACTGCCCCGTACTGTAATCATGTTTTCAGTACGGGACAGTTGTCCTGCAGCGAGGCAGGGACTCCTAGCATCGTACATAAGTATGATGCTAGGAGCCCGGCTCCCTGCACTGTGTTCGGTCCGGTACTTGCGGCCGAAATACGTCCGTCAATTACGGACGTAATTAGTGTGTGTGCACATACCCTAACAGGGTCAATTAGCAGAGGGCCTAGCTGACAGTGGGATAATATACTGAGTATGCTGCCCCACAATTATGATGCTATAATTATATTTGAGTATCTTTATTAATATATAACTGTTCTCAGCTTTAGGAACACATAGGTGCAGCTCTCTTTACAAATACCAAATGAATTGCGAGGTATAGCATAAAACTTGGCCGACTGTAGCGTAAGAGTAATAGAAATTCTCCCAAATAATATTGTAATCAGAATTCTGCCCTAGATCTGTAAACATTGCTGAAAATATTTGTCTTTTAGCCCCCTTCACAAGTCTCCGGCAATCTAGTTTTGTTTTCCTCCGTTGCGGTACAGAAACGCTAAAGGTTAACTAATGCCAGAACTGATTATATGCTTTCCTATGGAAGCAGTTGTAGCATCCAATGCATCAGTGGTGACACTGCATGTTTCCCTGTGAACATCCCCGTGGAGAGGCGAGTCCTTATTTTCTTTATCTAGTTCTCAGTAGAGGGGTTATTATTATATATAAATGTATTTGGAAGATAAGTAAATAAAAAGTTATGACACTTTAGTAATTAGTTTTAGTTCTTTGCCCAACACCAATGCTGCATGTATACAGTCCGTAAAAGTAGTGGCGATCTAATCTAACATGGCCACAAGATGAATCACGCATCCTGCATGACATTTCATCTACCTTTGCTTATGCTGCTCTGCTGTTGTGAATCTTGTAAACTGCGGCCTAATTTATTACATTCCATAGCTATTATTTAATCTGTCCAAATACAAAAAGAACAGACCATTATTTATTATGTAAGAGCCCATTTACACTGGCAGATATATGCTGGTAAATGAGCGCCAATGATGTAGCACATCGATCGGCGCTCATTTAGCTCCATTACATAGAGCAATAATTGTACTCTATGGGGACATAATTGTCGGCAGCACATCCCATTCACACGGGGAGATTTTCTGCCGACATCGATGATTTTCTGTACCACATAAAAGATGTAACCAGCCGTCAAACGAGCGTTTTACATGGCCAAAGCTTGGGAACAAGTGTTCAGTTTCCCCGATCATCAGCCCCTTTAAATTGGCCTTAAGGCCATTTTAACACGAACGCGTGTCAAATCGGCAGTAAAAAACTGCAGTTTTTCACGGCCGATTTGCATCCATGTGGGACCCTTTCTATTTTTCACACAGTCCGTTAAAAGAAATGGCCATGTGAGTAGCCCTGAAGACATGCATTGATTTTAAAGGCAACCATGTGATGGTTGTTAAAAAAACGGCATTCACATGGCCGATTATCCCTGTTGTGTGAATAAGCCCTAAGTATTCAGGAAGACACAGACACAATTAATAGATTAAAATATTATTTTAATACTATTTATAATCAGATGTATACCCACTTAACCATCCTGTTCTGATATCTTATATGTAATCTCTACATCTACAGATCCCAAAATTAAACCAGACCTTAGACCAGACCCCTGAATAAATTCAGACCCCGGACTTAAAAGAATCCAGATCTCAGACAAGACCCCAAAATTTATTTAGACCCCAAACTGGACCCCTAAATTAATTTAGATTGCAGACCAGACCACTAAATTAATTCAAACCCTAAACAAGGCCAGCGCCAAGAGCCGAAGAGGACCCGGGAGTAAGACGTGATGCCAGCAGTACTCACTGCTCCCAGGGCCTCTATACATCAATGATAGCTTTCCTCCTTACTCAGACCGATGGAAGCAATTATTGGTCAATGGGAATAAATTGATGCCAGACTTCTAACTGTCACGAAGGGTCTGTGGACCCACTGGGCCGTACCGCCTTGGCGGTAAGGCAGCTGGCCAAGAGGGAGCAGGTGAAAGTCTATAGTTCGTATAGGTACCTGTGGCAGCAGTTCAGACAGCAGCAGGGCAGGCTGGGCTGGGACTTAGGTAGCAGGTAGACGTCAGGCGAGGTGAAGCAGGTCAGACGTGGATACAGCACGACACGACTTCGGCACAGCACAGTGCTAGACCAGGATGGTATAGAATGCAAGGAACAGGAACAGGAACTGGAAGAGGTACAGGAACAGGAACTAGAACAGGTACAGGAATCGGAAATACACTAGGATGCCATCACATAGACAAACTAGGAAACATCAACAACACTCAGGCATAGAAGCAGGGGCTTGACCCCTATTATAGTCCAGGGTACTCACGTGTCAAAGTTCATCAAAAGGTCGGGTGCGCGCGCTGCCCCTTTAAGAGCGCACTCTACAGGAACCGGCTGAGGTGAGTGGACGCGAGCGTTGGCGTCTCCTGAGGAGGAGGCTGGGGCCAGCACTTGCCGACTCATGGCTGTAGCTGTCAGGAGGGGATTGGAGCTGACAGCCCGCAGCCACGGACATTACACTAACATCTACCATTGGAGGACTTCCCCAATACACAATAGATCATAGGCCAATCTTGCCAAATTTGACAGCTTCATCCGATTTTATGCATAAAACAGCCCGAAGGGTTTGGTGCTGTTTTATCACCTTCCCATTGATTGCAATGGGAATTTTCCAGCAAATTCAGCCTCTAGATAGGTCAGGAGGCTGATTATTTTTCAGTGCCGCTGATTTAGCTACAGTGCAATGAAAGATCAGCACCGTATGTACTACAGCACTGATTCCCATTTAAAACAATGAGATGAATCGTCTTGCAAAAAAAGCTGTGTGAACAAGGCCAAAGAGATATTTCTCCGAGATTAAAAATCCCGTTCCATTCAGACAGTGCCATAGTTTCCAACATTTTGTAATGCTGGGGTTGGGGAAACAGACAAGTGAGCCCTAATCTACCCGCCACTCAGTCCCTGCCTACTTGCAACGACCCGCCCTATGCGACGGGGTACAACTGGGCGACGGTCCCTACGCTCAATAAGTGCACGACAGACAAACAGACAAGGGTACACAGAAGCTAAGGGAAATAGGGCAGTTGCCCACGGCAACACCGTGAGCAACAAGAGATGTGAACGAGCCGAGTCAAACCAGGAGTGTACGAGGTACCAAACGCAGAGCAGGAGAGTAGTGAACAAGCCGAGTCAAACCAGGAGTGTACGAGGTACCAAACGCAGAGCAGGAGAGTAGTCAGTAAGCCAGGGTCAGTATGAAGCAGGGACAAATAGTTCAAGAAGCTGCAGCAGGGCCAGGAAACCAAATGAGAAGAATCACAAGCAAGGAGGAACAGGAAAGGCAGGTATAAATAGACAGAGGGCGGGAGCTAGCTCCATCTGGCCAGGCTGTGATAGGCTCTCCCACTCCTAAGCCTGCCATCCTGAGTGGTGGAAGATGGAGTCAGTCTCGCAGACATAGAAGCAGGTGCAGACTGATTACCTATGGGCGTTGACACAGAAGCTGTGCCTGGCAGATCCTTTACACATTTGATAAAAAAAATAATCCAGGGGCACTTAGGGTGTGGTGTCTTTGGTGGGTGTGTCTTATGGGGGCGTGGATTATATAGTGGGTGTGACCAGTGGGCATGGCTTTCCAGATTTCCTGCCTACAAAAAAAACAAACAAAATTTCTGCACTAGGTTGGCTGCCAGTATGTCTCTGGTTATCTGGTTGTTTACAGGCAGGTGATGACTCACTTCATCACTAGGGCTAGGCGATATGTGCTGATCACTACTGGTAGCGTAAAAACCAGCGTAGATAGTGCCACACTCAATGCAGCTTGTAGATGGGGCTCCACATTGCCCCCAGTAGATATTGCCACACACTGCTCCCTGTAGATATTGCCACACACTGCTCCCTGTAGATATTGCCACACTCTGCTCCTTGTAGAGATTGCCACACTCTGCCTTGTAGATAGTTCCACATGGCCCCCTGTAGATATTGCCACAATGCCCTCTGTAGATAGCGCCACACAGCCCCCCTGTAGATGCCACACAGACCCCCTGTAGATGATGCCACACAGACCCCCTGTAGATTATGCCACACAGACCCCTGTTGATGCCTCACAGACCCCTGTAGATGATGCCACACAGGCCCCCTATAGAGAATGCCACACAGACCCCCTGTATATGATGCCACACACACCCCTGGAGATGATGCCACATCCCCCCTGGAGATGATGCCACACACACCCCCTGTAGATGATGCCACATGACCCCTGTAGATGATGCCACACGCCCCCTGTAGATGATGCCATACCCCCCTGTAGATGATGCCACACACCCCCCCCTGTAGATGATGCCACACACACCCCCTGTAGATAATGCCACACTCTTTCCTGTAGATAGTGCCACATACTTTGAGGTGCTGGGTAGTAAGTCCAGGGTCTCCCAGTGAGGGGTACTGTATGTGTTTAGTTAAAGGCTGGATGGGCTATGTTTTTTTTTTCTCCACTGTGTTGTGAAACTATTTTTTTCTGTTTGAAGATAATATAGCATACAGATAATAAGCCTCATCCACTGTGTTGGAGTGAGAATTTTCTTAGTGTACCAACCATCTTACCCCGAAGAACGTGATCCTGTGGGCTAAGTTGTCCTCAAGTTGTCAAATACCTTATAAATAACAGACATTATATGCCTTGGAAAATGAGTTTGCCCATATTGTAACGTCCGTGGTCACTTACCACGAACTCCTCCCATCCTGTCGACGCCCTTCTCTCAAGAGGTGTCTGCATATGCGTTCGTCCTGTTCCGCAGTAACCACTAGGGTGCGCTCGCGAGCTCAGTCCAGCCTTAAGGAGCCAGAGCGTGGACATGTGTAAGATTGAGCTGATTGCTCTCAAATCACCCTGGACTATAAGGCCTCATGCACACGATTGTGATTTTCAGGTCGGCCGGCAGCGGAGTGTCACCTGCGAGCCGCCCGAAAAACGTGGGCCGTGCACATGGCCGTGTCCATTATTTCCTATGAGCCTGGACTGTAGAACACGGCCGTAATAAGACATGTCGTGTGCATAGCCCCATAGAAATGAATTGGGCCGCAATTCTCCCGTGGATTTTTGGGGTAACTGTGACCGCAAGAGCACGTTCGTGTGCATGGGGCCTAAGAAGGGCTCTGCCCCTCCCTGCATGGCCTGAGCGTGTTTGCATCTACCTGTGTCTGTCTTGCAAATGGTTCCTTGAGTGTTTTCCATTTCCAGTGTAGATATTGACTTTGTACTCTGTTTGGCCAGCATCTATACCGCTACGGTGGTACGGCCCAGAGGGTCCACATACCCCCGATCGTGACACATACATCTATATAATTCCAGAAAGTAGACAGTGTAAAATTCCTATCTAGTATTTAGCAGTCATGACTCTCTTTTTGCAAAAAAATTCAGGAAATTTCATGTTTGTTATAAGCAGAGATTTACACACAAAATAGGCTATAAAAATTAAGTCACAGGGTCAACAGAGGGTGGTGTGAACCCACTGTGTTGCCAATGGATTTAACATGGGACTAAACCAGGTAGATTTGGTGTGGGGTTAAAGAGGCTGTCTGGTTTTAGCAAATTAATGTTACTTTTTGTATATTTAAAAGTTATACAATTTTCCAATATACTTTCTGTATTAAGTCCTCAAAGTTTTCAAGATCTCTGCTTGTTGTTATTCAGTAAGAACATTCATTGTTTACTTCCAGTGGATAAAATCCTGTCCCTGGTCATGTTATGGACAGGCAGGTGCGCAGCTCGTTACAAGACACAGCTCTGATACACAAACTGTAGCGGGCCTTGCACCTGTGTGTCCATCCCATGACCAGGGACAGAGTAATTCATCCTCTGGAAGTAAACAATGAATGTTCCTACTGAATAACAACAAGCAGAGATCTTGAAAACTTTGAGGAATTAATACAGAAAGTATATTGGAAAATTGAAGAACAAAAGCACCAGGCATGTTTAAATTCAACATGCCCGACCCTTTATTTTATTAACATCTACTATCGGGTGAGAGTCGGGACACCCCATACATGTTAGATGGTCATCATGCCAAAATCAGCGGGTTTGGCAGACATTTATCTGTTTGGTGTGCGGTGGAAGCCCATAGCTTATGTACAGCCCAGGGCTCAAGATCATATAAATCCAGCACTCCCTGTGGTCACTGAAAGTTTGTACAGTTTCTATAACAGATGTTCTTATTGCTGTCTCCTTGTTTCCTGCTCTTACTGACATAGAACCATGACAAGGGATAATAGAGTTCGGTCCTGTCTTACCTTGTATCTTGCTACTGTACCAATTCCCACCCCCTTTATGTCTCCGACTTACCATAAACTCTAATTAGCCCAATAAAACAGAGACTTGGCTTGGAATGAATTGGCCACAGCAGCCATTTTATTAACAAACAACAAAACAATTCAATAAATAACATGAGAAATATACAAAACAAATAACCACAAATTTTAACCTTTTCACGCTAACCCCATTCTAACCTCATTCACGTGAAAACCATTCACCCCTACAGAAAGATTGGGAAAGGAGGTCCTTGAAGCTCAGAAAGGAGGATCTGGCGCCACTCTGCCCATAAAACTGCAATTTTACCCCCAGCCGTCCAAAACACAGGCTATGGGGCACCGTGACCAACTGCAGATGGCTAAAACTTCATATGTATTTACTCCTCGGGACCCCACCCAGCAGGACCCCAAATAAAGCAGATCCCCCATAACATAATTTGGGAGGAACCATCCCTACTATAAATCCCCCACCAAGTTTGACCAACTCCATGGACCCCCAAACCCACCACAGCGAGCATATCTTGAACACCTCAAATATGCGAGTTCACCCATAACAACATAGCCCGCTCGATTCCTTCCTGAATCCTCAACGTCCACAGATCCACACCCACCACATTCAGGTGCACCCCATCCGCCAACCAAAAATTGCCCACACCATCCTCAAAATCATAGTGACGCACAAACACCCCACCATTCCTTACCACAAATGCAGACACAGCCCGATTCTCTTTCAACCGTGCACTATTAATCACCGACACTAACCTGACGGCCCTCCACGATCTACGAGGTACAATCTCCGACCATACCACAACCACTCGGGGAAAAACGGACCATAGATTCAGCAGATCAAAGCGTATGTCCCGAATCGGTTCCCGAAACGGACGGACACCCAGGTCATTCCCACCAACGTGAAGCACCAGTGCCCTATCCAGCCCCGCAGAATGATGGAACTGCGGTAAAACCTTGCCCACGACATGCCCTGGAATCCGAGCCATCGCAACGTAGCCACCGATCTCGAAAAACCCAGCTGGTGCCCGTCCGGCCAAACCTCTGCCTGAACTGCTCCCCAATGGACATACGAGTGCCCAAAAATCCACACCAGGCACGGGGAATGAAAAAATGTTAAACAAGAACATGAGCCAGCAGCACGTACCCTCCTTCCCACCAAACAATAATTCCACCAACCACCCGCCCCTATGCAAGCAAATGGGGGTGAACATATGACTGAAAACGCTGAGATTCCCACCTCCCGATACGGCGCACCACATCAGTTCCTATGCCTGCGCCCAGGATGAGAGGGCACAAGGCCCTGGTCTCCAGGGTCCCTGGAGGGGCTCCCAACCCTGCGCCGGACCCTGTGAGTAGCGTCAGGGCTTAATCTTGATGGCGGCCAGGCCCTCCTGGACCGCCGCAAATTCACCAACTGGGGATAACCGTCCTGCGATCCCCCAGCCGCCTCACCCTCCCTGGCCTGTTTTTTCTGTGTTCCCTCTGCCGAGGGTGCGGCCGCACTAGACCCCGCTGGCCCTCCCTCCTGACCTGCTAGCAGGGCCCTTAGCCACTCTGAGCCCCGCTTGTCCGCAATGTCGCGGAGCTGCTCCAACAGCCTGGGAACGTCCACCATCCTAGAAATCCTTGGAAGAGGAGTTAGAAGCATGAGAGCAGGAGCGAGCAGCAAGGACAACTGCTCCGCCTGCTGCTTCCGGCGTTCAAGGGAAAACAGCTCCTGATTTTCAGACGTTTTTTGAGCAACTCGCGTTTTTTGCTGCGTTTTCGCAGCTTTTTTACGGCCGTTTTTGGAGCTGTTTTCAATAGAGTCTATGGAAAAACGGTCCCAAAAACGTCCCAAGAAGTGTCCTGCATTTCTTTTGACGAGCCGTCATTTTACACGCTGTATTTTGACAGCGACGTGTAAACTAAAGGCTCGTGGGAACAGAACATCGTAAAACCCATTGCAGGCAATGGGCAGATGTATGCAGGCGTAATGGAGCCGTCTTTTCAGGCGTAATTCGAGGCGTAAAATGCCTGAATTACGTCTGAAAATAGGTAGTGTGAACATACCCTTATGACAGATGTTACGGTCAATTTAAGGGGGTTTTACACTTGACGACTATCGGACATACGAGCGTTCTGTGAACGTTCGTTGCCGATAATTTCCCAGTGTAAACAGGGGAACGATCAGCAGATGAACGAGCAAACGCTCGATCATCTGCTCGTCGTATCGTTTTAAAAAAAGTGAAATATTATCGTTGTCGGCAGCACATCTCCCTGACATTTATGACATAACCTTTGGATATGTCATAAATGTCCCTCGTGGGACAACCCCTTTAAATATGTTTCCCTGCACAGTACTTGAGCTGACTAAATTTCTGCAACACTCAACCCACACTATATGACACAAACAATCCCAGTCACAAATCTTCCCTGTTCTGGTGTTTGGTTTCAACAACAGCTAAAGCTCTGCTGACAGATTAGAAATTTGTATTAAAGAGGCTCTGTCACCAGATTATAAATTCCCTATCTTGTACATGATGTGATCGGCGCTGTAATGTAGATAACAGCAGTGTTTTTTATTTAGACGGTGTTATGACCTATATTAGATATCACTGCCTTTATGAACGATTAAAATAAAATGTTATTATAGATATCAAAGACTAAAAATCGTCTGAATAACCAAAGAACTAGTTAAGGCGTAAGCAGGGGGACCAGTAGGGGAACGCAAGTGGATACTGTAATTATCCACATACACCTCCACTTGCATATAAGATTTTGATCCCTTTAACTTACAGTATAAACCTGGTCGTCCCTGCCAGTAGAGCTGTGTCCCAACGTGTTTCAGCACCCCCAATTAGTAGGGTGCGTCATCAGGGGTGACAGTGTTTATTTATTGTTTTGAAACACAGATAGGCCGGTTGGCACATGTTACGTGCTCTAACATACGCCCGGCTCGTGCACGACACGAGTCAGCTGGTCGAACACGAGCCGAGTGAACGCCGACCTGATATAGTCCTAACCCCTCCCACCATCTGGAGACACGGCGCCCGGCTGACCAATCCCACGCAGGCACGCACCAATGACGTCACCTGCACGAAACGAGCCTCCGGAGGCTCTGTGAAGCCAATGATGGGAGGAGAGAAAGCGTCCCTAGAAACCAGGGATCCAGAGGCGGCCATAACAACAACCTGGCAGAGAATGGTTGGCAATGGATGGCTTTTAAATAAGGAAGCATTGACTGATTGTGTTATACAAGAGCTGCAGGACTGCTAAATTGAATGATCGAATTATATATGGCAATAATTGAATGTCATATGACTCGTAGTGTGGCATTAATAAGGAGTATATAATTAAATAGGGAACAGATCATACCAAAAGGACCACTAAATTGAATGATAGAACTATATGTGGAAATAATTAAGTGGCATATGACTCGTAGTGTGGCATAAATAAAGAGTATATGATTAATAGGGATCAAAACAGACCAGGAGAAATATTGTGGGGGTCGAGTTATAGAAAACAATTAAAAGACAACTGCTCATTGAGGCCCGCAGGTTTCACAGTGTGCATCCGGAAGATCCATTGGGCCTCTTTTTGTAAAATCCTCTTATCCAGATCGCCCCCCTGGCCAACGGTCGTATATGCTTAATGAATGAATGATCTATTGGCAAAAGTCCTCCCTGTAGTGTGACTCTGAAATGTCTTGCGGCATAGTATGGAATCACACGCCTTGCATGAGCCACATCTGAAAGTACCCTTAATGTCATGTGTTAGCCATGATGTAGACGAGTTAGATTGCAAGTGGTTGTGTACCAAACGGTCCCTTATGTTTCTACCCCTCCTATAAGTCACCAGTGGTCTGTCACCCACCATGCTTCCAATATCAGGATGTGCTTTAAGAATATCCCAATAAGCTTGGAGTACCCTCATCACCTCCTTGTTCGAGGAGTCGAACGTCCCTATAATAAGTATCTGCTCATCAATCGACCGCTTCCTAGGAATAAGTAGATCACTTCTATTGCTGTTTAGAGCGTGTTGATACGATGATCTCAAGACTTTGCGAGGATAACCTCTCCGAAGGAATCTATTTTGTAGGTCTGTTGCAGCTATTTTAAAGTCTGTGAAGGTGGAGAAATTCCTTCGTACCCTTAGGTACTGCCCCTTAGGTAGCCGCCTTTTCAAGGGTCCAGGATGCCAGCTCTCCCACCTAAGTAGACTATTGGTCGCTGGGTATTTTTCCTAAAAACACTAGTCTGGATACATCCTTGTTCAGTCTTAAAGATATTGATGTCAAGGAACGTCATTTTGTTGTCATGGATCTCAGAGGTGAAAAAGAGCCCCATCTCATTGACACTAAGGATGGCTACAAATTCACTAAACTGTTCCCTGGTTCCCGTCCAGAGAATTAAGACATCGTCAATGAATCTTAGCCATCTATCCATGTCCTCATTGAACACAACCTTCCTCTCCCACCAGCCCAAGTATAAATTGGCATAGGAGGGGGCGCAGGGACAACCCATCGCAACCCCCCTGAACTGCTGGTAGTATTTACCGTCAAACAAGAAGAAGTTGTGTTTAAGGACAAATCTGAGTAAGTTTACTACAAACTGGTTATGAGCCTGATAGTGTAGTCCCCTTCCATTCAGGAAGTCCACTACAGCCGTACACCCAGATTCATGGGGTATAGAGCTGTATAGGGCCTCAACGTCTAGTGAGGCCAAGTGGACCCCGGCATCACATCTGATACCTTCAAGTCTTCTAAGTACATCCATAGTATCTCTAATGTAGGATGGGAGAGTCAACACAAGGGGTTTGAGAATTTGATCAATATAGAGACCAGCATTTTGGGTCAGATTATCGACCCCTGAGACAATGGGGCGACCCTTGAGGGGAGATATGCCTTTATGCACCTTCGGTAAGCTGTAAAAGGTAGCATATTGTGGATGGTCAACAAGGATGAATCGTTGTTCATCAATACTGAGCAGATTCAAAGATTTACCTTGATTTATTAGTTCCTTAAGGATGTTACCAAAGGTCCTCATTGGATCACTTGGTAAGATACGATAGCAATTTGAATTTCCCAAAATACGATGACACATTGTTTTATATTGCCTCCGATCCATCACCACAATATTGCCCCCTTTATCAGAGGGCTTAATGACAATGGTCTCATCTTGTTCAAGTGCTTGTAGAGCAACCATCTCATCTTTAGAGGTGTTACATTTAGTTGGATTAAAATAATCCATTTTCCTCAGTTGATCAACCACTACCTCTAAAAATACGTCAATCGGTGTATTGTCATTAACGGGTGCATTTCTTATTGATGGAAGCCGCAAATTGGTAAATGGTCCATCCCCCGTATTTCTTTGACCCTCTTGCAGTAGTTGATCAAGCATTCTAAGATGTGGTAGGTCCTCCTCTACAATCCCTAATTCCATGCACTGTCGCCTGTCATGAGTTTAAAAAAAAAAAAAATCCATTTAAGCTTGCGCACAAATATTACCTATATTAGCTTTATGCTAATGATTTTCTTAATGGACAACTGGGCGAGTTTTACTTTTTGACCAAGTGGGTGTTCTGGATAGAAGTGTATGACGCTGACCAATCAGTGTCATACACTTCTCTCCATTCATTTACACTGCAGATAGCGATATAGCTATATCGCTATGTGCAGCCACATAAACACACTATAACATTACTGCAGTGTCCTGACACTGAATATACATTACCTCCAGCCAGGACGTGATGTGTATTCAGAATCCTGAGCACGTCTCTGCACTTACAGCATAGCAGGCGTAGTCTCGCGAGATTACGCTTTAAACTGTCATTTACAGCGAGATCTCGCTGTGCTGTAGTCTCACAGAGACGCTACAGAAGTGTCAGGATTCTGAATACACATCACGTCCCGGCTGGAGGTAATGTATATTCATTGTCAGGAGACTGCAGTAATGTTAGTGTTTGTGTATGTGGCTGCACATAGCGATATAACTATATCGCTATCTGCAGTGTAAATGAATGGAGAGAAGTGTATGACGCTGATTGGTCACTGATTGGTCAGCGTCATACACTTCTCTCCACAACGCCCACTTGGTCAAATAGTAAAACACGCCCAGTTGTCCATTGATAAACTCATTAGCATAAAGCTAATATAGGTAATAGCTCCGTAAAAAATTATCGTTTTTCTAAATAAAAAACACTGCCGTAATCTACATTACAGCGCCAATCACATCATGTACAAGATAGGGAATTTATAATCTGGTGACATAGCCTCTTTAAATTGGAGTGCAGGTGTACCTAATAGTGGACACTACGGCTGGATTCGCACTTAGGGAAGAATTTATTAAGAGTGGCGTTGCATATGCCAGTTTTAGGGCCAGTTCACAAGTTGCGTAAATACTGCGGATTTTCCGCGACAGAATTAGTTATGGAAAATCCGCAGCGGAAATACCGCTCCGAAATTGACCTGCGGTGCAGAATTTCATTCCACAGAATGTCAATTGTCTTTACCTAAACGCTGCTTATATGTTGCGGAATTTCCTGCATCAAAGAGTAATTTTTTAAATTTTTTTGTGATGGGTTCACAGTGATCCGGCCGTAAAAAAACGGAGCTCACAAAACAAAAAAAATATTAAGCTTACCCAGGAGTCTGTGTTTCATCCTCCTGGGATGACGCTTCATCCCATGTGACCGCCTGCTTTAGCCAATCACAGGCTGTAGTGGTGGTCACAGGGATGAAACGTCATCCCAGGAGGCAGGCCTAGATGACGTCAGAGGGCCGGCCTCCTGTGATGACGCTTTATCTCATGTGGCCGCCACTGCAGCCAATCATAGGCTGCAGCGGTCTCCTGGGATGAAACGTCACCCAAGGAGGCCGGCCTGCTCGCAAGCCGGCTAAGCACTGCAGTTTTTCGCAGCAGACATACCAGGCGAAAAACTGCACTAGAGTTTGGTGCGCTTTTTCACCCGTAATTCCCTGTGGCAGACAGTGCGGATACGCTGCGTGCTATTACACAGTGTATCCGCCCCATGTGAACTCAGCCTTAATCTCAAGAACGTTGGAGTAAAATGCGGCTAATTTTTTATTATTATTAATATTATTATTTGACAAAGATGGGTTTGCCTGCCTAAACGTTGCAACTCTGTATGCTCTTTTTTGATGTACCTGTTTGAATAAATCTACAGCAACTTTTTTACACTGCTAAAGAGTCTCCGTGTTGCTGTGTCCTCCTTGACCATAATTTATTAAGAGGCGCATTAGTCTTAATAAATTAGGCGCATCTCTGCCTGTCCGTGCTCTGGAAAGTCAAATTTGCTCCATAATTTGCGGCAGTAAATTGTAACACGTTTGTTGGCCCGCGGTTAACCCCACGGTGAAGTTTGACCCTTTTTATGTCTACGTGCTTCCCTCCACTCCAAGCTCTTTTAGTTATTACATACTTAGGCCTGATTCACACGGGCGCTGCGCATCTCGGACGTGAAAAACAGCAGTTTTTCAAGTCCGAGGTGCATCCGTGCTCAGCACTGCGGGACGCGATGTCACGCATCCACCATAGTTGAGAGTCTATGGAGGGATGCGTGATGCGTGAAAAGATAGTTACATAGATGAAACAATGGCTGTGTGAACGGCCACATTGCATTACATAGGTCCGTGGGACGGCCGCTGTTTCAACGGCCGTCACAAACGTTTAACACGTTCGTGTGAGTCAGGTGTTAGGATTAAGATATGTCAGTTGAGCAAAGCACATGAAGAAAGAGCCATGAGCCAACGATGGACTTCAAAACTACACGTACTTCTTGTTTCTCAAACATGTAAAGAGGAAGTGTTAGCAAACTAATTTGTTCATAACAACCGGAAAAAAAAAAGTGTTCAGCCTTTATCTTATTTAATGGGCGGCTGTGTTCCTGGTGCTTCTTATTGAATTACCTAGTAAGCATTAAATAAAAAAACCGAATACATATAAGGTACATCTATTTTCATTATATGCTCATACATAGAAAGGCAAAAATAAAGTCCATGTAAAGAAAAGGCCAGTTTACCTTCCTACCTGGCAATTAATATGGCAACTAGAATAGAAATAATAAATTACCACAAACCAAAGACATTTTTATAAGTAAATGTGGCATGCAAACTTTATATCGTTAATTTAAAGCAGTGGTTCCAAACTTCCTTAGGTCAGGGTGCCACAAACCAGCTAGAGATCGCTCTGAGAAACCCTAACCCGTTGTCCATGTGAATGACATGTCACTATACCATGGTGGTTCTGTCGTCTATAGTGACTGGGGGCCATAATTGGCCTCTATGGTCAGGTAATATATGGTTAGTATGGACGAAAACGTCACGTAAAGGAGGAAGAAGGCGTGAAGCACATTTAATAATGTGGTACCTGCTTGTTTGTACCACTTCCTGCATCGAGAATGTCCTGCTGTCGTGACCAAATTGGAGGATGTTTCTAATTATTATTCATATATTCAACAAGGCCCTCCTTTTGGTAATACCAAAACCTGTTACACATAGGCTTCACCAATAGGTAGGTCCAGCACTTATTTATATTAATTTTATTAAACTGCATCCTTTGTAAGGCGTGAATCTCTGCCATTAGTGAATCGCAGAATCCTCCTATGGAATCCTGGGGTTCCGTGGAGCCCAATTTGGGAACCACTCATTTAAAGCAGTGAAAAAATGTTTTTATAGATCATACGCTAAGAGTTTGTACCAGTGCTCTAGCATTGGTAGACATGGTTTGACGTGACAACCAGTCACTTAGGCCCCATGCACACGACGGATTTTTGATCCGTAATTATGGACCCATTCATTTCTATTGGCCATGGACACCTTTCAGTATTTTCACAGATGGGTGCCCGTACTGAAAAATTATAGAACCTGTCCTATTCTTGTCCGAAATTACAGCACGGACTATCCCATAGAAGCCTATGGGCGCTTCCATAAATACGGACAGCTACGGATGTGCATCCGTAAACCGTCTGTATTTACGGAAGTGTTGCTATGCAACATGTTGGTGACATTTGCAGCTTCCCTCTTTTTTTTTACGGATCCGTATATACGGATGAAATATGGATGCATTATGGACCGTATTTACTGGCATCCTTCCGTAAATACGGATAAAATACGGATGACTACGGATCCACCTGTTATCCATCACATCTAAGATATGAACGATAACAACTGAATCCTGCATGTCAGAGACATGCAGGACCCACTGTCACTGAGCCCATGAGTCACTCGGACCTCACAGATACAGGTTTCAGCGCTAGAGGCATAGCCTTTAAATTCTGATAATCTACTGAAAACCTTTCTATATACTACAGGATGTGAAGGAGAAAAGATGCTGTATTCGGGAAAAGTGAAACTCATATTCTATAGATTCATTACAGCATTTTTTTCTTTTAATGTTGATGATTATGGTAAAAGTTAATGAAAACTCAAAATTTAGTCTCTCAGAAAATTAGAATATTATATAAGCCCAATTTAAAAAATTATTTTTTATACCGAAATGTTGGCCTACTGGAAAGTATGTACAGTATAATCCCTCAATACTTGGTCAGGGCTCCTTTTGCATGAATTACTGCATCAATGCGACGTGGCATGGAGGCGATCAGCCAGTGGCACTGCTGAGGTGGTATGGAAGGTTGCTCTGATAGCGGCCTTCAGCTCGTCTGCATTGTTGGGTCTGGTGTCTCTCATCTTCCTCTTGACAATGCCCCATAGATTCTCTATGGGGTTTACGTCAGGCGAGTTTGCTGGCCAATCAAGCACAGTGATACTGTAAGGTCAGGGTAGGGAGACAGACAAGTGAGCCCTAATCTACCCGCCACTCAGTCCCTGCCTACTTGCAACTACCAGCCCTAGGCGACGGGGTACAACTGGGCGACGGTCCCTACACTCAATAGGTGCACGACAGACAAAGAGACAGGGGTACAAAGAAGCCAGGGAAATGGGGAAGTTGCCCACGGGAACACCGTGAGCAACAAGCGAAGTGAACGAGCCGAGTCAAACCAGGAGATGAGCGAGGTACAAAAACGCAGAGCAGAAGAGTGGTCAGTAAAGCCAAGGTCAATCACAAGCAGAGGATCAGTAGTTCAAGAAGCTGCAGCAGGGCCAGGAAACCAGCAGAGAAGAATCACAAGCAAAGGAGGACCAGGAAAGGCAGGTATAAATAGACAGAGGGCGGGAGCTAGCTCCGTCTGGCCAGGCTGTGATAGGCTATCCCACTCCTAAGCCTGCCATCCTGGGTGGTGGAAGATGGAGTCAGTCTCACAGACATAGAAGCAGGTGCAGACTGATTACCTATGGGCGTCGACACAGAAGTTGTGTCTGGCAGATCCTTTACAGATACTGTCATTATTAAACCAGGTATTGGTACTTTTGACAGTGTGAGCAGGTGCCCAGTCCTGCTGGAAAATGAAATCAGCATCTCCATAAACCTTGTCAGCAGAAGGAAGCATGAAGTGCTCTAAAATTTCCTGCTAGACGGCTGCATTGACTCTGGACTTGATATAACACAGTGGACCAACACCAGCAGATGACATGGCTCCCCAAACCATCACTGACTGTGGAAACTTCACAATGGATGGCAAGCAACTTGGATTGATGCCTCTCCACTCTTCCTTCAGACTGGAACCTTGATTTCCCAATGAAATGCAAAATTTACTTTCATATGAAAACAATACTTTGGACCACTGAGCAACAGACCAGTCCTTTTTCTCCTTAGCCCAGGTAACACGCTTCTGACGTTGTCTCAAGGAATGCAACAGTTGTAGTCCATGTCCTGGATACGTCTGTGTGTGGTGGCTCTTGAAACACTGACTCCAGCCGCAGTCCACGCCCTGTGAATTTCCCCCCAGATTCTTGAATGGCCTTTTTTTGACAATCCTTTCAAGGCTGCGGTTATCCCTGCTGCTTGTGCACCTTTTTCTACCACACTTTTTCCTTCCTTTAAACTTTCCATTAATATGCTTGGATACAGCACTCTATGAACAGCCAGCTTCTTTAGCAATGTCCTTTTGTGGCTTACCCTCCTTGTTGAGGATGTCAATGACTGTCTTCTGGACAACTGTCAAGTCAGCAGTCTTCTCCATGATTGTGTAGCCTACTGAACCAGACTATTGGACCATTTAAAGTCTTAGGAAACCTTTGCAGGTGTTTTGTGTTGATTAGCTGATTAGAGTGTGACACCATGCGTTTACAATTTTCAACTTTTACCCAATATTCAAATTTTCTGAGAGACTACATTTTGGGTTTTCATTAACTGTTAGCCATAATCATCAACATAGAAACCAAAAAATGCTGGAAACAGATCTGTGTGTAATGAATCTATATAATATATGAGTTTCACATTTTGAATTGAATTACTGAAATAAATTAACTTTTTGATGATATTCTAATTCATTAAAAAGGTCTAGTACAATAGTCAGAACTTCTACATAGCATGGGTTGAAATCTGACAAGAGAAACATCTTGTTTTTATGGTCTCCACTTTTTTGTGGGTTTCAGAGGGTATTCTAATGCTCTCCCAAACGGCAAAATATACATGTAACTGCCTTCTTATTTTCACGGCGCGGGGTGTGGATCCACTGGGCCGTACCGCGTATCGGGGTAGCAGCTGGCCAACAAGGTACAAAACAATGTCTATAGTTCAGAACGGGTACTTGAGGCAATGTAGACAGTAGCGGAAGACATGACTTGACTTTCACAGCAGGTGGCACCGTGGATGCAGCCAGGGGCGTAGCTAAAGGCTCATGGGCCCAGATGCAAAAATTCTTACTGGGCCCCCCCCCTCCCGCAAACTTCTCATGGCCGACGGTCCGCAGCTTTCAACTGCATCGCTGGGTCTCCTAAGTGACCCAACAATGCAGCACTAGCAGCCGGGGGCGTCACTAAGGCTGGGTTCACACACCCTATTTAAGGACGTAATTCGGGCGTTTTAGCATTGAATTATGTCCGAAAATGCGGCTCAAAAGCGTTGGCAAACATCTGCCCTTTCATTTGAATGGGTCTTACGATGTTCTGTGCCGACGGTCATTTTTTTTTACGCGCCGCTGTCAAAAGGCGGCGCGTAAAAAAGACGCCCGCGTCAAAGAAGTGCCTGTCACTTCTTCAGACGTAAATGGAGCCGTTTTCCATGGACTCCATAGAAAAACAGCTCCAATTACGTCCGTAATGGACGCAGCGAAAGACGCCTGCACATGCCATTACGGCTGAAATTACGGTGCTGTTTTCTCCTGAAAACAGCACCGTAATTTCAGCCGTAACATACGCTGCCATGTGAACATACCCTCAGGGCTTAAAATGTCAGGGAAATAGTCCCAATACATATGTGTCCGCCCAAAAAAAAATGTGTGTATAGGAGACAGCATAGCATATCTATAGCACTACGACCCTATAAACTACGGATAGGATTAGATACAGTGGCTCAGCAGACAGTATCACACATAATAGGATTAGATACAGTGGCTCAGAAGGCAGTATCACACATGATAGGATTAGATACAGTGGCCCAGCAGACAGTATCACACATGATAGGATTAGATACAGTGGCTCAGCAGACAGTACCACACATGATAGGATTAGATACAGTGGCTCAGCAGACAGTACCACACATGATAGGATTAGATACAGTGGCTCAGAAGGCAGTATCACACATGATTGGATTAGATATAGGGCCCAGCAGACAGTATCACACAAGATACGATTAGATACAGGGCCCAGCAGACAGTATCACACATGATTGGATTAGATACACAGCTCAGCAGACAGTATCACAAATGATTTGATTAGATACAGGGCCCAGCTCGCTGACATTGCGTCTCCAGCGCTGGACCCAGGATAGGTAAGAATAATAATTTTGCTTCTTTATGTGTTACTGATTATTTTTGTGTGTTTGTGTTTTTTTACAGGTTCGGTTGTTGGACTTCGGATTCGAGGACTTCAATGACGGCGTTTTTTTTTATTCTCAATAAAATGGTTAATGAGGGTTGTGTTTTTTTATTTCAATAAAATATTTTTTCTATGTCCTTGTATTTTTTTAAACTTTATTATCACCGCCTTAGTAATGGCCGCTGGATGATGGGCAACCTCCATTACTAAGGCGTGGCTTAATGTTAGCCGGTGCAGAGGCTAACACTAACCCCCATTATTACCCGGGCACCCACCGCCATCAGGAGTACTGGGAAGAGCCGGGTACGAACCAGTACCCGACCATCTGCAGTGACGGTCAGGCACCGGGGTGGCCGCAGGCTGGTAGTATTAGGCTGGGGAAGGCCAAAAACAGTGGCCCTTCCCACCCTGGTAATGCTGCCTGCTGCTGCTGTGTTGTATCTGGCTGGTTATGAAAATTGGGGGGGGACCCCGCATCGTTCTTTCCAATTATTATTATTTATTTTTTTTTTAAATGACGTGGGGTCCCCCCCATTTTTCATAACCAGCCAGATACAATAAAGCAGCAGCAGCCTAGCATCACGAGGGTAGGAAGGGCCACTGTTTTTGGCCTTTCCCCTCCTGATAATACCAGCCTGCGGTCACCCCAGTGGCCGACCATCACTACAGATGGTAAGGTACTAGATGGTACCCGGCTCTTCCCAGCACCCCTGGTGGCGGTGGGTACCGGGGTAATAAAGGGGGTTAGTGTTAGCCTCTGCATCGGCTAACACTAAGTCCCGCCTTAGCAATGGATGCTGTCAATCAGCCGGCAGCCATTACTAAGGCGGTAGTAATATAGTTTAAAAAAAAACACAAAGACATAGAAAAAATATTTTATTGAAATAAAAAAAAAACCCACACAGCCCTCATTAACCATTTTATTGATAATAAAAAAAAGCTGTCATCGAAGTAGTCCTGGAATCCGACGTAGTCCAACAACCGAACCTGTAAGAAAACACACAAAAAATGATTAGTAACACGTGTGTTAGGCTTAGATACAGGGCCCATGTGTGATACTGTCTGTGGGACCCTGTATCTAAGCCTACCACAAGGTAGGCTTAGATACAGGGTCCAGCAGACAGTAATCTTATACAGTATAAGATTACTGTGTGCTGGGGCCCTGTATCTAAACCTACAGTGTGGTAGGCTTATATACAGGGCCCATCAGACAGGATCACACATGGGCCATGTATCTAAGCCTACCATGTGATTGGCTTAGATACAGGGCCCAGCAGACAGGATCACGCATGGGCCATGTATCTAAGCCTACCATGTGATTGGCTTAGATACAGGGCCCAGCAGACAGGATCACACAATCTGTGATCCTGTCTCATGGGCCCCCTAAGCTTGCTACATCGTAGGCTTAGGGGTTGTACAGTCCCTAAACATTGATGGCCTATCCTCAGGATAGGCCATCAATAGCTGATGTGTCTCTCGGGACCCGCAAATCAGCTGTTTTGAAGGGGCCGCAGCACTCGCACGAGAGCTGCTTCCCCTACATTTCACTACTCGCCCACACTGTGAATCGCCGACACCGATTCACAGTGTGACCGGAATGAAGTGACAGGAATGAAGGGGAGCAGGTCTCGTACGAGTGCTGCGGCCCCTTCAAAACTGCTGATTTGCGGGTCCCGGGAGTCGGACCCCGCCAGTCAGGGTTAACCTTACCTTCCTCTTCGGCCGCGGCGGGAGTTCTGTCGTCTTGATGCTGTGCGCGGCGCATAGCGCTGTGACGTCATGCGCACAGCGCTTGACGTCAGGACCTCCGCTGCGATCCGGAACCAGGAAGGTAAGTAAAGTATGTTACTATAGTAACAGGGGCCCGTGGCCCGAGTTACTATAGTAACATTTTATTGATGTGGTGCGGGGGGCCGCGGGCCCCCCTGGCTTCGGGGCCCGGTCGCAATTGCGACCGCTGCGACCCCTATAGCTACGCCAGTGGATGCAGCGGAACACACGACTTTACTTTTTCAGTAGATAAAATAGCACAGGATACAGGGTACAGGCAGCAGGAACGGGTAACACTGGGAACTAGGAAACACTGGAAGACCATTTGCAATACAAACTTAAGTATATAACAATGCTCAGGCGAAGAACAAGTGGGCGGAGTATGAAAAAAAAAGTATCCACAGGGATGCTCTTGTGTTGTTACATCAGGTGTGCACCACCAAAATATAGTCTATGTATGAGGGGAAGGGATGAAGATGGGGAATAGCGATGTAACAAAAACAAAAACAAAAACTTTTATTATTATTAAAAAAGATGCTTCTGCCTACTTAATATGATATTAAAATATAACACTTATTCAGTGTGTAAATTGTTAGCTCGGCTGTGCTCAGTATATTATACCAGCGGGAAACAGGGTGAGCGGTCCCCTGCAACACCCTATATGTTAAATAAACCCCACCTGGTTGGTTTTATTCAATTTTATTTGAAAACCACCAAATGGGATTGAGGGATAAAGACCAACTTTATTTAAAATTCTACACATCATTAGTATTATACTGTAGTTGTGAACAAGGCAGTATGTATAATTGGCTCAAATATGAGTGAACCAAGGTGTAAACCACACTTGTATCACTTACTGTGCGAATTGTCAGTTATTTACTGTAGGGAGTAGTAGCAACATGTGAAGCTCTCTCCCTGTACTCTTAGATTAACCAGCGTGCTACGGAGCTATCTGGTTAGCTGTGTGACAGCTGATCGTGCAGTCTGCAGCTAAAAGCAGACAGCGTGTCTCACTGCCTTCTTCATTACACTAAGTGCCCGGTCACTGATTCAGTAAACCGGGTTGTGAGATATAAGTATGGTCTGCCTAGTCCCTCAATAGTGAGCTTCCCTATCTAACAGCCGGGCTCGTCCCGACGCGCGTTTCGCCGAATGACTTTCGGTTTCTTCTGGTTGCCTCTGCTGGAAACAGTCCAAGGACCCAGAAGTGAGTGCCGGCGTCTCCCTGGAGGGTGCTGACGCCGATAAGACAGATGTCCATGGCCAGGGCCGTCAGAGGGTAAGTCTGAACGACGGCCCCCAGCCATAGATGTTACAGTATCCCCCCTCTTACGCCCCCTCCTCTTGGGACCGGAGAGGGACAGAAATTTCTTCACGAGGACAGGAGCATCAATGTTCTCCTCTAGCTCCCAAGACCTCTCCTCTGGACCAAATCCCCATCCAATCCACCAAATAAAACATCCTTCCTCCCACTTTCTTGGTGGCCAGGATCTCCCTCACTTCGAAAGTTCCAGATGAACCGCCAGGAGCCACTGCGGAACTAGGAGTCCTGGAGTAGCGGTTCAGGACCACAAGTTTCAGCAAGGAGAAATGGAAGGAGTTAGGGATCTTGAGGGTAGGAGGCAGTCGAAGCTTGTACGACACAGGATTGATCTGTAGCAGAATCTGGAAGGGTCCAAGGAACCTGGGAGCAAACTTGCAAGATGGCACCCTCAGCCAGATATTCCTGGAAGACAGCCAGACCTTTGTACCTGGAAGAAACTGAGGAGGCTCTCGTCTTCTAGTGTCTGCTTTTCTCTTCATGCGGTCCACCACCAGCAGAATAGAAAATCGTGTCTGCTGCCATATCCGCAGAAAGTCCCTGAAGGTAGAGTCGGCTGCTGGCACCTGGGACATAGTAGAGCCAGGCAGGGGTATACGAGGATGTTGGCTGTAGACTATGAAGAACGGACTGGAGGTGGTGGACTCACTGGTATGGTTATTATAGGAGAACTCCGCCCACTAGAGCAGCTGCACCCAGTCATCATGTCGTCTGGAGACAAAGTGGCGCAGATAGTTCTCCATAATATGGTTAACCATTTCGACTTGTACATTGGACTGAGGATGATAAGCTGAGGAGAAGTCCAACTTTACACCGAGTAGGCCGCAGAGTGCTCTCCAGAACTTTGAGGTGAACTGGGCCCCTCGATCCGAGACAATATGCAGAGGCAAGCTGTGCAGACGGAAGATGTGTTGTATGAAGAGGTCAGCCAGTTGAGCAGGAGAAGGCAGGCCAGTCAGGGGAACAAAATGAGCCATTTTAGAAAAACGATCCATCACCACCCAGATCACACTGCATCCCGCAGAGAGAGGCAGATCTGTGACAAAATCCATAGAAATATGCCGCCATGGGGCATTGGGCACAGGCACTGGTTGAAGCAGACCGGCTAGTCTGGAGTGGGCTACTTTGTTTTCTGCACACGCCATACAGGAGGATACAAAGTCCATGACGTCTTTGGGCAGCGTCGGCCACCAGAACTGATGGGCAATTAGGTCTCGTTGAGCCGTCTGTAGGTAGGTCAGGTTCTTGTGGTCCATGAAGATCAGGATAGGATGAGCTGCGCCTTCCAGTAGGTGTCTCCACTCCTGTAGGGCCAGCTTGAAGGGCAGTAACTCCCGATCCCCAATCGAGTAGTTGCGCTCTGCGGGAGAAAACATCTTGGAGTAGTAACCACATACCACCATCTTGCCTTTCGAACCTCTCTGGAACAAAAGTGCACCAGCACCAACAGAGGAGGTGTCCACCTCTAACGAAAACTGTAGGGATACATCAGGATGATGAAGAATAGAGGCTGACGTGAAGGCCTTTTTTAAGGTTTTAAATGCGACTTCCGCCTCTGGAGTCCATACCTTGGCATTTATACCCTTTTTAGTGAGGGTAGAGATGGAGGCTGTCAAAGAAGAGAAGTTGGGAATGAACAGTCTATAGAAGTTGGCGAATCCCAGGAAGCATTGTATGGCCCTTAAGCCTTGGGGACGTGGCCACTCCAGGACAGTCTTGACCTTCACAGGGTCCATTTTGAGACCCTGATCAGAGATGATATAGCCCAGGAAAGGTAGAGACTTCTCTTGGAACACGCACTTCTCCAACTTGGCATAAAGATGATTCTCCCTTAATCGAAGCAACACCTGGCGGACATGACCCTGATGAGTCACAAGATCTGGGGAAAAAATCAAGATATCATCAAGGTACACCACAACACAGACATAGAGGACATCATGAAAAATTTCATTGACAAATTCTTGAAACACTGCAGGGGCGTTACACAGGCCAAAGGGCATGACCAAATATTCATAGTGTCCATCACATGTGTTAAATGCAGTCTTCCTATCGTCACCCTGACGGATCCGGATTAGATTGTAAACCCCCCGCAGGTCTAGCTTGGAAAATGTTTTGGCCCCCTGTATGCGATCAAAGAGTTCCGAAATCAACGGCAATGGGTACCTGTTCTTCACCGTGATCTGGTTGAGACCTCGGTACTCAATGCAGGTCGAAGGGATCCATCCTTCTTTTTGACAAAGAAAAAGCCCCTCTCCAGATTTTCCTTAATGTAGGCCGACATAGACTGGGTCTCTGGCAAGGAGAGAGGGTATACTCTACCGCGAGGAGGGGACGAATCAGGAACCAAGTTGATAGGACAATCGTATGCTCGATGTGGTGGCAATGTCTCTGCTTCCTTCTTGTTGAAGACATCAGCGAACTGAGAGTAACAAGGAGGCAACCCTGCCAATGACTGATGCGGAGAAGGCTGGGACAGATGGACATGCACCAGACAGCGGTCGAGACACTTGGGACCCCTTACTGGAGAACCTCTCCGGAGTTCCAATCCAGGACTGGGGCGTATAGACGGAACCAAGGCAAACCCAGCAGCACGGGGTTAACGGCCTTGGACAGGACATACAGGGAGATGAGCTCAGAATGAAGAGCTCCCACTTGAAGTCTTAATGGCTTGGTCACAGACAACACTGGGTCAGGCAAAGGCAGTGCATCTACCAAGGCAACGATCAACGGTCTCTCCAGCCAATCAGTGGGCAATTGAAGAAGATCCACAACGTCTTGGCAAATGAAATTGGCTGCGGAGCTAGAGTCCAGGTAGGCAGAGACTGGATGAGGTCTCTTGCCAGCGACTAATGGTCACAGGAATGAACAGTTTGGAAGAGAGTTCTCTTTTAAATGCCGAAGCGCCCAGGGTTGTCTCTCCAACCAATCCCAGGCGTTGGGGTTTCTTTGGCCTCTGGGAACACAGACGCAAGCCATGGCCAGCGAGGCCGCAATATAGACAGAGTCCAGAGGTGCGCCTGTGCTGTTTTTCTTGAACGGACAGTTTAAGCCGATCCACCTGCATCGGAACCTCGGGCGGAGCAGAAGAACAAGGCAAGAGGGGTAGCTGGAAGTTGGGCGCCAGTCTAGGAAGCCATCTCTCCTGTAGAATCTCTTGAGATTTCTCCCTGAGCCTTATTTCCACTTGGGTATCCAGTAGAATCAGGTCGTCCAAGGCAGCTGGGAGATCTCGAGCAGCCAGTTCGTCCTTGATCTCGGGTGAAAGGCCATGCCAGAAGGATGCTACCAAGGCCTCATTGTTCCAGGACAATTCTCCTGTCAGAGACCGGAACTGGATGGTGTATTCACCCACGGAGGCGCCCTCCGGGCGCTGGTTAAAGATAGCAGTGGCTGCCGATGAGGCTCGTCCAGGCTCCCCAAATACGGAACAGAACAACCGCATATACCCCTGGAAGTCTCAGATCTCGGGTCCCTGTCGTTCCCAGATTGGATTCGCCCATGCCAGGGCCATGCAGGCAAGTAGAGATATAATGAAGGCGATCCTGGCTCCGTCCAAAGGGAATGCTCGGGCGTGCAGAGTGAAGTGGATATGGCATTGATTCAGAAACCCCCTGCACGAACTTGCGCCTCCATGGAACTGAGGTGGCAATGGCAGCGGGAACCGAGGGTCCAAACTGGGGCTGCCAGGAGGTGTAGCAGGAGGGTCAATCGGAGGAGCTTGAATAGGAGCAGTTGAGGAAAAAGCTAGCGCCCCTAGCTGCTGTGCCATGGAGTCTACTGCCACAAGTAGTTGATCCTGTCTTGCTTGCCGATCCTGCAGGTCCGCCTGCATTGCTTGGGAGGATGACAGGCCCTTGACTTGGCCAGCGGGGTCCATGGCCTGAGCGTAATGTCACGGTGCGGGGTGTGGACCTACTGGGCCGTGCCACGTAGCGGAGTAGCAGCTGACCAACAAGGTACAAAACAATGTCTATAGTTCAGAACGGGTACCTGAGGCAATGTAGACAGTACCGGAAGCACGACTTGACTTTCACAGCAGGTGACACCGTGGATGCAGCGGAAGTCATGACTTGACTTTCACAGCAGGTGACACCGAGGATGCAGCGGAAGACACGACTTGACTTTCACAGCAGGTGGCACCGTGGATGTAGCGGAAAACATGACTTGACTTTCTCAGTAGATACGATAGCACAGGATACATGGTATAGGCAGCAGGAACGGGTAACACTGGGAACTAGGAAACACTGGGAGACCATTTGCAAGACAAACTTAGGTATACAACAAAGCTCAGGCAAGGAACAAGTGGGCACGTTGGTGACAGCTGGACACGTACTGGCACTTTAAGGCCGCGTGCGCGCTGCGGGAAACAGTCAGAGGACCCTGAAGTAAGTGCCGGCGTCTCCCTGGAGGGAGCGGACGCCGATAAGACAGATGTCCATGGCCACGGCCGTCAGAGGGTGAGTTTGAACGACGGCCCCCGGCGATAGACGTTACCCTTATGAAACTGCCATGTGTGTAAAATATAATTGCATTACAGAGATGCAGAATATGTTCAGATCAAGACACTTCAAAATTACCTTACCCGTCAGGAGTATTATCACTAATAAATGTGTAGCAACAATTTAAGAATACAGCAACATTACGGGATTTCCTTAACTGAATTGTTATTATGAAACGGTAACTTTCCCAGATTACATAACTTAACCATAACATATTAGATTCGATAGCACTGGAAATTACCCATCCCAAATGCACAGCTTTCACTAACATTATGCTAACAGAGGTTATTTTAAAGGAATTTTTTTTTTAAATGTTTACTCTGTTATTATTATTATTATTATTATTATTATTATTATTGTTGTTGTTAGCACCTTTATCAAGCAGTAGGATATTACATGGCACCAGAGGCGTAGCTAGGGATTTAGCACGGGGGAGCGAAACATATCTGAGTTTGGCCCCAACCCAGTGAGCCCCCAATGCATGTTTACAGAGCCGCATCCGGCAGGGTCAAACTTATGTAATCACCGTAGTTTGCTGTGTTACTCTGTTTCTGTAAACTTAGATAGAAGTGAATGGGTGTTATGGAAACAGTAGCATAAAGAGCCACACTGTTTCCGTAACTGCTACACTATTTACGTAACGTTCATTCACAGTATAGTGCCTCCCCACACTGTATAATACTCCCATAGCTGCCCCCACAAGGGATAATACCCCTATAGCTGCCACCACACAGGATAATGCGATAATGCCCCTATCGCTGCCCCCACGCAGTATAATGCCCCTATAGCTGCCCCCACAGAGTAAAATGCCACTTTAGCTGCCCCCACACAGGATAATGTCATCATAGCTGCCCTACACAGTATAATTCCCCTTAGCTGCCTCCACACGCAGCATAATGCCCCAATAATACCCCCAGGGGGTACAATGCCCCCATAGTGCCCTCACACAGTATAATGGCCCCATAGCTGCCCCACACACAGTATAATGGCTCTATAGCTACCCCCACACAGTATATTGTCCCATAGTACCCCCACACAGTTTAATGCCCCAATAGCTGCCCCCACACAGTATAATGCACCCTAGCTGCCCCACACACAGTATAATGCCCCCATAGCTGCCCCATACAGTATAATGCCCCATAGCTGCCCCCACACAGAATAATGCCTCTATAGCTGCCCTTATACAGTATAATGCCACCAAAGCTGACCCCACACAGTATAATGACCCATAAGCTGCCCCTATACAGTATAATGCCCCTATACAGTATAATGTCCCCATAGCAGCCCCCACACAGTACAATGCCCTCATAGCTGCTCCCATACAGCATGATGCCCCCATAGTGGCAAATAAAAAAATAATTACTCACCCATTCCGTTCCCATGATGAGGTCCCTCTGCTCCTCCAGTATGTGCTATGAGTGGCTTGGCACAGACAGGCGCGATGACGTCCTTGCATCACGCCTGTCTGTTCTAAGCCGCTCACGGCTGACGTTACATAGTGAATGCTGAAGCAGGGAGCTGACGGCTCCCTGATCCAGCATTTGGTTCAACTGTATCTCTGTCCTGAGGACGCAGATACAATTGAGACAGGGACATGCCACCGCGGTCCAGCCCACCCCTGGGCCCCACAATTTCAGTGAACCCGGGGCCACCGCCCCCCTGCTAGCTATGCCTCTGCATGGCACTAAAAGAATTCTTACAATCTAACAAGACTGATATTACTATCCAAAACTATTTCTGAATTGGTGTTTTCCTATCCTGTATTACATAGTTACATAGTTAGTACGGTTGAAAAAAGACATGTCCATCAAGTTCAACCAAGGGATGGAAAAAAGGGAAGGAATGGTAGAAATTATAGAACTTGGTTTTACCCCTATTGATCCATAGGAAGGGTTTAAAAAAAAAATAAAAAAATAATGAAATAGAAAAATTACCCATAAGGCATTAACCAATCTGCCCTAAATAGGAAAAATTTGCTCCTGATCCCAAGCGGCGATCCGTCTAGATCAACATTCAAACAAGAGTTCTACACATTGATATAGGCGCTGATATTTTTTGTTCTATGTAATTATCTAAGCCTTTTTTAAAGCCATCTACTGTAGCTGCTGTTACCAGCTCCTGCGGTAGGCTATTCCATAGATTCACAGTTCTCACAGTAAAGAAGACTTGCCACCTCTGCAGATCAAACCTTTTTTTCTCCAGACAAAGTGATTGCCCACTTGTCTTTTGAGGGGATTTTACATGGAAAAGGTTTTCACTATATTTCTTGCATGGGCCATTCATATATTTATATAAGTTAATCATGTCCCCCCGTAGTTGTCTCTTTTCAAGGCTAAATAGGTTTCATTCTTTTAATCTATCTGTATACATAATTATAAGATTATGTGAAAATGAAAACTATATTGTATCAATCATTTTGATGTACCATGTGCTATCCCAGTTGTATCCATAGTTTAAAATAATATTCAAAGGAGTTTTTCAGATATGGGTGGTTTAATTGGTTCCCGACCGCCGGCTGTATCTAAACGTCCGCCGGTCGAGGTACTTAAAACCCGTGCCATTACAGATATACGGTGCAGGTTTTAGCTGGCTGCCTGAGCGACCAGGCAGCTGAATGTCGGGACCCTGAAGAGGAGACAGAAGCAGCCTTTGCTACTTCTATCTTCTCTGATCGCTTCTACACAGCTCAATCTCAATGAGCGCTGTGTATAGAATAAAGGCAGCGCCGATACTTCTATTGGTCACGGTGATCATGTGACTGGTCACGTGATCGCCGGGATGCCGTTAGTGGCAGGCTGCTGCTGGGTCTAACTAGACCCACTACAGCCCTATTAGTGACAATAATCACAATAAGAAGGCTGATTTCCCCAGTAACTGCTGTGCATCCCCAGTTACAGTGTAAAAATAAGGTGTAAAAGAAAATAAATTAAAAAAAATAAAAATAAAATAAAGTCCCCCAAAGGTCTTTTCTGACCTTTGAGGGACAGACCATAACAATAAAAAAATAAAAGTAAAATAAAGTGCAAAAAAAACGTAATAATAAATACACATAAAATACCCACCCCACAAAAACGTTCCCCTCGAAAATCATTGTCGTAACACTAGCCCTGACCCATTTACCCTAACATAGACATGAAATATATTGAAATTTACGGTAGACAATGACAATCACAAATAAAACGTCTATTTTAGGGAAAAACTATATTATTACCAGATAAAAATAGCTGAAATGTAAAAAAGAATATTTTTTTACTATTGTTTTCAGTGTCATCACAATTTTTTTTTTGATATGTTAAAGATGTTAGTGCTTTATTAAAAACGTTTATATTTATTTGTGTGTTTGTGTTTTACTTTTTCTTATTTTTACACTTTTTCTTCCCTATGGGGGCTGCCATTTTTTGTTCCATTTCTGTATGTGTCGATTAACGACACATACAGACATGGAATACGGCAGCCACAGTCCCATAGGGACTGCGAACGGCTCCCGTCCCATCCACTTCTGTGTACGCCGTCTGTGTGGGAACTGCGCATGCGCCGCTCCCACACAGTCCAATTTGAAATTGGCGCCGTCCGGCGCCATTTTCCTGTGGACCGGAAGTCGCGGCCGGACAGTAAGATTACTACTTCCGGTCGCGGCTTCCGGACTTATGCACTTGGACCAGCGGCAGCAGACGGAGCGGACGGGCCGGAGGGAGCCGCAGCGGCAGGAGCAGGTAAGAGATTTCAATGTATGTTCGTGTTTGTGTACGTTTACTACTGTATGTAAACCTACTACACTGTGTGTTAGCTCAAAAAATGGCGACACACAGTGTAGGAGGTTAGACCGTTCAAACCCCTCGTTTATCCCGGCACTAGCCAGGATAAAGGAGGGGGGGATGCTGAGAGCTCACTAGAGCGAGGGCTTTTTACCCAATTTTGCAGCAAAAAGCAATGTGGTTGCTTTACCACTTGCAATGCTGCAATTTTGGGAATAGCTCCATCTAGTGACCAGCAATGGGAAATATTATAAATTAGAATCTAATTTATAATATTTCCTGGCTCGTGAAAAAAATAAAAAAAATTTGAACAATGTTTAATCACCTACACACTAAATGTTTAATTTAAAAAAAAAAACATGTTTTTCTGGCAACACATTCCCTTTAAGCCTAGAAATTTCTAAATGAGCAAAAAGGATGTGTGTAAACATGATTTTAAAAACTTGCATTGTCTAGTAAAAAAAAAATTCAAAAACCACTCAGCTAGCCCTAAAAATAAAAAAGTTATAGCCGTTTAACTAATGCGGGCTGAACAGTGTCTGGTCCTGAATGCTCAAAATCACCAGGTCCTGATCCGGTTAAATCTGTTCAGTGAAATGTGCTCAAAAAGAAAAAAATAAGCCTCATACAAACAAGTTGTTTTTTCTGAATTGTGCTGACGGCCACTAGCATATGTAAACAATACGGCTGTGGTGATATCTTGCACAGGATGACATCACACATTCTAGTGCCCTGGGCCATCTGGTTCTGAGACAAAAGATTACAACATCCAATAAGGCAGATTTATCAAACTGCTTATGCCAGTTTTTTTCCGTAAATACATGTAAATGCCATAATTATAGAGCCCCTGAACTTTTCCATCAGATTTGAACGTGTAGGAAAGAATGGACTGGGATTTAGAGTCAACAGGTCTGACCTGATGTTGTTCTTAGGCCTCCTCACAGTCAATAGGATGTGCGTTCTGTTGATGTATGTGGCGCATGCTGCAGATGGGGGGGTCAGCTACTGGCTTTAATATCCCCCCTCCCCATGTCCTCTTAAATGCATTTTGACACCTGGAAATGTAAATCATGTGATTTTATCCAGAAGCTGTAGGAAGCTATCCATATGGTTTGCAAGTGATACTACTTGTCAATTTTACTATTTCTCACATTCCAAATAGCCAGCTAAGGCTTCGTTCACATCTGCGTTGGGGTCCCGTTCTGACGTTCCATCAGAGGTTTCCGTCACAACGGGACCCTGAGTAGACACAGACTGACACAGACGGAAACCAGAGGTTTGAAATCAATGGTGATGGATCCGGTGCCCATGGTTTCCATTTGTGTCTGTTGTGCACCGGACCCGTCGTTTTGCCAGAAGCAATAGAGAAGCAATAGCGTAGTCGACTACACTATTGCTTCCGGCAAAACGACGGGCCCGATGCACAACAGAGACAAACGGAAACCATGGGCACCGGATCCATCACCATTGAAATCAATGGTGATGGAAACAGAAACCTCTGGTTTCCGTCGGTGTCAGTTTGTGTCTGCTCAGGGTCTCGTTCTGACAGAAACCTCCGACGGAACGTCAGAACGGGACCCCAATGCAGATATGAATGAAGCCTTATATGAATTGAAGAAGAAAGCAGCGTAAGCTAGTTTCTCCAGACTCCTTCCATTGCCATAAACAGTAACTTGTTGATATCTTTGTATGAATTCTTATTGGGCTTCAGTAATGGCGCTGCAATCATTTATATGTGCTGAACTTCACAGTACCTCAGATACCATGCAGCACATATAAACCAGTCAGTGGACTGTCCAACATTGAATATTATGTACTTCCCAACCATCTCAATTTTCACAACCGTACAATATGAAAGTACAGACATGGTGATGTGAATAGCTATCTAGGTCATATCAAGAACTATCATTTTAGAATTATACAATAATTATATGCTGTATTATCTGTAATTTATCCTGAATTGTTATCTGTGTACTTAAATGCCTGTTCATGGCATCACCCCTTAGTGATGGAAGTCATGATGCCAGGAAATTGGCACGTGTTCACTGAAGCCTCTGATTAGCTGCAGCGGTCACATTCTGGCTGATTGTAAATAAAGATCGGTAGGACCGCAGGACCGTCAGTGCTGGACCCCCGGGAAAAGAAGAGGGGAGGGGGAGAACTGATTATTTTTTAAATTGTTATCACATTTGCAACTTTTAAAAAAAAAATTGATTCACAAGTCAGATAAGCCCTTTAAATACAAGGGGATCTGGGGGATGGTTTCATGTGATTTGGCAGTGTCCAAGATGTAATATGCTCTGAAGGTGACAGTAAAGATATTTAACTAAATGTATTTCCATATTTACTTCCATATTTACTTCCATATCTTTTGCTTTCTTTTGGATCTACTCAGATATTTAAAGAGATGGTATCCTGAAGAAAAATCCTTTTATGAATGGAAGTCAATGATATCATCAGCTTATCACTCTGAGCCTAGCTTCTCTAACCCCTCACAATCACCTGTTATGGTCCGCAATGTAGCATTTCCCCTGCAGTGTAGCATTACATGGCAGCCATTCAGATGAATGGCTATGCATCCAATTTATGGACTGCCAGGTCCACCACATCGGCTCTCCATTCTGACTCATTGGGGTCCCAAAGCATTGGTATCCATATGTCCTAATAGGGTATATGGACTCGACATGGGTGTTTACAGGAGACAACGAGTTAAATTTGACAAACACGTATTTTTTTCAGACCATTGCCTTTATATATAACTATTTGTTTCTTAAAATAGTCTTGAAAAATGGTTGCCATAATGTACAGTAGATGTGCCAGTTTGCATGTCTTTCGTCCTTTTTCCATGAATGTGAAAAAATTCTCAGATTCTTAATACCAAGTATCTACTTATTTTGTAAAGGAATTATGCAACTTAATGGCAACCAATCAGGGCTGAGCTTAGCTGCGTGTTGTCTCAACTTTCCTGTATATAGAGGAACTGTTGCAGCATTCATTATCTTCTACTTTCGTGAAGCCAGTGACACTCCCGGCTGTGAAATAACTTGTCGCTCAGCAGACCTCTACCGAAGGGATTGTACAATGGCAGAGCCTTACATTAGACATGTCCAGCTTCTTGGCTTTGAGAAAAGATTCTTTCCCAGCCAGCATTATGTAAGTAAACATATTTATTTCAATTTATAAAAACATCTGTCTATATTCTCAACTTCACACATGTTAGCCTTTAATGCTAGTCAATAATATAGTATATTTATATACTCATCTTTCATGCATTTCTTTCTAAATTACATATTTTAATAGATGACAGTCAAAAATCGTATTAATCTGAAAGTACCCAGTTAAAATACTACCACTTATTTTTGGGACAGAACAGCAAGATAAATAAGAGTAAAGGCCCTTTTACACTCACCAATTATCGGGAAAACGAACGTTCATAGAACGCTCGTTCCCGATCATTGCCCTGTGTAAACAGAGCAATGATCAGCCGATGAATGAGCAAACGCTCTTTCATCTGCTGATCGTATCGTTTTAAATGCATAAACTTATATGTAAACAGGGAGATGTGCTGTCGACACGATAGAACTGTATGGGGACGAGCGATCGGAGTAACGAGCACTCGTCCCCATACTAGCTCCTTGTGAAAGCAGCAAACGAGTGGCGTTCAACGAACTGTCTCGTTTACACGGCCCACGTCGGGCTGTGTAAAAGTACCTTAAGATAGTAGCAGATTTTGTACTAAGTTTTAGGCTATCTAACTGGAAATTCTCTATCCTGATAAGTAATTCTTATATGCTCTTCTTTGACTAGCCATGTATGATTTACTATACATTAAAACAGCTAAACTAGTCTTATAAAATTGAAATCAACCCCTCACAGGGGTTTCTGGACAATTTGCACTCTGGTAGCCAGGAAAAAATGCACACTATTGATGTCTACAAATAAAAACCTCAATTATATAGTAAAACAATCACATTATATCCCAATGCCCATGAATTTTCTGAAAGTAGACAATGGGCACATTGCCAAAATTCCACCCAGTGCTTTAAACTCAAATTTGCAGGAAACTTTATTTTTTTTGTAAAACAAAACTAGGTATAAAAATGAATGTCTGTGGTTTAACATCTGACCCAAGCAGAACCTAGGATGCGCAACACCTCCTAAAAAAATTAAAATTCAAGACTTTCAGAGTTCATACATGCCACTTCTGCATACATGCCTTATGTCTACATGCCACTATAGAGAGACCTAAAATCTGGTCTTAAGCAGCAAATTTAAAAAAGTTACATCTTATAATAAGCTGGGATTAGACATCTTCACAGGTGAGTGTACCTTCAAACCCTATATATTTTCTGAAACTAGACAACCTAAAGAATGTAACAGTCTTACCTATTAGTTTACAGTCATAACCATAATTGCATGAAAGTTTAAGTGTCTGACAATAAAGCTGACCCAAGCAGACCTTTCATTCACAAAGGACAAGCAACATTCCTTTAAACTATTATTTTAAGTAAATATCGCATGAAAGTTCAAATGTATTAATAAGGGTATGTGCACATGGGCTATTTTCAGACGGTTTTTAAGGAAGCAAAACGCCTCCAAACATCTGCCCATTGATTTCAATGGGAAATACGGCATTCTGTTCCGACGGGGCATTTTTTTAACGCCTGATATTCAAAAAACAGCGCATAAAAATTTGCCCGTGAAAAAGTGCATGTCACTTCTTGAGACGTTTTTGGAGCCGTTTTTCATTGACTCTATAGAAAAACAGCTCCAAAAACAGCCGTAAAAAACACAGCGAAAAAAACGTCTGAAAATCAGGAGCTGTTTTCCCTTGAAAACAGCTCTGTATTTTCAGACGTTTTTTTTTTGTAAGCGTGTGCACATACCCTAACTCTAACCCTAACAGACCTCTTAGGGTATGTTCACATGATGAGAGGCATTTACGTGTGAAAAGACAGACTGTTAACAGCTGCCTCGTTTCACACGTAAATGCTCCTCCTCGCATTTTGCGAGCCGTCTGAGACGCTCGTAAATCTTGAGCTGTGCTTCATTGAGTTCAATGAAGAACAGCTCAAATTACGTGGCAAAGAAGTGTCCTGCACTTCTTTGCCGAGGCAGTCCATTTACGCGTCGTCGTTTGACAGCTGTCAAACGACGACGCGTAAATGACAGGTCGTCTGCACAGTACGTCGGCAAACCCATTCAAATGAATGGGCAGATGTTTGCTGACGTATTGTAGCCCTATTTTCAGGCGTAAAACGAGGCATAATACGCCTCGTTTACGCCTGAAAATAGGTCGTGTGAACCCAGCCTTACACATAAAACAGCGCACTAACAAAAGTGCAACAAATTTTTGCAAAACACACATAATTATGTCTACATATCTTCATAAAATTGTCAAGACCGCAGGAATGCAAAATCGGACTATTTCCTTGCAAGTATGATGAAAACCTGTATTATACAAGCCAAGGCTATTGCAAATTAGAAAACAAACCCTATAAATATGAACAAAAATGTTCCCAGTCATTCGCACTTTCACCAAAAATTGCATGAAAATTCAACTTTGCAACTAAAATGCTTCCTCAGGCAGAGCTCTCATACAAGAAAATATAGTCTACAAAAACGGTAACATGTGACAAAGTAATTTCATTGTTTTATTAACCCACCCCCCCCCCCCCCTCACTCTATGTGCATGGTGCCTTGCAAAGAGAGTGTGTCCTTCCGGGGCAGCAGAGAGTGAGAGAAGTAGGTCCATGTAAAGAACTAAAAGCTGCTGCAAAGTTCCCATGCTGTAGGGAGGGAGTGAGGGCTTTTAAAAAAAAAACATATATTTCAAAACTCTATTATAATTCATGAATAAGAAAAATATTGATTCTCCAATGTGTGCTGTACTATAGGGATATTCTCCCCTAGATGTAAAGCTACTAGGCGTGAATGTTTCCCATAATATGGGCCGATGCACCACCATTTGGGTTTGTATGAAGGGCATTGGTGTATGCATTAGGCCTTATTCACACAGATTATTTGTGGAACGAGTTAGAAACGATTACTCAGCCTGACATTCAGTGTGTGAAAATGTTATTTCTAAGGGCATGCCCCCACGTGGCGTATTTCCTCCGCAACTGTCCGCATCAATGCCGCACCTAATCCGGGTTGCGGATTACGTCTGCGGATCTGCCCAAAATGTGCAGTAAATTGATGCGGACTAGCTGCTGCGGACTGCGGAAAAAGTGCTTCCCTTCTCTCTATCAGTGCAGGATAGAGAGAAGGGACAGCACTTTCCCTAGTGAAAGTAAACGAATTTCATACTTACCGGCCGTTGTCTTGGTGACGCGTCCCTCTTTCGGCATCCAGCCCTACCTCCCTGGATGACGCGGCAGTCCATGTGACCGCTGCAGCCTGTGATTGGCTGCAGCCGTCACTTAGACTGAAACGTCATCCTGGGAAGCTGGACTGGAGACAGAAGCAGGGAGTTCTCGGTAAGTATGAACTTCTATTTTTTTACAGGTTGCTATATATTGGGATCGGTAGTCACTGTCCAGGGGGCAGAAACAGCTACTGCCGATCGCTTAACTCTTTCAGCACCCTGGACAGTGACTATTTACTGACGTCTCCTAGCAACGCTCCCGTAATTCTGGGAGCCCCATTGACTTCCTCAGTCTGGCTGTAGACCTAGAAATACATAGGTCCAGCCAGAATGAAGAAATGTCATGTTAAAAAAGCAAGACGCATCCGCAGCACACATAACATGTGCATGACAGCTGCGGACTTCATTGCGGAATTTAGAATCTCCATTGAAGTCAATGGAGAAATTCCGCCATGAGTCCGCAACCAGTCCGCCACTGCTCCGCAACAGACAGAGCATGCTGCGGACACCAAATTCCGCTCCGCAGCCTATGCTCCGCAGCGGAATTTTACGCATCGTCTAAACGAACACTTCTAAATTTAAGTGGAAGTCAATGGAGAAACGGCTCCGCTGCGGATTAACGCTGCGGAGTGTCCGCAGCGGAATTCAAGTGAAATTCCGCCACGTGTGAACCCAGCCTAACAGAATTGTACTCCATCTGTCAGAAATTTATTGGACATTCTTTTCTAACCATAATCGTCATAATTGAAGAGGAGATCGTTGGGGTTCACACTAAAGATTGGGTACAGAATGAAATAGTGAAAAATGTATACATTTTATAAAAATATTTTTGTCTGAGGTGCAAGCGCTCGGTGTGAATTACTTCACCTATCGTCCATTTATACCGTTAGCTCTGCAATGTTAAATTGATCTTTCAGGTGTGCTAGAGAAGAATCACTTTTTTATTTTATATAAGAATAAGGCCTCATGCACACGACCGTATTTTTTCCCACCCGTAAATACTGGCGTAAATACGGGTCCGGTGTCACATGTATTCGACCCGTTTTGCACCAGTATTTACGGACCCGTGCCCGTAAATATGGGTCCGGTGCCACCCGTATTCCACCCGTATTTACGGGCACGTTTTTGGCGGCAAAATAGCACTGCACTAATCGGCAGCCCCTTCTCTCTATCAGTGCAGGATAGAGAGAAGGGACAGCCCTTTCTGTAATAAAAGTTAAAGAAATTCATACTTACCCGGCCGTTGTCTTGGTGACGCGTCCCTCTCTTCACATCCAGCCCGACATCCCTGGATGACGCGGCAGTCCATGTGACCGCTGCAGCCTGTGATTGACCTGTGATTGGCTGCAGCGGTCACATGGGCTTAAACCTCATCCAGGGACGGCCAGGACGTCGGGCCGGATGTCGAGAGGGACGCGTCACCAAGGCAACGGCCGGGAGACCGGACTGGAGGAAGCAGGAAGTTCTCGGCAAGTATGAACGTCTTTTATTTTTATTTTTTACAGGTTGCTCTTTATTCTGATCGGTAGTCACTGTCCAGGGTGCTGAAAGAGTTACTGCCGATCAGTTAACTCTTTCAGCTCCCTGGACAGTGACTATTTACTGACGTCGCTTAGCAACGCTGCCGTAATGACGGGTGCACACATGTAGCCACCCGTCATTACGGGAGCTCCATAGACTTCTATGGACTGTCCGTGCCGTTATTACGGCCTGAAATAGGACATGTTCTATCTTTTTTAACGGCACGGGCACCTTCCCGTAAGAAAACGGGAAGGCACCCGTGGCCAATAGAAGTCTATGAGCCCGTTATTACGGGTCGTAATTACGACCCGTAATAACGGGAGTTTTTACGGTCGTGTGCATGAGGCCTTACTTATATGAAATATATTCTGAAATCTAAGAAAAAAAATTTTTGTGGCCGTAATACAGAATGTTTCATTGTGGCATTGCTAACTGCTGTTTCTCTCTTTTACTAGGTATATATGTTCATGCTTAAATGGCAGGATCTTACAGAAAAGCTGGTGTACAGAAAATATACAGAAATTTATGAGTTTCATGTAAGTTTATTTTATTAATTTTACTGAATAGTGGGGATGATAAATAGGATTGTTACATTGACCAGACAGAGAAAAATAACATTTGGCAGCAACTTCTATAAGGTGTCCATAAACATGTATTTATATCTACACTACATTTATTAGGTAGCCTCATAAAACTAAACAACTGAAGGTTAAAAATGCAGAACAAAAACATTTCCATTATAAAAATACTATTCTGTTTATGAGTTATTAAGCCAAGCTTTTCATGAACAGCTTCAGGTCTATAAAGCAGATTCTGCAGCAGCCTGTGTGAAACCGAACTGTTTGGCAAATTTTGATGCAGAAATTTCTGCAAATGAAAATCAGTTCCATTCATCTGAATGAAACTTGCAGAAATCCATCCACCCGCGGCAGAAACAACCCCATTCAGATGAACAGTACTAATGTTCACTCGCAGAAATGTCTGCAACAAAATCTGCTACGTGTGAATCCACCCTCAAAAAGATGAGTCAGAGACTGTCTACCTGACAGCTGAATACTCTAGTGATATGGTGTAAATCATTTCATCATAAACGATTCATTCGTTTTTTGCAGTATAGACGTCCTTAACTACAAAAGGCTATATTGTGTTGTCAAACAAAAACAAGAGAGCATATAAAGCAACATAACTGAACCATTAAGACCCCTTGATGACATCTGACGTACTATTACTGAGATGTCTCTAAGGGGAAGTATAGAGCGCACTCACGGGCTGAGCTCGCTCCATACTCAGTGGGTGACGGCTGTGTTATATAGCCGACACCTAACTCCAACGGGCGGAATCAAAGATCACTTTGAGTCCGCCTGTTTAACACCTTAAATGCCGCGATCAATCGCTACCGCGGCATTACAATTGTTAGAATCAAGGGGCGCCCCCTCAATCAAGCCATCGCGCCCCCCTGTGACGCGATCGGCAGGTGACGATGGTTGTTATGGCAGTATGTAAAGCACATCATACAAAGACTAATATAACCAATAACACCGCCATACAGTTACAATATAGTGGTCAGATACCAGTTCTACACATGGAGTCTGTAGTGTATTATGCAAACCATACAAGAGAGTCCACTAATGATCCGACTCAATTACCAGCAGAATACATAACAATTAAACCCAGTGACCCATAGGTGACATCTTTTGTTTGTAGTCGTACACTTTCCTTTTCTTCTCCATCCAGGCCATACCGCCATGATGACTTCTCCCAAATACTGCAGAGTTTGCTGACCATCTTTGGCCCCTCAGATTTTCCAGCCCATTCCCCCCAACCCTAGCAAACAAATTCAGACCCCAGACCAAACCCTTAAATTAATCAGACCCCTAAAGAAATTCAGACCTCAGACCTGCTCCCTGTTGCTAAATCTTGTGCATGCTGCTCTGAGGGAAAGACTGGTGCACCATTCATATAGTTTGCTGCTAAGGGGAAATACAAAATATACTTGGAAACAGGAAGCTTCAGGAACATCTGCAAGTTCATCCTTGTGATCTGCTGCACATATGCGTTGCTCCCATTGGTTTCTAGTGAAGCTGAGTTGGCCATGCAGCAGTTTGCAAGGACGAACCTGTATTTCCTCATGTGAAAATACAGAAGGCAGATTTTTATCCAGAATGGACACCACGTCCTTGATGCCATGCCAATGTGTATGTATATATTTATATAAAATATAACAGTTTTTTTTTTCTAGAAAGCGCTGAAGGAAATGTTTCCTATTGAGTCTGGAGACATAAACAAAGAACACAGAACAATCCCTCATTTACCAGGTATATCTGTCATATTGTGCGATTGAACTTATCTGACTTTATTTGATAACTTTTAAGTGGGGTCATTGCGATTACCCCAATTTATGGATGTAATTAGGGCACATTCACACGTATCGGAATTGCTGTTGAATTCCGCTGCGGACTGTCCGCAGTAGAATTCTGCAGCAGCCGTTTCTTACATTTGTTTCTATACATTTTTAGGAAAGTTAGTTCAGACGTTGCAGAAAATAATTATGCGGAAATCAGTCTGCAGTGCAGATTTTTCCCTCCGCATCATTCTCATGATGTTGCGCAGAAGAAGCGGAATTTTACTGCAGATTTCAGCCTTTGCAATGCAAAAACTGAAATCTGTGGCAAATCCGCTGTGATATCTGCAACGTCTGAATTACCTGTCAAATATGAAAATGTTGGTGCAGATTCGTTGCGTAATTGCCCCAAATCTGCACCAACATTTGCAGCGGAAATATTCCGCCACGTGTGAACATGCCCTTACATTGAAGAAAATTGCTTTGAGCACAAAGCATGTGGGTGACAAAAGTGCTTCTCATATTAAGAAATCTACATAAAAAACAAAACAATAAAATTTAAAAACGTGTGAGATTATTTTTTTTTATTTTATCACATTTGACAGAGATTACAAAATCACAAACATTTTCTCTAATGCTGTCAGAACACATAATAATTTTAAAGGCAAACTTATATAGCTGAAACCAGGGATATGTTAAGAATTGCTAACTGTTAGACCACTGATGGCTCAACTGCTGGGTTTTTCACTAGTAACTAATATGGGGACCAGGTGCTAAATGTAAGATCTCTAGGCCGACGAACCCTACTGATCACTAGTATTGGGACTATAGTCCCCCCATTCCTCCTCCCAAGCACTCTCACTCCATACAACTGTACTGGAGATATGGAAAGAGATGAATGAGTGCTTGGGTGTTTCCAGAACTCTCATAAAGTTGAATATAGCGGCAACGTGCAACGACCGCTCCATAAAATCCAGCAGATGTGCTGTAAGGAGGTACAGGGGACTTGCGGATTCCAGGATTGATAGGTAGTGTCGTAATGATTTGATAAATGAGAAGTTTAGGGAGACAAATATCTGAATATGTAGTTACTTACTTATTGGATCTGTACAGATGTACTGATGTGGATATAAAATGTACTTACTATTAATAATAATTTTTTCTTAGACTCCATATAATGACATAATAAACAGCATACAGTTGATCTTTCTTTAAATTAAGTTGACTATGCAGAATTAATCTACTATATATGGTTCCTAGTTACTTCATATATACTTCTAGTACACCCTAGCCTGCAGTAGATATAATACAATGCACATTCCACTGCATGTGCAGCTCACCATGGTGATGTATTGAAGTGTAGGAGCATGCGTGTTAGATATAATCCAGAGCTATTATGCTCTGTTAAACCAATGGGAATATACAAATTCAGAGGATGTCCTACTCCGAGGTTTTAAATAGACTGGGGGCTGTTTGGCAGTATAGTTTCCATTGAAGACGCCGAGGTGTTGGAGAAACATATCGGGGGAAATGTCGTGTTAGAAACGACTAGTGCTCAGGATAACAGAGCACACCTGAACGAAAGGCCGTAATAATAAGTGGGTAATCTGAATTGTTGTTTAGGCGCAATAGAGTAGACTATAGGTAGACATTGTGATACATTGTTGCAGATCACAAAACAGTTTCACATAAACACAGAGGCTGCAATGTTTTAGAGAGAATTTGACACGTTTTTTTTTAGTTCGATGTAGGCCTCATGCACACGACCGTAGCCATGTGCACGGCCATGATTTTCGGGTCGGCCGGCAGCGGAGTATCACCCGCGAGCCACCTGCAAATCGCGGGCCGCGTACATGGCTGCGTCCAATATTTTATATGAGCCTGGACTGCAGAACATGGCCGTAATAAGACATGTCCGTTCTTTCTGCGGTCCAGGCTCCTGGGCCATGCACGGACTGTGAAAACCACGGACGTGTGCATGGTCCCATAGAAATTAATGGGGCCGCAATTCTCCCGTGGATTTTCGGGGGAATTGCGGCCGCAAAAGCACGTTCGTGTGCATGGGGCCTTACTAATAAAAGTTATGTTTTATTGAGGGATAGAGGGAGGTTTTTTGTGCGAATTCACATTTGTAAATACATGTTCAAATGTTAGTTGGAATACCTTTTAAGACTTAAATTATTGTTGATAATGTGTATGGGTTCAGATGAGTAAATTTATTGTTCATGGATTAAACAGGTATATACTCTAATTTCTATCTTTTTAACCATACCTGATACAGTATAAAAACATTTTCTCAATTTTAAGAGACATTATTATGTTTTATTCATGTCTTTCCTCCATCTAACTCACAGTTCAGGTATGTCAGGATTTGCAATAGGAAAATCCGCCATGGATTTTCATGGAAATCTGCGGCTGAAACTTGGATTTACATGCGGATTCGCACATGGATTACTTCCACTGTAGTTCAATGGACCCAATCTGCAGATTTTCTGCATAGTATTTATATGAATAATGACTAGATTACAAAGTGAAAATATATTTCCAAAACTTGTGAATGGGGCAGAATAAACGCCATTCAAACCTTCAAACTCGCCGTTTAATTCACACATACTGTATCTATATACTATACATAAAAGATCAATAAGTATGTCCTGTATTATACTGCTACAGTCCACCCACAACGTACATAAAGTGATCATTGCATGCACTACCAAATGACTGCTAAGACTCAATTATACAACACTTTTATGTATTTACCTTATTAACTGGCTCCCGACCGCTGGCTGTATATTTACGGCCAGCGGTTAGGGTCCTTAAAACCCGAGCCATAGACTTTTTACGGCTCGGGTTTTAACTTGCTGCCCGAGCGATCGGGCAGCTGAATGTCAGGTCTCCGGCTGTCAGTGACTGCCGGGGACCCTGAGGAGAGGATAGAAGCAGCTTTCGCTGCTTCTGTCTTCTCTGATGACTTTTTACACAGCGCTCAATGAACGCTGTGTATAGGAATAGAGACAGCAGCAGCGGCGCTGTCTCTATTCCTCCCGGTGATCATGTGACTGGTCACATGATCACCGGGTGCCGTTACTGACAGACTGCTGCTGGGTCTTACAAGACCCAGCACAGCCCAGTTAGTGACAATAGTCACTATGAGAGGGCTGATTTCCCCTGTAACTGGGGCTGCTGTGCAGCTCCAGTTACAGGGGAAAAACATGGTATAAAAGAAAGAAAAAATATATATAAAGTTCCCCAAAGGTCTTTTTTGACCTTTGAGGGACAGACCATAGTAATAAAAAAATAGTCAAGTAAAGTGCAAAAGAAAATTAAATAATAAATACACATAAAATAGCCACCCCAAAAAAAACCGTTCCCCCCCGCCAATCATTGTTGTAACGCTAGCCCGGACCCAATTACCCTAATATAGACATGTAATATATTCAAATTTATGGTAGACAATGGCGATCACAAATAAAAGGTCTATTTTAGGGTAAAACGATGTTATTACCAAAAAAAAAATAGCTGAAACGTAAAAAAGTTAATTTTTTTACTATTATTTTCAAACTTTATGAATAAAAATTCTAAAATAGCAAAAAAGGTGTGTATAAGAACGATAAAAAAAGAAACCTTTTTAGCCCGGTCCTGAACTGGTTAATGTTACCATCTAACTCTAGACACATTTACATAATGAGCCCAAATATGAGAACTGAAACAACCATCTGTTCTGTTTTATTTTCATCTTTGAAACTCCATTTATCTGATAGATAAACTGAGTGTAAAGGTTAACAAGGGACAGTTCCTTGTAACAGGCAATTCTGCTACTGCTACGATTTCCAAAACTGGCTGTAATAGAACACTATTTACTACACCGATCCAGAATCTCCCTCAACTTCCCATAATGCCACACCCTACTTCCTATTTTCTCTTCCTCTCTCCACTATTTTTTTTAATTTTTTTTAATTTTTATTTTGGACTCTGCTTTACTTTTGTTGGGGAGTGTTAATTTGACAATAAATTATAACAATAGTTTCCCCAATTTTTTTTTGGAGATGCCACATCTGGTGGGAGTGTTCAGATATATGTAGATTATGGATCCACATATACCATCTTATTCTTTCTGTCACCAGTGTTAACCTTACAAAGAAACCTTTGAATGCTCCTATTCCTGATATATCTAAGGCCCCATGCACACTAACGTGCTTTTGCGGCCGCAATTCCCCTGAAAATCCACGGGCGAATTGCGGCCCCATTCATTCCTATGGGGCCATGCACACGTGGTTTTGAAAATAATGGCCGTGGTCATGTGCATGAGGCCTAAGGGTACAAGAAAATTGTTTTATTTATCCGCTAAGCTGGCTATAGCAAGAAAACACTTTCAGCTCCCTTAGATTTAGTAAAAGTAAGGTAGGGTGGATTATGGAGAATGACAGACTCACTAGCTTTTTGAATAACTCGCAATCTACTGTACGTTTGATGCAGTATGGAAATCCTGGCCGTCTTACCTAGAAAGTTTGACCTAGTAACTATCAATCTAAATAAAGTGAATTAGACATGCTGAGAGCTCACTTCCCCTTTCCTATTTCCCTTTCTTGTGTTTATGCCCTGGGTGTTGCTTTATTCTCTCCTTTATAGAATTTGTTATAATTTTATCTTTTTACTTCTCGTTGTTTAAATTATCTAATGCTTATATTTCAATATGTTTTGTATATTATCGAGCTTTGTTTCTCTTTGAGATATCAAGGTATAAGTTTGTGCTCAAACTAATCTCTATTTCAACGACAATATCTAAAGCTGGGTTTACATGGGCAGATGTGTTCTTATAACGAGTGTCGATCGACGATAATTAGAGGTCGATTGGTGCTCATTTACAGGCCCTTTACATGGGCTAATGTAAACAGTATAAAGACAAACGATCGTTAATCCAAAGGTTCGGTCCCCATACAGTATATTTAACCCTTTAGTGACCAGTCTATTTTGGGCGTTAATAACCAAACAATTTATTTTCAGTTTTTACATCGTTACATTTCAAAAGCCATACCTTTTTTTTTTGCAGGACAAATTGTATTTTTATTGGCACCATTTTGGGGTACAAATACATTAGTGATTAACTTTTTTTTTTTTTTCTAAATTGGGGGTAATGGGAAAAGATCAGAAGTTCAGCTATTCTTTTTTGCGTATTAAATTTACAGTGTTTACTGTGTGGTAAAAATAACATTATAACTTTATTTTCCTGGTCATTACCGAAATACCAAATTTATACAGTTTTTTAATGCTTTACTACTTTTGCACTATAAAAACACTTCTTTTTTTAAAGTATTTGTTTTTGAGTTGACATATTCTAAGAGCCTTATCTTTTTTATTTTTCCGCTAATGTAGCTGTATGGGGGCTTATTTTCTGTGGGAAGACTTGTAGTGTTTATTAGTACTACTTTGACATTTTGATCGCTTTTATAGAATTTTTATAAATGCAGGATAAAGACAGAAAACAGCAATGCTGGCATTGTATTTTATTTTTTTTACAGCATATTCCATTTAGGTTAAATAGCATAGTTTTATAGTTTTGGTTGTTATAGATGCGGCGATATCAATTATGTGTAGCTTTTTTTAATTGTTTTTATAATAAAGCATTTTGTATGGGGAAAAAAGTTGTTTTTTCTTTTTTTTTTACTTGGGACTTTTAAATTTTTTGTTATTAACTTTATAAATGATTTTTACTTTTTTTCTGTCCCACTATGGGACTTTACTATGCAATATTTTTATAATACACTGCAATATGTGTATGAGCAGTCATTTAGGGGTTAATGATGGCAACACATTCCCTGTTGGCACATGGAGATGTGTTGCTTACATTGATTATTTTCAGAGCAGCATAAAAGATCAAATCGGCCGATAAACGAGCGGATCGCTGCCCTGTTTACACATGCCAATGATTGACAATAAGCATTCACTGACTATTTAAATGGGCCCTAAATGTTATTATATGTTTGTTACTTTATCTCTGGTTTACTTTTTTAGTTGTAAAAACGTCTAAAAAAAATATTTTACAATATAGATAACAATGTTGATTTTTTAGCACCAAAATGGTTTGATGGCCTGAGGTCCACAGAGAACCGACAAATCACGCTGGCCGATTATTTCTTATCTCTACTCAATTTACCACATAAGATATCTCGTTGCCCTCAAGTTCTCAACTTTTTCAAGGTCAGACCTGATGATGTAAACTCCACAGGAAGCAGCAAGTAAGTATAATCTACCATTTATATCATGGACATAACTAGGAAACACTGGACCCCATAGCAAACTTTTGAATGGGGCCCCCCTCCCCTGGGTGCCACACACAGCTCCCCCTTGTAGATAGTGCCCCCCTGTAGATAGTCCCATACAGCCCCCTCTGTAGATTGTGCCATACAGCCCCCCCTGTAGACAGTGCTATACAGCCTGCCCCGTAGGCAGCGCTATACAGACCCCCGTGTAGACTGTGCTATACAGTCCACTCTCTAGATTATACTCACCTAGGCTTCGTTTCCCCAACTAACTAAACAGCTCCTAAACGCCGATGGGATCCTTTCATAAGCCGGTGTGATCCAGTGACGTCATCACGCCGGCCTGCGTGCGTCCGATAGGCTGCATTATGGAGATACCTCCCTGCTCTGTCATAGTGTTCAATAGTATCTGCATCCTAAGGATGCAGATACTATTGAATGAAGCGTCGCTACTGCTGTTGCAGACATAGCGGCGCCACCGGGCATGGGAAGGCCCGTCCTGGCAGGAAGCATGGGCCCCCTCATGCCGCGGGCGCCGTAGCTACGCCACTGATTTATATGTTATGGAAGAACAAAAACTTTGGGTCTATTCAGACCTTGTTCGCAGTGTGTGATCCCGGCAGATACACCAAACATGATCATAGACCCAACAGATGCCAGAAGAGTGTCCTGTATACCTTTTTTTTACTGTATAGGAAAGCGCAGCCTGCTCCACCTATAGTGGGTGTTTTTTTTACAGTGATGGTCTATGGGGAACATATGCAACTATACGGCATACATTTACATATGTCGAAGGCATATGTATTTCCCAACTAATATGTCAAACAGATTCCCGGAATGCATTGTAAATAGAGCCGTAGTTTCCATTCATTGCTATGCGCTAGTCATTACAAAATCTTTTAAAAACCTAGTCTAGTAATTGCTCACAACTTATAAACAATTTATACTTCTAATTGTACACTATAAATAAAAACCATGTATAATATGTCAATTATTCTTTCATTTGCATATTCAAAACGTATTTATATATGCTATAGTTTATTCCTGAACTTGTTGGTGTTTTATTTAATACCTAATTTACAGCACAATGGCCTATATGTTTCATAATACATATAATTTTAATTCTCTTTTTTCAGTATATTTATATTTTTGCTTTATTGTCAGTGGTCGTAAGCCTGAAACTTTCTTATTGAAGACAGATGGCACCAAGAAAAATGTGTCTGGTAGGAAAAAATATAATTTCTTAAAATTAGTACTTTTTAATTTTAATCAAAAGTTTCAAGGCACGTACATATCTTTTTTTTCACTCCATGGTTTATACATACATACATTTTCAAAACCACATCCACATGTAGTGGAAAAAATCTGCACGGAATGAATACAATTTCTAATGCATGGGGTGAAATCCACAGCAAAACCTGCGGCAAAATCCGCATTTAACACGTGTGGATTTTTGCAGTGGATTCATTGTGGATTTGCCACGGGTTACAGGTACTGTACTTCCAATCCTAAGCTAGAAGTTTAAGGGTATGTGCACACGCTTACTAAAAAACGTCTGGAAATACGGAGCTGTTTTCAAGGGAAAACAGCTTCTGATTTTTAGACGATTTTTTAGCAACTCTTGTTTTTTACGGCCGTTTTTGGAGCAGTTTTTCTATAGAATCAAGACATGCACTTCTTTTTACGGGGCATCTTTTTACGCGCCGTTTTTTCAACAGAACGCCATTTTTCTCATTGAAATCAATGGGCAGATGTTTGGAGGCGTTCTGCTTTCGATTTTTGTGGCAGTTTTTCGTCCGAAAATAAGCTGTGTGCACATACCCTTCATCTGATAGCAGTAGATCATCGGGTAGATTTTATAGCACAGCTGCTATAAAAGAATACAGAACATGTCCTATTTTTTTATTTTATGGGCTGTGCTCTAATACTTTATAATGGGAGCACGGCCCGTAAAAACGGCTGGTAATTATGGGTACGGTCATGTGCATGAGGCCTAAGGCCCCATGCACACGACCGTAAAAACGCCCGTGATTATGGTCCGTGATTACTGGCCCATAGACTTCTATTGGCCACGGGTACCTTCCCGTTTGCTTACTGGTAGGTGCCCGGGCCGTTGAAAAATATAGAACATGTCCTATTTGAGGCTGTAATTATGGCATGGGCAGGCCCATAGAAGTCTATGGGGCTCCCGTAATTACGGGTGGCTACGTGTGTGCACCCGTAATTACGGGAGCTTTGCTAAGCGATGGCAGGGGATTCCCCTGTCTGCAGGCTCATGCCGGATTTCAATTTTTAAATAAAGAGAAGCAGAGAAAACGGGTCTGTAAATACGGGTGGAATACGGATGACAACGGTCCCGTATTTACAGGCACAGGTCCGTAAATATGGGTTAAAAACGTGTCACAAAGGACCCGTATTTACGCCAGTATTTACGGGAGGGGAAAAATACCATCGTGTGCATGGGGCCTAAGCCTTTACAGCAACGCTCCTAGGCTTTGAGCGTAGGCTTTGGGTGTTGTATAGTTGCCTCTGCAACAGTACCGCCCGATCAGATGACTGCGTCCCCTGCAGTTAGAGTTAAACTTCTGCAGAAGACAGTAAGGCCCTGTTCACACTGAGTTTTTTTTACACGTTTTTTGACGCGGAAACAGAGTCGGAAAACTAGCCAAAAAATGGCCGAAAATGCCTCCCATTGATTTCATGAAATCAATGGGAGGCGGAGGCGTTTTTTTCCCGCGAGAGGAAAAAAACGGTCCAGTGGGAAAAACAAGCGAGATGCCATATCTTCAGCCGCTTATGTCTCTGACCTCCCATTGACCTCAATGAGAGGCAGAGAAAGCATTTTTTGCTGCGTTTTTGCCCGCGGAGCTCAATGGCCATGGTCGAAAGACGCAGCGAAAAACACAGCAAATGGCGTGCAGGCAGATGAAAATCTGCCTGCAAAAAACTCTGTGTTAACAGGGCCTAACACCTATAGCACTGGAGATACCCTTTAAATTATTTCCTATAAAAACAACACCTCAATATACTAGCACATAGAGTATAAGACAGAACTAGACAAGATAAGACATTTTACAAAATTGCTTTCTTTGTCACTACAATGCACAGAAAACAAAAAAAATTATATTTTTGTATTAAAGATTAATAATCCTAACACAATCTGTATTCTTGCCACAGACATAACCGGTCCTATTATCCTGCAGTCATATCGCGCTATCGCAGACTATGAAAAGAATTCCAAGAGTGAGCTGTCTGTAAAGACTGATGATGTTGTTGATGTGGTAGAGAAAAAAGAAAATGGTAATTTTATAATGGTACAAATGAATTATAAACAAACTTTAGAAATCTATTCCATAAGGTAAATTTTATTTTTATCTAATGATTCTCTCATGGAGACAACCCACTTTCCGTATGCCCTATCCCCAGCACTGGAGCCCTCCCCAAAGCGCGGAGCTGCTAACCAAGAGCTTTAGTTAATCGCCAGGCTGGCTTTATTTAAAAAGTGGTTGTCTTGAAGAGACTACCCCTTTTAATGACCAAAATTTCAGCTTTCATTATACATTCTTAAATAATTTTTTTTGCAATCTTTTGCAATATTTAAACAATGATCTACAATACCAAAGATAGGTACTTTGTTAATATCCTACGTTGCTAGATGCCCATAAACAAGGCCATCCCATTTGAGTTGGAGTGTTTCTCTCTACTTTAGGTGGTACGTGTGATCGTCACATGAGCAAAAAACACCTGTACACAGAATGCCAATGGTCCAAATGTGAAAGTTTTGTGCATTTGAGTCCTAATATAGGTCCTATTTTGAGCAATGTGTTTAGTATATTTTATGACAAGATTCGGATCAATTCAACTTCCTGTCACCTCAGAAGCTTTGGGCTGATACTGGCACTATACAGAGCGATCTACCCTTAAAGTGGCAAAATTCACGCCTTGATGCCAGGATCTTATGGCTGATGAGAGCCGGTTAAACACTAGGACATTTATATGCTGTTAGCGTTTGTTAAAGTGTCAATAACATTTAAGGTATGTTCACACTGGCTATTTTCGACAGTTCTTCGGGCTGTAAACGCACTGAAAATCGGCTGAAAATACGGGGGCTGAACACCTTCAAACATCTGGCCAATGATTTAAATGGGAAAAATGGCATTCCGTTCCCACGGGGCGTTTTTTACGCGGCCGGTTTTAACAACGGCCACGAAAAAGAACGCCTTGTAAAAAGAAGTGCATGTCACTTCTTGAGCCGTTTTTCATTGACTCAGTAGAAAAACAGCTCCAAAAACAGCCGTAAAAAACGCTAGTTTGATGAAAAAACGACTGAAAATCAGGAGCTGTTTTCGCTCGTATTTTTTGTTAAGAGTGTGAACATACCCTAACAAAAATAAATAAATACATAGAAACATCCCCTTCTGTTCAATATAGTTTATAGAAGGTGTCACAGGCTTCATGGAATATAACAGTACATGTAGCATCATGTGTTTAACAAACCAATTACATTTCTATGCCGTGTTTCCTCTCTTGTAGGTTGGTGGTTCTGTCAGATGAAGAACAAGCGCGGTTGGGTTCCAGCTGCTTATCTAGAACCTCTTGATAGCCCCGACGAGTCTGAAGAACAAGATCCAAACTATGAAGGTGATATGTTAGCATTGGCTATAAAAAATATCAAAATCATCTTTTCTATTTAAGCAGTTAGGCTATTTATCTCAGCTTTAAAATGAACCCTAGTTTTGTATTTGTGTAAAGATGGGTAAATCTTTAAAAATGTATCTTCATTTTAATCGAATCTCAAACCTGGCAACTTGATTCCACCGTCTCTATCCTAGTCCCTGCCAGCACTGCTGTCTGTTGTAGCTTTGCAGTCACAGGCTTTGTCAGAATTAAATGATTCCATACTAGTAAGGCCGGATTCACACGAGCGTGTGCGTTTTGCGCACGCAAAAAACGCGGCGTTTTGTGCGTGCAAATGGTCCATAACAGCTCCCTGTGTCATCACCATATGATGTGCGGCTGCGTGATTTTCGCGCAGCCGCCATCATTATGACACTCTGTTTGTATGTTTGTAAACAGAAAAGCACGTGGTGCTTTTCTGTTTTCATTCATAGTTTTACTGCTGTTGCACGAATCACGCGCGTCCCACGGAAGTGCTTCTGTGTGCTGCGCGTGATTTTCACGCACCCATTGACTTCAATGCGTGCGTGATGCGCAAAAAACGCACAAATATAGGACATGTCATGAGTTTTACGCAGCGGACACACGCTGCGTGAAAATCACGGACTGTCTGAACGGCCCCATTGACTAACATAGGTCCGTGCGAGGCGCGTGAAAGTCACGCGCGTTGCATGGACGTATTATACGTTCGTCTCAATAAGCCCTGAGTCCAAACATAGCGTCAATACTGTCGATTTTCCACAATGGATTTCATTGCGGAAAATCTGCAGCGTTATACAATAGCAGAAGAGTGGATGAGATTTAACCAGTTCAGGACCGGGCTATTTTGAGCCTTCAGGACCTGACACCGTTTAGCCCTTTTTAGCACGTGTTAGTTAAATGGCTATAACTTTTTTATTTGTTGCGCTAACGACGTGATTTTTGCGGTGTTTTTTCCGTACACAATGCAGGTTTCTTTTTTTTTATCGTTTTTATACACATCCTTTTTGCTATTTTAGAATTTTTATTCATAAAGTTTGAAAATAATAGTAAAAAAATAAGCTTTTTTACGTTTCAGCTATTTTTTTGGGTAATAACATAGTTTTACCCTAAAATAGATCTTTTAGTTGTGATCGTCATTGTCTACCGTAAATTTTAATATATTACATGTCTATATTAGGGTAATTGGGTCAGCTAGTGTTCTTTGGGGTGGGTATTTTATGTGTATTTATTATGAAAATTTTTTGCACTTTACTTTACTTTTATTTTTTTATTACTATGGTCTGTCCCTCAAAGGTCAAAAAAGACCTTTGGGGAACTCTATATATTTTTTTCTTTCTTTTACACCATGTTTTTCCACTGTAACTGGGGCTGCACAGCAGCCACAATTACAGGGGAAATCAGCCCTCATATAGTTACTATTGTCACTAATAGGGCTGTGCTGGGTCTAGTTAGACCCAGCAGTAGTCTGGTCACATGATCGCCGGGTGCCGTTACTGACAGTCACATGAACACCGGGAGCAATAGAGACAGCGGCCGCTGCCTCTATTCCTATACACAGCGTTCATTGAGCGCTGTGTACAAGTGATCAGAGAAGACAGAAGCAGCGAAAGCTGCTTCTAGCCTCTCCTCAGGGTCCCCGGCAGTCACTGACAGCCGGAGACCCGACATTCAGCTGCCCGATCGCTCGGGCAGCAAGTTAAAACCCGAGCCGTAAAAAGTCTATGGCTCGGGTTTTAAGGACCCTGACCGCTGGCCGTAAAAATACAGCCAGCGGTCGGGAACCAGTTTTAAACAAATCTCTTCCGCACACAGCGTAAAAAACTCACCACAAAAACATTAATAAATTGCTGCTCCTCCATTGCAGGTTTTCCTCATTGAATTCAATGGGGAGATAAAATCAACAAAAAATAGCAGATCTTGCGATTTTTGCCGAGGAAAAGCTGCGATTCCGGCGCAGAAATCGCAACTCAGAAAAGAAAAAGCCTATACTTACCCAGATCTCATTGCACTTGCATCCAGCCCGGCCTTCAGGGATGATGTTTCATCCCATGTGACTGCTGCAGCCTATAACAGACTGCAGCTGTCACATGGGATGAAACGTCATCCCAGGAGGCCGGGCTGCAGGATGTCAGGGACGCCTACGAGTAAGTATAAGACTTTTTTTCTTAAACCGCAATTTTTGTTTTCCGCAATTGGTGCTGTTTTTCGGCCGAAATCTTCTGCGGGGACCAGGGCGGACATTCTGTGTATCCTTACGCAGCATATCCGCCCTGTGTGAACATACCCTTATAGTGATTGATTGTTTGTTCTTATTCTCATTTGTAGGAGATACTTTAAATCACCAGTACTATGTAGAACTTTACATTTTATTGTGCATTGTGTACATACAGGTGAAACACATGTCAGCACAAGAGATTACTCAGGGGATTTAGAGGATGAATTGTCCATGCAAGAAGGGGAAACCGTTGAAGTCATACACAAGCTTCTTGATGGTTGGTGGGTTGTAAGGTATGTGGAAACTACAAGTAATGATTTAATAAAAATAAAACCAGTGACTCAACATCATAAAATAGCAAATCCTTTATTTATTTATTCAATTATTTTCATTGCTATTATTATGCAGCAAAAATCAACCACACTTTGTTTAAGGTACAATAATTCTTATTCTTTTTTTTGGTCCAGGAGAGGCAGCAAAACTGGTTATTTCCCTGCGATGTACCTGCAAAGGTCTGGGGATGCTCCTTCTGCAGATGGGAGTCAGACAAAGAGCTTGCCACCTCGGAGGTGAGAACAAGGCAGATAAAATTCAAATAGTAGTTGTAAAAATATGTTGTTTCTAATATTACTAACTGTTTTTAACAAAAAAAAAAAGAGTGAATGGGTTGCGGTAATTGTGAGAGGGCAATGTTGCTTTTGCCCGTCTCAGCTTAACTCAGGATAGAAAATGTCTGAACACTACAGTCTGTGAAACCAAGTGAGGCCAATTGGAGCCAAAGGGGCATGTTTTCCCAAATGTCCCAATTGTATGTTACCATTCTCAAGTTTACAGTAGTTCAGTGCCCATATCCCCTTGCCCAATTATTTATTTCAATAGTAAATGGTGGTAACTGATTTAGTGCCCCCAAACGATTGAATGCAGCAGTTAAGGGCCTGTTCACATCACCGTTCGCTTTCCGTTCTGGGGTTTCGTCAGAGGTTTCTGTTGGGTGAACACCGCAACGGAAAGTCAAACTGAAACCACAGCTTCCGTTTCAGTCACTATTGATATCGATGGTGACGGAAACATTGCTAATGGTTTCCGTTCGTCACCATTCCGGCAGGTTTCCGTTTTAATGATGGAATCAATAATGCAGTCGACTGCGCTATTGATTCCGTCGGAAAAATATAAACCTTCCAGAATGGTGACATAAGGAAACCATTAGCAATGTTTCCGTCACCATTGATATCAATGGGGATGGAAACGGAAGCTGTGGTTTCAGTTTGACTTTCTGTTGTGGGGTACACCCGACGGAAACCTCCCGGAACAGAAAGCCAACGCTGATGTGAACAGGCCCTAAGTTGTACAGTCCATAGTGCCCAGTCATTTACCTGAAAATAACCTTCCCTCCAACTCTAACAGGATGTTTCTTTCAAACCTCTATCATAGGCTGTTCACATGAACCTTCCGGTCCCCCTACCAATCTGCCCGGTTCATTATGATGGGATATAGTCCACTCATTTTTTAATTCCCAAAACTTTTTTTTATTGATTTTGAGATATGCTTTGTCAAAAATACCACAATTTTTTCATAATTATGAACATTTTAGCAAATTTCCCCATTTTATCATAGCTAATAATGTTTTTCTCACAACCAAATGCTACCTCACACAAATAAATAATAAAAATGTTTGTGTATATGAATGTACATATGCTTTTATTAATGTTTTTAATATTTAAAAAAACTTAATTTCTCTTGCAGGAGAACTATTTCAAATGCTAATAGTATACACAAGCAAAAACGGAAAGAAATAAGCCAAGAAACTTACAGAAGGAACAGCAAGAAGTATCTGAAACAGCGTCCATCTTCTACTGATGCTTTAAAATCGACAACCATTGGTAGGCACTCAGATTTAAGTTCTTTTTGCCTATAATTTTGTTGAAGTCTTACAGTCTTTATTGTATCTTTCTTTTATTTAGTCATATCTAGAATTATTGTGACCATTTTTACACAGATCCCAACTTAATTTAATCAAAATTTGCAGGTTATGCAATCTGCCCTGCTAATTTCCACCAGGCTCTATTGTGTATGATCTAGACAAAGTATAAGCACAGGGCAATATGAGAGCTCATCCTGTTCCAGTGCACGGCAGGAGGCCCAACACATAAGAAAACCCAAATGAAATTCTTGTCTCTAACAAAACTTTCAAACACGGTCCTACCCCCGAAGCCTAATTCCTGAAACCTGTTCTGCATTCTCAGTGTTGCTGATGGCTACGTAATTTTATGTATTGTCTTTTGTCATTTATAGAGGAACAAAATGAGATGGAAAATACAGTGAAAGCTCAACCAGCAATCCCACCGAGACCCAGTAAAGAGCTAATCCTCGACAAATGTTCAGAACATACAAAAAACAAGATCCAAACAGTCGATTAACAGAACTGTCATTGATGAATTATTCATTCTAGCAGTGCAGGTGAGATGATGAACAAATGAACATAAACAGCCACAGATAGTAGACTGCACTGAATTTTATAGTGTGGTTAATAGGAACACTGTTATGATTTATTATTTTCTTTTATTTAAGATTTTGAGCTTCTTGTATTAAAACTATATGCACCTTAAAATGGTTTGACAAGATTAAAGTGATATTGCATCTAGAATAATTAATCTAAGGTTGTATAGTTTTTAGAAACAACTATCAACTATTTTTAGATCATGATACAATAAAAAATGTATTTTAATATAAATCAATATCCGTCTTGATTTTGCAGATAAACTGTTTACAGATGAGAGGTCATCAAATTGTAACTGTTTCAAAAAAGTATCAAAGTATTTAAAAAGAAAATACTATAAAAATGTGTTACTTATATGAATCCAAATAAGATGTGCATTCATTATTGTTACAGTAAATTTACATAAAAGGGTCATTCTACCAATATACCAGCTTGCTTAAAATGTGGTCAATCAGTCCGAAAATGTAAGTGCAATTCACTTTTATTATCTAGTTTTCTACTTGTTAGAAGTCTTTCTACCTGTAACTGGAAACACAATTGGATGAGGCCACCAAATATTGAAAAGATGTCCATATTGACATGAACAGATCAGTCATAACACAGGCTGACTGTCATGCTGAAGGCGTCCTGGGTCTTTTTCCTATAACAAAGATGTAGCTAAATCTCCTGTATAGTGTCTGTAGTATTGTATATCGACAATGAAGATGTCTAGTATTTTGCTCAATACCATGCATCTCCAGTTTCCTATCTGTTCCCATACTAATGGTAAACAACACTCTTCTCTATCCTACTGAACTGCACACTGCCATATTATAAATCCATGTGATACAGATGTGTAATACCACACCCATAGAATTCTATAGGCCCATACTGTGCCTGTGTGTGCATCCGACTACAAGAAGGCACACCAAGGGTTTTTAGTAATGCAGTACTAGGAGATATTCTCCTCTGGGGGCACCAAACAGGAACTGTATCCCCTCCCTGTGCCACCATGCAGGATCCACATTGCCATGTGCATGAGCTCGGAAATTGACATGCTCTTTATATTAGTTTTATTTAGACATATAGTGTTACTGCCAGATGCTGTATGTTGTGAGGCTGACTGTGATTTCTAGATGTTCTAGACTAGTTCATCTATTTATTCAATATATTGTATGTTAAGGAGAGTGAGTTCTATGAAAATAAATACTTCTTTTAGTTGTCCATTGGAAATCATAGTATGGTCCTTTCCACACAACTATTTCTCAAAAATGGTGTCATTTGTTTCCTTCTGCTATTACTTGGATGAATTGGGCAACTGAGGAAGTTACTAACATTAGTTAATTCATTTTGGCCAGTTGAATGCATAGAAACAAATGTTGATAAAACTGGTTACGCCAGAGGTACAAACAGTGCTCAGCTTTATGTACTAAGGAATACCAATGCCAAAGAAAGCAGTCAATGTCATATTATTTGCATAGACCAATTTGTTACACTGTTGAAATCGTCCAGTAACTTTTTTTGGAATTGTATGTTTTAGTGAAGCATTTAAAGAGTTTGTCAACTACCAGACAACTGATGACCTATCCAACGGATAGGTTATTAGTACATGATCTGTGGGGGTCCGACACCCGAACCCTGCACTATTAAGCCGCTCCCAGAACCGGACGTACATGCCAGAAGCAGCTGGCTCCAGCCACGGAATAGCGGCCGAGCTGCAGTACTGCTTCCGGCTCCGTACATTGCATAATGGGCAATAACATCCGATGCCCGCAGGCCACCGGAGCGGCTGATTGGTGCAGCGTCCGTGTGCAGCAGCATAATATATGTGAGCCTTGGGGGGAGGGTTGACGAATGGCTGAATTTGTATTACTCCCTCTCCCCTCCAAATCTTACTTATATGCTAAATGATTATTAGGGTACAGTTGCTAACAGTATGTAATTCTAGTGTAGTGTGCTGTATTACTATATATAACAGAACTATTGAACAATGCCACTATAGTACTACCGAACAGAAAAGTGGCAGAAAACTTTTGGAAAAGAGTGCACCTTGAAATACCTCCTTTTTCGAAAACAAATCAAAAAGTAATTTATCTCACAAAAATTTGTGGAGGGCTTGATAAATGCAAGAACAGTGAGTGAGAAAACTTGTGTCATTGCACTTATAAGTATCTCTCAATGGAGAGATTCCAGGTGTCTAGGATGATATAGGAGTTGATGATATTTGAAATTGTCTGGGGAAGGAAAGGGGTTAAAGTGTACCAATATTTCATGTTGTTTAATCTAAATATATATAAATCTGTATGTAAGGATCTCCACCTAGTGACAGCTGTAAGCAGAAATAATGTTATCATTTAATTCTATTGTGGAGAGCAACTTATTAGTATTGTGTTTTGTTCTCCCCAGGGGTTAAGACACAGGTGAAGTGTACATCTGTGAAAACGTATTCCTCCGAGCAGGAGTTTGCAATCAACGAATGGGAAGAATTGTACTTTTACTTGTTTGTTTTTAAGCAGATGTATTAAATATTATTCTAAGAGATTCTACAAGATCTACGGATCTTGGACCATTAAAGGGAGACTTTGGAAGTTGGGTTTTCACCTAAACTCCAGATAAAAGCTAGATTTACAGTTTCTGCCTGGAGGGTTACTTTAAGTGTATAAAGCTTTTACTTTTATTAAATAGAAAATGTTCCTTCCTTTTATTATATACCACTGTATATATGAAGCCTTTATTAGCGGGTCCTCAGTGTTCACACCTGAGCTGTCACAACCTCACACCAGCATTTTCATACACGCATACTGCAAACCATCACAGCATCAGAGACACCACTGTCACTTGGACAATATCACTATTAGCAATTACTGGATCCTACCACTTCAATAAGTTCCTGGCATCGAGTCTTGCTCCAGTGTATGTCATGATGGCATTGCCTGCACTACAAATGATTTGGTTCTGCATGTGTGCCACCAGGTGAGTCTCGCATTGGCCATATTGCTCTTGGGATGCCTCTGATCTTTGTGTCTTACAAGTAGCTACAGAAGCAGACTATAGGAGATGAAGACTATATGCAATCTGTTTTACTAATCATAGAAAAGGATTATAGTGGTGTAAAGGGAAGTGTCCCCTTTTGATAGAGATGGAGGGGGTATGTGTAGTATATATATATTTATATATATTTATATATATATATATATATATATATATATATATATATATATATATAATATGTATATATTGATGTCCCAGGAGCCAGGTCTGTAGAAACACAGACCTGGTCGCGAGAATTGTACTCAAAAGAACACAATGACAATTAGTCATTGTCCTGATTTGATTAGCAGAGAGTGAGACAGGAGTTACTGCCTTTGATCTCCTGTCTCCATACTCTGCAGGGAACCAGAGAGGTAATTGGGGATGTATCCTGTGATGCACTCGTGTACCACTGGACATCCCCACTGGTCAACTTACCTCCCTCCCTTCTGGATATTCTGGAGGAGCAAAAGGTTCCCACTGCCTGCCCTCCCCCACTCGCCAGGTAATGTGATTATTTCCATGGGGGGGAGCCATAAACAGTCCCATGTTCTACCCCCCCCCCCCTTGCACGTGCATGAGCATGTGATGTCATACAGATGTGCATGGACAAGGTATAAGAGGGGATAACAGGCATGCTGATCCCGCTCCTGCCTCGCTCACCAGACACCAACAGCTCTCTGTTTCCTGACTCACCAACCTAGGACCACATGTGCTAAGTATCCTCCCCCTCGCTCTCCCCCCTCCTACCCTCCTCCCCATAAACCCACTTTTACTTCCCTGGTCTACAGATTTCCCCTGATATTTAACCTCTTGAGTGTATAGGGAAAGTTGGGGTGGGTCACAGAAGCAAGAATGAGTGAGTGCACTGTAACTTGCATGTATGTTAGTTAAGTGGGTGGGTCAAGGTATAGCATTTTAATATATTGTACTGGTACTGTGGCACGTGTAGTTATTATATGTATTGAGGTATGCTGATGCGATATTGTGAATTATGTTAGATAAGTGGGTGGTGGTATAGATTAGTGTTTGTGATACCTTATTTATAGTGTGCCCTGTAGTGTCAGCGTATTCAATACATATTAAGTTCTTATGTGTATTGGGATGCACTGATACTATACTGTGATTATTTACTGTGTTTGGTGTATTTTATATCTAAGTGTGATTACTGTTTGTATTAATAAATATACCTTTATTTACTATACAGTCGTATACAATTATTTAGTAGCAAAGCAATTAGACTAAAGTTAATACAAGAGAAAGGTAGGGGAAACCAGGCATAACCCTAGTGACCCTGATATAAAGGAGGTAGTAAGAGTGGGCGACACTGGCCAGTGAACCCCGTTATTACTACGCGCCCTTTAATATAAATATAAAAACGGTAGCAGTAGTGGGTGGCACCAGCCAGTGAACCCCACTATTATTATACCAGCCCTTAAACACTTCACTTAGGGCTTGCATGTAAATGGCTGTTTTGTCTTTTGTTCCAGCAGCAAGATACCAGGTGTAGTGGAATGGCAAACCCGTTCTGGAAGGATTTAGGAGAATGTCATGTGGAATTAATAGGAGACACTCTCTTCCCACCTACTCTACTGATCAAAGCAGAATTTAGCTGTTCTTAGGCTCTTAGGTCCATGATGCTAAATGCATAGTCCAGTCTTGTAGAATGTTAAAGGGGCTAATGCAGGGTGAAGAACAATTCTTTTGATCTGGTTAAATTGCTGATGCTGACTCAGGAATATTCACATTTTACTTACCTGACAATTCATATTCCTCTATTCCGAAGGTAGCACATATTTCCCACCCAATAATATGACTTATTACACGAGGAAGTAAGGCTATGTATGGAGTGTCTTAAATAGTTTACAAGAATTTCAATGTTTCTGTTAAAATGTAGTTTTTTTTCTGGTGGCGCAAATACTCGGTGACGATGCCTTTGCAAAAGAGGAAAACGATTTTCCAAAAATAAAAATTTGGTCTAATTTGATAATGACTTCTTATTCCAGGTCTTCTCCCACCGTATACAGGTTTTAAACTAGAAGCTAAAGGTGCTGCAATAATTGACAAGCTGGTTGGTCCCTTCTACAATATCACAGCTCTGTCATTTCACAAATCAAAAGTCACTAGTGTTAGCTGTGAACAGGGCCGGCCTTAGGGGTGTGCAAGCGCACAGGGCGCTGCCCCCTCTAAGCACATAGGGGGTGCCACTGGGCTCTGCCTCTACTCTGTGCTCTGTTCTTAGTTACACACACGGACTAAGAGCCGAGGAACAAGAGAAGCGGAGGAAGCTCCACCCACAGCCCGTCCTGTACGAAGCCTGTGATCCTGTCAGCATGAAGAGATGGTAAGTGTCCGTGTGTCTCTGTGTATATATGTGTGTATACAGTATGTGTGTCTGTGTGTATACAGTATGTGTCTGTGTGTCTCTGTGTATATGTGTGTGTATACAGTATGTGTGTCTGTGCGTGTATACAGTATGTATGTCTGTGTGTATACAGTATGTGTGTCTGTGTGTATACAGTGTGTGTCTCTGTGTGTATACAGTATGTGCCTCTGTGTTTATACAGTGTGCGTCTCTGTTTGTATGTGTATATGTTACAGTGTGTGTGTGTGTCTCTCTGTGTGTGTATACAGTGTGTCTCTGTGTTTGTATGTGTATATGTTACAGTACGTGTGTCTCTCTCTCTCTCTGTGTATACAGTGTGTCTCTGTGTTTGTATGTGTATATGTTACAGTGTGTGTGTGTGTGTGTGTGTGTGTATGCAGTGTGTGTCTCTGTGTTTGTTTGTATGTGTATGTTAGTGTGTGTGTGTGTGTGTGTGTGTGTCTCTGCATGTTTCTCTTTGTAAAAGTGTGTGTTCATAAAACAAAGATATATGTGCTGCCTCCTATATACCCTGCTGCCCCCTTTATACCGTGCTGCCCCTTTATACCCTGCTCCCCCTATATATATCCTGCTGCCCCCTATATATCCTGCTGCCCCCTATTTATCCTGCTGGCCCCTATAGATCATGTTGCCTCCTATATACCCTGCTGCCCCTATATATCTTCTGCTGCCCCTATATATCCTGTTGTCTCCTATATATCCTGCTGCCCTATATACCCTGCTGCCCCCTATATACCCTGCTGCCTCCTATATACCCCGCTGCCCCTATATATCCTGCTGCCCCCTCTATATCCTGCTGCTCCTATATATCCTGCTGCCCCTTATATACTCTGCTGCCTCCTATATACCCTGTGTCCGTGGGTATAGTTATCATCTACGACATTATCTGTACCCAGAGAGTTATCACTGTGTTATCTGTGGTGTTACATAGGACTGCAGGTAACATCTACATTATCTGTACTCAGAGAGTTATCAATGTGTTATCAGCGGTGTTACATAGGACTGCAGGTAACACTACTACATTTTCAGTACTCAGAGAGTTATCACTCTGTGTTATCTGTGGTGTTACATAGGACGGCAGGTAACATTTACTGCATTATCTGTATTCAGAGAGTTATCACTGTGTGTTATATGTGGTGTTACATAGGACTGCAGGTAACATCTACAACATTATCTGTACTCAGAGTGTTATCACTGTTATCAGCGGTGTTACATAGGACTGCAGGTAACATCTACTACATTATCTGTACTCAGGAAGTTATTATTGTGTTATCTGTTGTGTTACATATGACTGCAGGCAACAGCTACTACATTATCCATACTCAGTAATTACTGTGTGTTATCTGTGGTGTTACAAAGGACTGCAGGTAACATCTACTATATTATCTCTACTCAGTTATCACTGTGTATTATCTGTGGTGTTACATAGGACACGTGACATCTACGACATTATCCGTACTGGGTCTATATGGGTCTGTTTGTGAATGTGTCTTTGTGCTTGTATATATGTGCCTTTTAAGTATTTGTATATATCCCTGTCTGTGTATTTATCTGCCGGTGTGTGTGTGTGTGCGCGCGCGCGCGCGCGCGCGCGTGTGTGTGTGTGTGTGTGTGTGTGTGTGTGTGTGTGTGTGTATATGTGTCTGTACGTCTATATATTTACCTGTATGTATATTTTCCAGATGTGTGTATGTATATTTGCCTGTATGTCTAAATATCTGTCTTTATGTATGTACAGTATATATGTTCCAGTATGTGCGTGCCTATATATTTGGTTAACTTTTGGTTTGTGTAGGGGGCGGCAATAGAGAGTCCTGCACAGGGTGCCATCCAGCCTAAGGCCGGCCCTGGCTGTGAAGTATGATTTTTTTTTATAAAATACCACCTACATGTAAAGAAACTGAGGAAAAGAAGGGTACTGATATTTCTTGAAAGACACCATAAAGTAGGGGTGCCATTAGTGTGGCATGGTTGTGAGGAATTATTCACATACTGCTTTTTGTGTAGCTTTCCTTTCAAGTATTTATTTTTACAGTTTTAGTTATGTCATGTGACCACATCATAAAATTGCAGTAGGCCACAGTGCTTCCTCCAGTGAAGTAATATCCTGATGGACCGTAGAAGAAGTTAGACAATAAGCAAATGACATTTCAGAGGTTGATGAAAAAAATTGTACAACCCCATTTAATGCTATTAGCAAACTTCAAGGCTTCAAGGCCACCTGAGTTATCTCTACCTACGGATTCCATTGAAAAAGCCAAGTTAAAGAGGCTCTGTCACCAGATTTTGCAACCCCTATCTGCTATTGCAGCAGATAGGCGCTGCAATGTAGATTACAGTAACGTTTTTATTTAAAAAAAACGAGCATTTTTGGCCAAGTTATGACCATTTTTGTAGTTATGCAAATGAGGCTTGCAAAAGTCCAAGTGGGTGTGTTTAAAAGTAAAAGTCCAAGTGGGTGTGTATTATGTGCGTACATCGGGGCGTTTTTAATACTTTCACTAGCTGGGCGCTCTGATGAGAAGTAACATCCTCTTCTCTTCAGAACGCCCAGCTTGTGACAGTGCAGATCTGTGACGTCACTCACAGGTCCTGCATCGTGACGGCCACATCGGCACCAGAGGCTACAGTTGATTCTGCAGCAGCATCAGCGTTTGCAGGTAAGTCGATCTTACCTGCAAACGCTGATGCTGCTGCAGAATCAACTGTAGCCTCTGCTGCCGATGTGGCCGTCACGATGCAGGACCTGTGAGTGACGTCACAGATCTGCACTGTCACAAGCTGGGCGTTCTGAAGAGAAGAGGATGTTACTTCTCTTCACAGCGCCCAGCTAGTGAAAGTATTAAAAACGCCCCGATGTACGCACCTAATACACGCCCACTTGGACTTTTACTTTTAAACACACCCACTTGGACTTTTGCAAGCCTCATTTGCATAACTACAAAAATGGTCATAACTTGGCCAAAAATGCTCGTTTTTTAAAAATAAAAACGTTACTGTAATCTACATTGCAGCGCCTATCTGCTGCAATAGCAGATAGGGGTTGCAAAATCTGGTGACAGAGCCTCTTTAAAGTTAAGTGTCACTGAGTATTCAATGCGTTAAAACTCAAGATAAAGATGGCTACATCTATATGTGTAAGATGTTAGTCACTGTCTATTTTAGTCAGTGTACTATTGCATTAACTGTACTACATAATTCAGACAGGTGGGCTTTTTTACTATCCTTCCTATTTTAACCCCTTAACAACATGCCACATACATGTACGTGGCAGCTCTTAATGGAAAGTATGGAGTGGGCTCATAGGCTGAGCACACTACATACTTAGAGATACTCACACCACTAAATCGACAGAAAAATAAAAAAGTTATGGCTCTCAAAATATTGTGACACAACAATATATATAGATTTTTTAACAAATAGATATTTTTATAAAAGTGGTAAAACCATAAATTTGGTATTGCCGTAATTGTATCAACCCTTAAAATAAAGTGAACATGTCATTTTTTCCACATGATGGACGCTGTAAAAACAAAACCCCAAAACATGGCACAGTTGTCTATTTCATCCCACAAAAAACCAAAACCCTCATATGTCTATGTCGACGAAAAAATAAAAAACTAATGGCTTTTGGAAGGCAGGGAATAAAAAAGTAAAATGAAAAAAAAATGTCCGCGTCAGTAAAAGGTTTATCCGGGGACCAAAAATTGCATTGTATTAATATTTTTATGTAAAAAGAAGTCACTTACTAATGTACTTTAATTTAAAATTTGGTCTTAAATGGTGGCGTTCAAACCCGGTGAACTGTTCCCGGAAGTCCTGTAGCTTTTCTAATATTGATGACGCGCCAACACGGCCCCACGTGACTGACGGCTTGCTTCCTGTACTGTTCGTGTCGGCGTGTTATCAATGGCATGACCGCAAGGGGCTATCACATTGCCTATTGCTGGAGTCCCCGAGCAAAGCACCAGCTAGCGCTTTGCTCTGGACTCCAGCACTGCTCCCGAAATTTGGTCAGTGACTTTCAGGGGTTTCCTATCGCTGGAGCTCCCAGGCAGAGCATCAGCTGATGCACTGCCCGGGGACTCCAGCACTGCTGCGAACGTCACTGTCACTGTCCATATAAGGACAGTGACGTCGGCAGCAGTACTGAAGTCCCCGAGCAGAGCATCAGCTAATGCTCTGCCTGGGGACTCCAGCACTGCTGCCAACGTCACTATCCATATATGGACAGTGACATTGGCAGCAGTACTGGAGTCCCCGAGCAGAGCATCAGCTGATGCTCTGCTGGGGACTCCAGCGATAGGAAACCCATGAAGTCACCGAACATATATGGAAAGTGAGGTCGGCAGCATTACTGGAGTCCCCGAGCAGAGCATCAGCTGATGCTCTGCTCGGGAACTCCAGCTATAGGAAACCCCTGAAGTCACTGACCAAATGTCGGGAGCGGTGCTGGAGTCCCGAGCAAAGCGCTAGCTGATGCCCTGCTCGGGAACTCCAGTAATAGGCAATGTGACAGCCCCTTGCGGTCATGCCATTGATGACATGCCGACACGAACAGCACAGGAAGCAAGCCACGTGGGGCCGTGTTGGCATGTCACCAATAATAGAAAAGCTACAGAACTTCCTGGGAACAATTCACCGGGTTTGAACATAATGCAATGCAATTTTTGATCCCCGGATAACCCATTTAAGGTGTTAAACATTCTAAACTGCAAATTCTAATGGTAATAAATAAACAGACTTTCAGCACTTGCTATACTGAAATGTAACGTCCTTATTTTTACATTATTATAGTGCACATTTCTGATGATGTGTGAATACTTACTCTATAAAGACTAACTTTACTCCCCAAAAGAAATAAAAAAAATATTTGAAATATAATTTAGGGAGGGGGAGTGAATGGACATGCACAGGACTTTTTCAATAGAAAATCTACTAATTTGTCATTAGACTGTTCAAGAAGATCTATAATGGAAAGTCTAACTGTCCTTACAGTCCTTCAATAAGATATTCTTGCAATACTGGCAACATTTACGGCAGGGGTAGGCAACATTTTTTTCTATGGCATGCTGATAAAAAAAAATCAAAGATTAAAGGGATCCTGTCATCAACATCTTACCTGTTAAACTCGCCTGACCCCTCAATGGCCGCAGCTGTCCAGAGTTCATTCCTGTTCTCTTCTTTCCAGAAGTCCTCCTCGGTCAGTAAATATAGTCGTTTAAACTTTTCCCGCCTTTTATGGTAATTATTTTTCCCTCTGGGATGCAGCTTCTTAACCACGCCCACTGCCACCACCTGTCCGGCCCTGACTGGCTAAGGAGCTGTCAATCAAAAAGAAGGAGGTGGAGTCCACTCTGAGATGCTGGAGGAATGAAAACCTGACTCTTTTCAGATGAAGATTTGACTCTTTTCTGCTTATTTGCATACGGCGTGGGACCACTGAAAAACGGAATACTAAAGCTACAGAGCTTACTTAGAACATATTTATAGCTTAGATGACAATGATTTTTCACCCACTTTCACCAGGTATTGCTGGCTTTATAGCTAAAATGCTGGTGACAGGTTCCCTTTAAGTACTCATGTGCTATACAAACATGAATATCATATAAGACAAACTGTTACCACGTATGTGACAAAAAACATATATTCAGTTAATTAAACTTACATTTCCGTGTGACCCCTGTCCCTGACTTTCTTTGAAAAGATGATCCATCTGTGGTGCATACGAGGCTACTGAACACCAGCTTGGGGGGAAACAAAGGAGAGACCGCGGCTACTAAACAACAGCTGTGGCGGGCACAAATGGCAGACCACAGCTACTGAACAGCAGCTAGGGGGAACTGCACACAGGAGAGAGAGCGACTACTGAACAGCACCTTGGGGGGTGCACAAAGGAGAGAGAGCAACTACTAACCACCAGATTTTGGGTGTGCACATAGGAGAAACCGCGGCTACTGAACACAAGCTTGGGAAGGGGTGCACGAAGGAAAGCTGCCAACTTTTGCTAATTTTTTCTTATACAGAGCGGTTACTGAACTGAAAAGCAGCGATGAATTATGTGCTTGTGGACGCTGAACACCAGGAGAGAGAGTACTGCTGCATTGTGTACTTGCCAAGTGTTCAACAGCTACACACACACCTCTCTCACCTAATGATCAGCATCGCCAAGCGCATAATAAAGCGCCGCGCTCTCTCGCCGTGTTCAGCGTCGCCAAGAACACAACGCCACTGGACACCAGAATAAGGAAGTACTATGCCATATGTGCCAGCTTCCACGTGGCACCTGTGCCACAGGTTGCTGAACCTGATCTACGGCATAACTAGGCTCCTGTGACATACCTGCTCCAGTGCCTCTGCCAATGCCTCCTAAGGCTTGGACGACTCTATGTGGTGGCCCCTTTTGCCAACATTGGATAATAACCACTCTTGGCAATGCTGTGCAGAAGAATTTGGGTTCAATTACCGTATCTGCTTGACTAGGTCCAGGCTTACCATGCTCAGCTCAGGGACAGCGCCGCTGATGCGCAGTTTGCTGGAGACAAAATAATTAATCTCTATGAAATGTGATTGCATCAGTCCCCTTATGAATTTTGAAATATTTTTGTCTTGCATATCGAAAACACAAAGGTTTTACCATCTGGTAGGTCTATTAGTGCCCCTCTCTTACCCTTTTATATCTGGTTTTCCATAAGACTTACAAAAAGCCCCTCCCATTTCCTGTGGGGTAGTGATGGTTGACCATCTCCTCTGCATGCACTATGAGAGAAAGTCCACAAGGGTCCCGTCTTGTGGGGTCCAAATCTTTAAATGTAAAGATAAATGTATTATTAAAAATGATCTATTTATATATATATATATATATATATATATATATATATATATATATATATATACATACACTTCTGTACACTCTTTGGTACAGAGTTCTACTACTATTGGTACCGGCTGTATCCATGCTTGTACTATAAAATTAAACATGCAATCATCATCGATGCTGCATCTACATCTGCAAGCCATGCCGGGTTCCTGGAATTCGAGGGGTGTCTTGCAATGGTTTTGCCTATAATTGAAATAAAGCAGAGACTACAGGGAGATGAAGGAACCTTTCTCAACTGCAAACTGCATTAGTCAAGAATTCTTACATCACTTCATGAAATGAACATAAAAAATAGGAAGTAAAGCATTTTGACATGATCAGAATATTGCATGAAACATTTCTGTGGACACGTTTAAAATGGCAACTAAAATGGTTTCAAATAATCCCTAGGGATTGTGATTATGTACAACAGAATTGACCAGGTAAAGTAGTATACAAAGCCATGAAAACTTATTTCCTGGACTCCCTTCACTATACATATTATTATTAATGTCATGGCACCAGTAAAGGGCCTTTTACACCAGCCGACAATAGGCTGGTGCAGTGAGCGCCAATCAACGAGACATTGTTGATCAGCGCTCGTCTGCACCTGCCACACGGAGTTATGGATGGGGACGAGCGGTCGTTACTCCGATCACTCGTCCCCATACATTATTATTATGTCGGCAGCACGTCTCCCTGTTTACACAGGGAAACGTGCTGCCGACAACGATAATATTTAACTTTTTTACAACTATACGACCAGCAGATAATAGAGCGTTTGCTCGCTCATCTGCTGATTGTTCCCCTATTTACACAGCGCAATTATCGGCAACGAGCGTTCTATGAACACTTGTCTGCACGATAATCGTCCGGTGTAAAACCCCCTTAACTTCCAGTGAGCTGTATATCTGAAATAAAGAGGGGTTTAAACACATAACATAAAAACTTGATAAAAACAAACAAATATAAAAGATGACACGAGCCTCCTGAGTGCCAGACTGGTACAGAAGCGAGGGCCTTGCCCGTGAGGGCTCAGAATCTAGAAGGGAAAAGGGAAAGACAGTAGGTGAAGGTAGAAGTTGCTGATACAGTTGTGTAGTGGAGACAGGGTTATCGCAAGTTGTAAGCTTTTCCGAAGAGGGTTTTTTTTTTGGTTGATTTTATAATTCGGGAGAGAATACAGAATGCAATTGGCTCCTAGTCTGGACAAGTCATCTATCTGCTTAGGAGCTCTAGTCTCTTATATACTCCTCTCATTTACACCTCTACCACATGGCCACGTCAATGTGAGAGGCTGGTCTTCTGGAGTAGACTTCTTTTAAAGGGAAGGTGTCACGAAATTATTATTTTTTATATATAATATTAAAATACATTTATTTAATTTTATTTTATTTATTTTGTTCTGGTGTTGTACTTTTTACTTTATTCTTACTTTTACTTCTCTATGGGGGCTGGCATTTTTTTTAATCTCTGTGTGTCGATTAATGACACATACAGAGATGGAATACGGCACATACAACCCCATAGAGAATGTGAACGGGAGCCGTTCCATTCACTACAGCATACGCCATCTGTGTGGGAACGGCGCATGTGTTGCTGCCACACAGACCAAAAGGAAGGTCTTCGGCAGAGCGAAATCCGACGCCATTTTCATGTGGACCGGAAGCCGCGGCCGGACAGTAAGATGACGACTTCCGGTCGCGGCTTCCGGCCATATGTTCAAGGCAGCAAAGACGCAAGGAATAGGAGCAGAAGCGACAGCGGCGGCAGGAGCAGGTAAGTTATGTTTGTGTATGTGATGTGTGTTTTACGTTCGTGTATGTTTGTGTTATACTGTCTGATTACCACTGTATCTAATCCTCCTGTGTGCCGCCATTTTCTGAGCGAATGCACAGTGTAGGAGGTTTGAAGATTCAACCCCCTCCTTCTCCCGCCACTAGCCAGGATAAGGGAGGGGGGATTGTGTGAGGACACTAGAGCGAGTGTGTGGCATAAAACAATGAGGTTGCTTTACCACATTGCCAATGCTGCAATTTTGGGAACTGCTCCCTCTAGTGACCAGCACATGGAAATGTTATAAATTAGAATCTGATTTATAATATTTCCTGACTTGTCAAAAAATTAAAACAATGTGTAATCACTTATATACTAACTGTTTAACTGTTTAACTGGAAAAAAAATAAAATTTCTAGCGACACATTTCCTTTAAAGACTTCTGGGGTATGGTAAAGCCTTTCAGGAGCTGCATTTTAAGAGCTGCTAAGAACAGCCTTGTAGGTAAGTTAGAAAGCCTATGTTTGACACCTTGTGGATGTTCAATTAACTACATCTCCTAATATATATAAAGGAGTTGTCCTGTAGTTAAAAAAATTAGCCTAACCGCCGGAAATTTGATAAAATAAAAAATTAACCATTAAATCCCCTGCAGCTCCAGCACCGACTCAACAGTGGCCCGTCTTTGTTCACTTTGCTGCATCGATGATGTGCCGTATATCCATGTGACCACTGCAGCCAATCACTGTCCTTATTTGCATGTATTGCACATGGATGTACGGCACGTCATTCCTGCAGCAAAGTAAACAAAGATTGACCGGGACCACTGTTGAGTCAGTGCTGGAGCGGTGGTGGATTTAATAGTTCATTTCCTGCAGTTAGGCTAATTTTTAAAACTCCCAGACATCCCCTTTAATGCTAGGCATGTACTGCTGTTGTCATTTACCAGAATCATACAAGCAAATCCTATCTACATCAAATCTACAGTATCCACTTACCTACTGTCAATGCCTTACCTGAACCCCGTGTTCACTCGCCCATCTGCCGTTTTTCTGCTCTTCTAGCGGGCGCTATTTACAAGCAGTTTAGCTAAGCAGCCATAATAAAGGTTTCGTCGGGCCCCAGGGAGCCAGTGAGTAGGGTTTAGTGATATAGGAAATATTATCACTATACAGAACTTGCTATCATCATAACCATATTTATATCATGATATCGAGCCCAATTTTAAAAGGAATACAGGAAAAAAATAATAACGCTAAAAAACCTTTTAGATAGCAAGTAGACAATGGTTTTGAGCTGGTTCTAATAATTTCCTACAATTTTTTAGTGGTTGTATAGATAGACTTCTGAGGCATTTATTGTATACAGGCATACAAAAGTGTTTTTTGTCAGACCTTACGAATCTGACAGAAAAAAAAATGGTGGCATGTTCCACCGGATGCCATATCCAGACCTACCAACTTTTGTATCTCCATATATAGCAGCATTAATAAAGCATAGAAAGAGAAAAACCTTAGAAAGAAAAGTTTTAACAACTTCTACGCCAAAACTATTCTCGTAGTGTCCTCTGGGCGATTGCTTTTTTACCAGGCAAGTGCCCTCCTATCTAGGCTTGACTAATTAGGCCTTTAGGCTTGAGTGGTTTTTTTTCATTGACGCTTTTCAAGAGCTATAACTTTTTTCCTTTACTGTTGATGGAGCTGTATGTTGGCTTGTATATTGCAGGACAGGTTGTAGTTTTATTGGCACCATTGTGGGCTACATATAACTTATTACCTAACTTTTATTAATATTTTTTTATTAATATTTTTTGAAGCGGGAATAAAAAAAAAACAGCACAAAAACCGTCATGCTTTTTGTTTTGCGATTTTCTTTTACACCATGCGCCATTCAGTATAAATGTTAACTTTATTCTATAGTTCGGTACGATTACAGCGATACCAAATATGTATTTCTTATGCTTTACTACATTTGCTGAATATAAAAATGCTTTTATTGAAAAAACGAACATTTTTCTGTTGCCACATTCTGAGACCAACTACTTTTTTCTTTTTCCGTCGAAGTAGCCATGTTTTTTTTGCAGGACAGGATTTTTGGGGTTTTTTTGGCACCATTTTGGGGTACATAACATTTACTATTTGACTTTTATAAATTTTAACATTTAAGAAATGGGGAAAAAGAGAAACTCAATTATATTTGCTTTTTTTTTTTTTTTTTTACGCCCCACGCAATATTGTTATCTCTGGTCCCGGTAGGAGATGGTTGTGTTGTAATAACAGCCGCGTCCTGCCGTTGATCGTGTGGGTACAGTGGCAGTTCACACAGATCATTATGACCTATAAATCCCTTACAGAGTAGGAACTATCACCAGCTCGTGACAAAGCCAAAATGAGCCATGCCCTTAAGAGCAGTGGTGGAGTATGTGTCCTGCTGCTCCAATCAAACTTTGAGAGTGACGGAAACAGCTGAGTACAGCGTTTGGCTGTTTCCGTCATTCCCATAGGTGCAGCAGGCAGATGCTCGACTGACGCTCTACTCAGGCTCCTCCCTGCGGGGGTGCATTTAGGAGAAACGGGAGCCTATCTAGTGATTAGTAGGGGTCCGATGCTCCAGCGATCAGACACGTATCTACCCTGTGGATAGGTGATAAACGTCGATTCTGGAAATACCCCAATTGAAAGTTGCAAAATGGTTGTTTCGATCATACACGCAAATAATAAGAACATATGAGAACATGTTCCCTCCACCACAGCCTGGTATTGTCCGTGAATACAGCGCCATTTACACATAATTCATCATGAACTTCATCACGCTGTCCAGCTCATTTATATGCAGCCCTCACACTAGCCACGCCTCCTGACTGGAGAGCTCGCTATATTCAATTGCATGATGGGATTTGTAGTTTTCCCAGGGAGGTCACCAATATGGCTGCGCCCACGCCGGCGTCTGGTACAGTGAATCGTGTAGCGTCTCCCAGAACAGAATGAGTGGTAACATGTGCCAGTACAGCTAGTGGAAGCGCAGGGTCGTAGAAAGTGAATCAGATGGTGAGTGATCATCTGGGAATGCTATATGCGGGTGAAAGATAGAACAGCATGTCACCTTTCCAGTCACACATAGCATGGCCGCATAGGCATGATGAGCTTTTAGAGTGACAACCTTCGTGTCCATGGTGACCGCATATTAGTACTGACCATATATATTATGAGTTTTGTTACAATTGACAGAAAATTGTCCCCCCCTAAATCCAGCAATGTTATTGATAGAGGTGCCTAACTGGTGTCTGGTGTGTGCCAGCTTTGCTTCTGCCAGGGGCAGTACCATATAGACAACAATATTTGACCGCTGTCATGGCACTGACGTTTTGTGACATAAAGCTGCACCGCTCCTGCATCCCAAAAACGTGTATAAAGTTACTAGCAGTATTTGCTGTATTTTAAAATAAACATTTCTAGGAAAATGTCTCTAGAACGGTTCCTGCTGAAAATCGCACTCCAGCAGCGCGTGTAAATGTGAGCAACAAACATGGTTGTGTGTATATGGCTGACATTATAGTAGGATGGGGGAGGGGGCTCTGGGGCTGATAATGTTTTGGGATGGGGGAGACCGGGATTTCCGATGTTATGTCTGTCAGGTGTCTGTCAAGTATTACTGTATAGAGTGGTACAGCATTCTAGGCTATTCTTACTGTCACAAAGCTACAAAAACCTTGTGAAAAAGTACAAATACAAGTGTGAACATCTATTACGGGTGCAGTCACACGTGGCAGATTTTGTCGCAGAAATTTCTGTGACGGAGAATCCGTTCCATTTAGGGGGAGTTCACACAGAGTTTTTTTTACGCGGAAACCGTGTCAGAAAATGCCTCCCATTTATTTTAACGGGAGGCAGAGGCGTTTTTTTCCCACGAGCGGAAAAACCGTCTCGCGGGAAAAAGAAGGGACATCAATGGGAGACGGGGAAAGCGTATTTTGCTGCGTATTTTGCCCGCGGCGCTCAATGACCGCGGGCGAAAAATGCAGTGAAAATCGGCGTGCAGGCGGAGCAAAATCTGCGTCAATATTCCAAACGGAATTTTGAGGCAGATTTTCCGCCTGCAAAAAAACTCAGTGTGAACCCGGCCTTAGATGACTGGAACAGGTTTTCAGTCACAGAAAATTTCTGTAACAAAATCTGCTACGTGTGACTGCACCCTATCACAGCCATATCTGATGTGCATACCTCCCAACTTTCCAGTATCACAAATAGGGACAACCGATGCAGCGCAATTTTTTTTATTTTTTTTAAGCCATGCCCCTATTCCCACCCAATCCCCGCCCATACACTCCCAGTTCAACCCACACAGTATCATACTCGCATAGTGATCCCACACAGTATAATGCCACTATGGCTGCCCCCATACAATATACTGCCCACACAGATGCTCCCATACAATATACTGTCCACACAGATGCTCCCATACAGTATACTGTCCACACAGATGCCCCCATACAGTGTACTGTCCACACAGATGCCCCCATACAGTATAATCCCTACACAGATGCCCCCATACAGTGTAATGCCCACACAGATGCTCCCATACAGTATACTGTCAACACAGATGCCCCCATACAGTATACTGCCTACACAGATGCTCCCATACAGTATACTGTCCACACAGATGCCCCCATACAGTGTACTGTCCACACAGATGCTCCCATACAGTATACTGCCCACACAGATGCTCTCATACAATATACTGTCCACACAGATGCCCCCATACAGTGTACTGTCCACACAGATGCCCCCATACAGTGTAATGCCCACACAGATGCTCCCATACAGTATACTGTCCACACAGATGCCCCCATACAGTGTACTGTCCACACAGATGCCCCCATACAGTGTACTGTCCACACAGATGCCCCCATACAGTGTAATGCCCACACAGATGCTCCCATACAGTATACTGTCCACACAGATGCCCCCATACAGTGTACTGTCCACACAGAGGCCCCCATACAGTGTAATGCCCACACAGATTCTCCCATACAGTATAATCCCTACACAGATGCCCCCATACAGTGAAATGCCCACACAGATGCTCCCATACAGTATACTGTCCACACAGATGCCCCCATACAGTGTACTGTCCACACAGATGCCCCCATACAGTGTAATGCCCACACAGATGCTCCCATACAGTATAATCCCTACACAGATGCCCCCATACAGTGTACTGTCCACACAGATGCCCCCATACAGTATACTGCCTACACAGATGCTCCCATGCAGTATAATGCCCAGACAGATTCAGCGAGCTGACGGTTCCCTGCTTCAGAATTGGGTTCAACCGTATCTGAGGACCGATGACAGCAGGACATACCCCTACCGCCTGGGATAGTTGGAAGGTATGGATGTGTATGTTTACTTTGTATATAGTTTTGCCAAAAATAATAATAAAAATAAATAAATAAAAATTAAAAATTAAAATATATATATATATAAAAAATGTTGTCTGATGCATGTTCTCTATGCACAGCCAAACGACTGGACCAATCTTTCAGCTCTCTAGGACCTACCGTTCTCAACATATTCATAAAAGCAAATATGACACCACTGGCTTCTACATGAAGGACCTTCCTCCATATCACATGACCTGTATTAGCTAATATAAGCTTGCAGGTCCTTCATTCTTAGGCCTCGTTTACACGAGCGTGATATACGTGCGTGCGACGCGCGTGCTTTTCAGATATATGTTTTCACATATATTAGTCTATGGGGCAGTGCAGACAGTCCGTGAGTTTTGCTCAGCGTGAGTCCGCTGAAAAAAACTCACGACATGTCCTATCTTTGTGCGCTGTTCGCGCATCATGCACCCATTGAAGTCAATGTGTGTGTGAAAACCACGCATGCCGCACGGAAGAAATTCCGTGCGAACTGTGTGATTCGCCCAACAGCTGTCAAACTCTGAATGTAAACAGAAAAGCACCACCTGCTTTTCTGTTTACAAACATCCAAACGGAGTGTCATAATGATGGCGGCTGCGAGAAAATCACGCAGCCGCGCATCATACGCTGATGACACACGGAGCTGTTATGTGCCTTTTGCGCATGCAAAACGCCGCGTTTTTTGCGTGCGCAAAACGCACATTCTCGTCTAAATCAGGCCTTAGCCTCATTCACATACACACAGTTTTAGACCAGGTTTCCATAACAACCAAGCCATTTTTCTTTATTCTACGTGTTACTCGGGGTAAACGAACTGTACCTATGCTGGATTTGAGCATTCCCATAAATTGAAACCCTTTCATGCCAGTCATGCCTCCAAATACCCTGCACTTAGACTAAAGACTCCTATGGCAACGCGCATGGCTGCTGCCCGAGCTGTTGAAATCTCTCAACAGAACCAAGCCTGTGGATTTCAGCATTCTCATAAAATGAACCCCTTTCAGACCAGTCATGCCTCCAAAAAGGAACCCTGCACTTGGACTTTATGGGAAATTAAGTTTTTAACCACACACACAAACAACAAACAAATGGACCAGTGGGAATCTGTGTAACTCTGCTATTCTATATTATAAAAGTGAATGTCTGTTTGTCGTCCTCTATAGGCATCCAAACGCCTGAACCATTTGACCCCAATTTGGTACATAGGTACATCGGGTGTTCAGGAAGGTTGATGTTCTTTATCAGCCATTGTCACATGATCACGATCCAATACTATAGAAGCGAACACAGACATTCGCTTTTATAGTAAGGATGTTTTTATCTGGCAGTAGAAGGTAGTGCACTTTACAAGATAATCCTAGATGGGAAGGTACAGGGGAGCGTTCACCCATGGCAACCAATCAGATTACTGATGGCCAGGAGGAAAGCTGCATTACTAGCTGCAGTGACTCCTCTTGCCCAACTGCAAGCTGATCAAATGCGTCATACTGCTGCTCGAGCTGCTGAAACTTCTCAGCAAACTCTGTCTCTCTCAGCAACAGATCAGACAGGTGGCTCTCAGAAGCGCAGAGACTCCTGCCCGAACCCAGGCCAGAAAGCAAGCTGAAGAGCACATCATGTTCAGCGTGCTAATGAGTGGGTTTTCATGCATGAGGCTGTTTTCAATTATGATCCAACCATAGTCTATGGCCAACCGGTAATAAAACTACCAATGTTGTTAATCAACAGGCTCTGTCACAGTCTTATGACTCCATTTCCTACTAGTTTAGCTGTTAGGTATTTGGGAAGTTAAAATTGAAATAAACAGTGTGTAACTGCTGGGGTATAGAGGGCTACTAGCGATTTCCCCATAAACCAAGAAAATACAAGGACATGGATGAGCCTCCTGGGCACCCTTGGAACAAATCCAATGAACACACAGACTGACACGTTGTTATACCGGGGCAGTGCCGGGTACTTTTTCTAGTATATAATAAAAACAATTACAGAGGAAACAAGAACATCAAATATGGCAACATGATGACTCAGTGCTTAACAATGTTGCCTTGTAGCACCGGGGCCCTGGGTTAGAATCCAACCACGGTCAACATCTGCATTGAGTTTGTATGTTTGTGGGTTGCCCCCACAATTTAAAAACATAGCCCATAATGATGGAGTGGCTTTATAGAAATATATATTACTTGTACTCATTAGTAATATTTGTAATTTGTATATTTTTCAGCTTCAGTTATATGGTACAATGCGGCCCTCAGCATTACTTTTAGGCCTCAACATTTTGAACCCGAAGTTTATACTTGTGCGACACCTTGCAACGGCTGTGGGGAAAAGCAAACAAGGAGATGACCTTCCAACCTTTCAGTACGTCGGCCGCAAACCTAAAAGAAAGGACCGTGTTTTCGTATGGGGCTTCTCTTACACTGGAGCATTGGGTATCCCAAGTTTTGTAGTACCTGATACAGGGAGGAAAAAGCCTAAACGATACCAGTTAACTCCTTATAGGCTTGACATGGATGAAAAGGTAATGTGTCCCCCAAACGTTAAGATTAACGTGAAATGCTTACTTTATACAGTGTGTGTATGTGAATAAATAAATATATATATATATATATATATATGTGTGTGTGCGTGCGTGTATGTATGTGTATATATATATATATATATATATATTCGTCCTAGTCAATGAATTGGAATATCATCAAAAAGTTAATATATTTCAGTAATGCAATTCAAAAAGTGAAACTCCCATATTATATAAATTCTTTACACACAGAGTGATCTATTTCCAGCCATTTTTTCTTTTAATGTTGATGATTATGGTAACAGTTAATGAAAACCCCAAATTTTGTGTCTAAGAAAATTAGAATATTATATAAGCCCAATTTCAAAAATTATTCTTTTTTTTTCAAATTCTTTTATTTTCCGTTTTCCACAACACAAACACGATAGTGCAAACATAAGCAGCACAAACATCTGCTCGCAGGCCTGTATAAGTTTCTACAGTAAGTGCAAGAAGAAGAACAACAACGCACAGCTGATACAGTACTTGAAACGGACGACCTATGCATCCTGAACCCGCAGCCATGCACATTGGTCCGTGAGTGGACATATCAGAAAAAGAGAGAGAAGCAACAGAGGAGATGAGACAGAGGGAGAAAAGGGAGGGAAGAAAACTGACATCGCCCCCTATGCCTCGGGATTATATTCAAGAAGTCACGATGTTCCTGAACTCAACAGAAGATTGGAATCTGACCCAGTGATACCATGTTTTGAGAAATTTAGTCCCTCTCATGGATGCCGTGAGATCCTCCAGTCTCATAATCTCCTGGATCTTGCCGAACCACATGCCAACCGATAGAGGGCAAGTTTGTCTCCACAGCGCAGGAATACACGCTCTAGCTGCGTTCACCAGATGGCGAACCACAGAGCGTCGGTACGTAGATAAAGGAACCTCGCACAAATGGAGCAGGAAAAAGGCTGGCGTGCGCGGGTCAAAAATGGTTTTTAATACCGAAATGTTGGCCTACTGGAAAGTATGTACAGTATATGCCCTCAATACTTGGTCGGTGCTCCTTTGGCATGGAGGTGATCAGCCTGTGGCACTGCTGAGGTGTTATGGAAGCCCAGGTTGCTTTGATAGCGGCCTTCAGCTCGTCTGCATTGTTGGGTCTGGTGTCTCATCTTCCTCTTGACAATACCCCAAAGACACTCTTGGGTTTGGATCAGGCAAGTTTGCTGGTCATCAAGCGCAGTGATACTGTGGTTATTAAACCAGGTATTGGTACTTTGGGCAGTGTGGGCAGGTGCCAAGTCCTGCTGGAAAATTAAATCAGCATCTCAATAAAGCTTGTCAGCAGAGGGAAGCATGAAGTGCTCTAAAATTTCCTGGTAGATGGCTGCGTTGACTCTGGACTTGGTATAACACAGTGGACCAACACAGTTGCTCAGTGGTCCAAAGTCCTGCTTTCAGATGAAAGTAAATTTTGCATTTCATTTGGAAATCAAGGTCCCAGAGTCTGGAAGAAGAGTGGAGAGGCGTCAATTCAAGTTGCTTGCGGTCCAGTGTGAAGTTTCCACAGTCCGTGATGGTTTGGGAACCATGTCATCTGCTGGTGTTCCTAAACTGTGTTATATTAAGTGTTAACTACTAGGGTTGTCACGATACCAGAATTTGGACTTCGATACCGATACTTCGTGTAGTATTGCGATACTCTATACCAAAACTATACTTTGCCAACAATAATAAAAAAAAAGTTCTTCCATTTTCTGATGTGAGGCACGTGGTGTGATGAATTTTGAACCTCCATGTGCCTCACATTAACCCCTTAATGACCGGGCCATTTTGCACGTTAATGACCAAGGATTATTTTTTGTTTTTTCACGGTCACATTCCAAGAGTCGTAAAAAATGTTTTATTCCGTCGACATAGCCGTATAAGTGCATGTTTTTTGCGGGATGAGTTGTATTTTGTAATTGCACCATTTTTAGATGCTTATAATATGTTGATTAACTTTTATTAACTTTAATTTAGGAGAGAATTGAAAATAAGCAGCTATTCCAGCATTGATTTTCACGTTATAAATTTACGCCGTTTACTATGCAGCGTAAATAACATGTTAACTTTATTCTATGGGTCGGCACAATTACGGGGATACCAAATATGTATGGGTTTTATATGTTTTCCTACGTTTGCACAATAAAAAGCCTTTTAGAAATAAATTACTTGTTTTTGCATCTCCGCATTCCAAGAGACGTAATTTTTTTTATTTTTCCGTCGCTGTGCCGTATGTGGGCTTGATTTTTGCGGCCAATGTGTAGTTTTCATTAGTACTATTTTGGGGTACATAGGATTTATAGATTAACTTTTATCTAATTTTTTATGCGGGGAATGGGAGAAAAGAGAGAATTTTGACGTTGTTTTTTGCGGTTTTTTTTGGACGCCGTTCATCCGGCGGTTTAATTAATGTGTTCATTTTATTTTTCAGGTCGTTACGATCGCGGGGATACCATATATGTGTATGTGTTATTTGTTTTGACACTTTTACTAAATAAAACTACTTTTTGGGCAAAAAAGGTAGTTTTATTTGATTTTGACTGTAATTTTTTTTTCCACAAACGTTATCATTTTTTTTATTCCCATAAGGGGACTTCACTATGCGATGTGCTGATCGCATATATAATGCTTTGGTATACTTAGTATACCAAAGCATTATTGCCTGTCAGTGTAAAACTGACAGGCAACCTATTAGGTCATGCCTCCGGCATCGCCTAACAGGCAGATGCTGAAGACAGACCTGGGGTTCTTTGTTAGGCCCCCGGCTGCCATGGAAACCCGACGGCGACCCGCGATTTGTTTGCGGGGGCGCCGTTGGGGTGACAGAGGGAGCTCCCTCCCTCTGTCAAACACATTTGATGTCGCTGTCACTATTGACAGCAGCATTTAATGGGTTAAACTATCGTAATCGGAGCGCGCTTAGATTCCGGCAGTTGCAGCAGGAGACAGGCTGTGTATAACAGCCGTGCTCCTGCCGCTGATCGCGTGGGTACAGTGGCAGTACCCGCGCCTTCACAGGACGGATATATCCGTCCTCCTGCGCGAACTAGCAGCTGCAGAGGACGCATATATCCGTCCTTCGGCGTTAAGAGGTTAATAGTAATTAACCCCATCGTGTTCATCAGTCATAATGGACAACATTGGGTTAATGTGAGGTACATGATGGGGTTAATTACTATTAATGTGAGGCACGTGGAGGTTCAAAATTCATAATACCTCGTGCCTCACTTTAATAAGTGAGATCCGTTTCTATTTTATTTTACAACAGCACAAACATCATAAATGACACTATAAATTTTTTATTACGGTTGCGACCATATCGAATATGTGTGTTTTTTATGTATTGAGACTTATTTTAATGTTTATTGTAAAAGATTTGTTTTTTATTTAACATTACATTACTTTTATTTCTTTTTTTTACTTTTTTATTTATAAACTTTAATGTACTGGCATACAGTGAAGGAAATAAGTATTTGATCCCTTGCTGATTTTGTAAGTTTGCCCACTGTCAAAGACATGAACAGTCTAGAATTTTTAGGCTAGGTCGATTTTACCAGTGAGGGATAGATTATTTAAAAAAAATATAAGAAAATCACATAGTCAAAATTATATATATTTATTTGCATTGTGCACAGAGAAATAAGTATTTGATCCCCTATCAACCATTAAGAGTTCAGCCTCCTCCAGACCAGTTACACGCTCCAAATCAACTTGGTGCCTGCATTAAAGACAGCTGTCTTAAATGGTCACCTGTATAAAAGACTCCTGTCCACAGACTCAATTAATCTGTCTGACTCTAACCTCTACAACGTGGGCAAGACCAAAGAGCTTTCTAAGGATGTCAGGGACAAGATCATAGACCTGCACAAGGCTGGAATGGGCTACAAACCATAAGTAAGACGCTGGGTGAGAAGGAGACAACTGTTGGTGCAATAGTAAGAAAATGGAAGACATACAAAATGACTGTCAATCGACATCGATCTGGGACTCCATGCAAAATCTCACCTCGTGGGGTATCCTTGATCCTGAGGAAGGTGAGAGCTCAGCCGAAAACTACACGGGGGGAACTTGTTAATGATCTCAAGGCAGCTGGGACCACAGTCACCAAGAAAACCATTGGTAACACGTTACGCCGTAATGGATTAAAATCCTGCAGTGCCCGCAAGGTCCCCCTGCTCAAGAAGGCACATGTACAGGCCCGTCTGAAGTTTGCAAATGAATATCTGGATGATTCTGAGAGTGATTGGGAGAAGGTGCTGTGGTCAGATGAAACTAAAATTGAGCTCTTTGGCATTAACTCAACGCGCCGTGTTTGGAGGAAGAGAAATGCTGCCTATGACCCAAATAACACCGTCCCCACTGTCAAGCATGGAGGTGGAAACATTATGTTTTGGGGGTGTTTCTCTGCTAAGGGCACAGGTCTACTTCACCACATCAATGGGAGAATGGATGGAGCCATGTACCGTCAAATCCTGAGTGACAACCTCCTTCCCTCCACCAGGACATTAAAAATGGCTCGTGGCTGGGTCTTCCAGCACGACAATGACCCGAAACATACAGCCAAGGCAACAAAGGAGTGGCTCAAAAAGAAGCACATTAAGGTCATGGAGTGACCTAGCCAGTCTCCAGACCTTAACTTATGGAGGGAGCTAAGGATCCGAGTTGCCAAGCGACAGCCTCGAAATCTTAATGATTTACAGATGATCTGCAAAGAGGAGTGGGCCAAAATGCCATCTAACATGTGTGCAAACCTCATCATCAACTACAAAAAAGTCTGACTGCTGTGCTTGCCAACAAGGGTTTTGCCACCAAGCATTAAGTCTTGTTTGCCAAAGGGATCAAATACTTATTTCTCTGTGCACAATGCAAATAAATATATATAATTTTGACAATGTGATTTTCTGTTTTTTTGTTTTTTTTTTATATAATCTATCTCTCACTGGTAAAATTAACCTAGCCTAAAAATTCTAGACTGTTCATGTCTTTGACAGTGGGCAAACTTACAAAATCAGCAAGGGATCAAATACTTATTTCCTTCACTGTATATCTATATATTGATAGTACACAGGCAGTTGTTAGGACATACCCAATTATGCCCACACAACAGGAAATATGGTCAGACAGCCCTGGGGTCCTTCAATGAACCCTATGCTGTCTGCCCATATATGGTATGTCCCTCGATCGCATCACAGGGATTCCCTGTGACGCGGCATTCCACCCTTCCAATTTTCCTCTTGAATGCTGCAGTCCGCTTTGATCGCAGCATTCAAGGGAAAAGTGGCGGAGATGAGAGATTTCTCTGACCTCCACCGTTAGAGCGGGGCTGCGGCTGTGTAATACAGCCACTGCACCGCTCCTGACAGCAAGTGTGCGCGGTCAGAATGAGGTGATGCGGCCGGCACTGCACTAATGAGAGGCGGCGCTGGCACTGAAGACAGAGAACATGGGGTTGTTTTGTAGTGCGACTGCCATGTTCTGTCTTCATTGCCGCCGCTCATTAGTGCAGCGCCGGCCGCATCACCTCATGCTGACCGTGCGCGCACACTTGTCAGTACCCAGGAGCGGGGCAATGGATGTATCACACAGCCGCAACCCCGCTCTAACTACATGCATGTGTTACTATACTAAGCTGTGCGGCCGCACAGCTTAGTATCGAAATACATGAATTAACAGTATTGAACCATTTGAGGGTGCACGGTATCGAAATAGTATCGAAATTACGATGCATCGTGCAACCCTATTAACTACTAAATTACCCAAGACCTCCAGATGTTAACCCACAAGATCCCCAGATGTATATTGAAATGAACCCATTCATCACCTTAGATCATCAAAGCTATTATGTATTAATCGCTAAACCACTCTAAACAACCCTAAGTAAAAAATGTGTGGCATAATTTATGTAGAAAGTTGGCATAGTCCGTATAATTAGGGGAATTTTACACTCTCTGTTGTAAGCACTAATGCTGTGAAACATTTCAAAATCCTGCGTCTGCCTTGGTGTCTGAGGGTGAAGGCCCTTTTACATGGGCTAATGATCTGGCAAACGTGCGTTCATATGAATGCTCATTTTCAATCATTACCCTGTGTAAACAGGGCAACGATCAGCGATGAACGAGGAAACGTTCATCGGGTGATCGTATCGTATGTGCAGCACAAAATGATATCGTTGATGGCAGTACATCTCCCTGTGTAAACAAAGAGATGTGTTACCAAAATGATGGAAATGCATGGGGACGAACTATCGGAGTAACGATCGTTCGACCCTATACATTACTGATCATAGCTCCTTGTGAAAGGAGCAAACGAGTGCCGATCAACAAACTGTCTCGTTGATCGGTGCCCGTTTATATGGCCAAAATTGGCCTGTGTAAATGAACCGTAAAAGCTTCTTGAAAGCACACTGTGATTCTGGTTTGCCCCGTTAAGGGCTGATTCAGACGAACGTTGCGTTTTTGCGCGCGCAAAAAACGCGGCGTTTTGCGCGCGCAAAAATCACTTGACAGCTGCGTGTGTCATCCGTGTATGATGCGCTGCTGCGTGATTTTCGCGCAGCCGCCATCATAGAGATGAGTCTAGTCGACGTCAGTCACTGTCCAGGGTGCTGAAAGAGTTAACTGATCGGCAGTAACTCTTTCAGCACCCTCGACAGTGAATGCCGATCACAATATCGAGAAACCTGTTAAAAAAAAAAAGAAAAAGTTCGTACTTACTGAGAACTTCCCTCCCGGCCGTTGCCTTGGTGACGCGCCTCTCTTGACATCGGGCCCCACCTCCCTGGATGACGCGGCAGTCCATGTGACCGCTGCAGCCTGTGCTTGGCCTGTGATTGGCTGGAGCTGTCACTTGGACTGAATTGTCATCCCGGGAGGTCAGACTGGAGGAAGAATCCGGGAGTTATCGGTAAGTCAGAACTTCCTTTTTTTTTTTACACGTTCATGTATATTGGGATCGGAAGTCACTGTCCAGGGTGCTGAACCAGTTTAACTCTTTCAGCACCCTGGACAGTGACTATCTCGTGACGTCACGTACCGGAAATTTTTTTGCCGCGTTCGGCCAAAACAAGTTCGGCCGAACCCGGTGAAGTTCGGTTGTCCGGGTTCGCTCATCTCAAAGACACTCCGTTTGGATGTTTGGAAACAGAAAAGCACGTGGTGCTTTTCTGTTTACATTCATCCTTTTGACAGCTGGTGCGCTGTTTCAGTCGGTTTGCACGGAAGTGCTTCCGTGCGACATGCGTGGTTTTCACGCACCCATTTACTTCAATGGGTGCGTGATGCGCGAAATACGCGGAGATATTGAGCATGTTGCGCTTTTTGCGCAGCGGACAAACGCTGCGCAAAAAGCACGGACTGTCTGTACTGCCCCATAGACTTGTATTGGCACGGACCCAATACACGTTCGTGTGAATCCCCCCTAAAACTGATGTAATGCTTAGGCCTCAAAGATGTGTTGCAAAATATTTTAAAAAAATTAAAACATTTTTTAAAGAGACTCTGTCACTAGTTTATTAATGCCCTATTTCTTAACGAATCTAATAGACTGTATGATGCTGATAACTACAGTGTAAATTTTGTCCCAAAACTTTTATTATTTTCAAAGTTATTACCTTTTTCCAAAATATGCAAATGTGGCTATACTAGCCAAATGGGAGGTAACTCTTCATTTTCTCTGTTGGCAGTGTAATATGTTCTGTATGACGCTGTCCAATAGGCGTCATACAGTTCTCCACTTCCCTTCCCAGCCCAGCGTGAGCTTTAATCGCAAGATCACACTGTGTTGTCACTTCGGGCTGCAGGTCCTTCAATACAGTGACTCAGCGCTCCTCCAGGAAGACGGCTGGGAAGAGGAGAACTGTATGACGGTGATTGGATATAGTCATACAGAAAATAATAGACCACACACAGAGAAAACGAGGACTTACCTCCCATTTGGCAAGTGTAGGCTCATTTGCATATTTAGGAAAAAAGCTTTAAAACCTTAACTTTAAAAATAAGCGTTTTAGGACACAATTCAGTGACAGCGCCTATTAGATTAGTTAGGAGATAGGGCATTAATAAACTAGTGATATATCCTCTTTAAAGCTTTATGGAGTAAAATATAAGTTCTATCTTTGAATGAGTTCTTGTCATCTCGATGCATAAGCCTTAGATGTAAAAATATATTTAACTATTTCTTTCCCATTGTATAATTTGTCAGATCTCATCGGCAGCCTGTGGTTATGGCTTTACACTGCTATCGTCAAAGACAAGTGATCTCACAAAGGTGTGGGGAATGGGATTAAATAAGGATTCGCAAATAGGTTTCCATAGAAGCCGAAGAGATCGAAGTAAGCATTTTCCGCATAATATTGTCTTATAAACTGTAAACTGAGTTGAAGTCTTTGGTCTGTCTGACATGATAAATAAACATTTTAAAGAGAACCTTTCACCTGCCCATACATGTGCAGCATGTAATAGGCAGGGCTTCGCAAACACTTTCACTTGAAATTATTTTTCTAACTTCTTCCGTTATTTACATATCGGTGCCGTTATATCTGGCACCCGATATGTAAAGAAGCCCCTGAACTATCAATGGGGCGTTTCTATCTAACTAAATAGCAAGGGAGCGTGATCTCTTCGCTCTGACATTGTCCAATCCGCTTCGGACAGTGTCAAGGTGGCTTGTGCTGTGTTCCCTCCCGCGAAAACACACACACACTCACACACACACACAGAGAGCGCTCTCTGTAGAACCACCAGTCTGTGTGTGTTCTCGCAGGAGGGAACAAAGCGCAAGCCGCCCTGACACTGTCCGTAGCTGATTGGACAGTTTCAGAGCGAAGAGATCACGCCCCCTTGCCATTTAGTTAGATAGACACGCCCCATTGACAGTTCAGGGGCTTATTTACATATCAGGCGCCAAATATAACGGCACCGATTTGTAAATAACAAGTGAGACAGTGTTTGTGAAACCCTGGCCATTACATGCTTCACTCAGCTGCACCTGTATGGGCAGGTGAAAGGTTCTCTTTAATATCAGATTATGTTTTGAAGTGTACAGCCATATAATCAATCGAGAAAAAAAAATGCAGGCACTATTTTTCCTGCATGATTTTGCTTTTTATTTTGTCAGGGTAAGAACTGCAAGTGGTGTCTGATCGCTGACAAGCCTTAAAGAGGCTGTCACCAGATTTTGCAACCCCTATCTCCTATTGCAGCAGATAGGCGCTGCAATGGAGATAAGAGTAACGTTTTTTGTTTTTTTTTAAAACGAGCATTTTTGGCCAAGTTATGACCATTTTTATATTTATGCAAATGAGGCTTTCTAAAGTACAACTGGGCGTGTTTACAGTTAAAGTACAACTGGGCGTGTATTATGTGCGTACATCGAGGCGTTTTTACTTCTTTTACTAGCTGGGCGTTGTGAATGGGAGTGTATGATGCTGACGAATCAGCATCATCCACTTCTCTTCGTTAACACCCAGCTTCTGGCAGTGCACAGACACACAGCGTGTTCTCGAGAGTAGCTACTTACCTGCAAACGCTGATGCTGCTGCAGAATCAGCTGTAACCTCTGGTGCCGATGTGTCCTCGCTCGTCCGACACGATGCAGGACCTGGGGCAGGAAGTGAGTGACTTCACAGCGTGATCTCTCGAGAACACGCTGTGTGTCTGCACTGCCAGAAGCTGGGTGTTAACGAAGAGAAGTGGATGATGCTGATTCGTCAGTTCATACACTCCCATTCACAACGCCCAGCTAGTAAAAGAAGTAAAAACGCCTCGATGTACGCACATAATACACGCCCAGTTGTACTTTTACTTTAAACACGCCCAGTTGTACTTTAGAAAGCCTCATTTGCATAAATATAAAAATGGTCATAACTTGGCCAAAAATGCTCGTTTTTAAAAAAAAAAAAACGTTACTCTTATCTACATTGCAGCGCCGATCTGCTGCAATAGGAGATAGGGGTTGCAAAATCTGGTGACAAAGCCTCTTTAACACCTCCATAAATTTTAAAGTGTTTTTCCCATCAGGGACATTTATGACATATCCACAGGATATGACAGATAGATGCGGTTCCCACCTCTGGGACCCACACCTATCTCTAGAATGGGGCTGCCTAAACCCTGTGCTACCTTCTTCTGTTCTCGCTGCCTCCCGGCCACTTCCTGACTTTATGGTCGGGAGTTAGGAAAACTGCATAACTCACTGATCTACGCTGTTTCCATAAGTCCCGTAGTAGTGAATGGCAGTTACGGAAGCAGTGTAGCATGCGAGCTACGCTGTTTCTGTAACTGCTATTCAGTTCTATGGGACTTACGGAAACCGCGTAACTAAACCCCTTTAAGATGCGTGATCATTTAAGACAAGCGTACTTGTTGCAATTGGAGTCTGTGATTATAGACTGCAGATGTTTTGGCTAACTATACCCAGTTTTATACTGTCCGCAAATAGTGGGCCAAAATGTCGTTGCTTCATCGGAAAGTTCGCGTAGCATGTTCTTCGTGGTGAAGCAACTGGTTAAAGAAGTACTTCCATGAAAATTTGACCGTACTCGGACATATTGAATGTCCCATAGGAATGTATAGAGAAGCTGACTTCGAGTCCACACATATAAGGCTAGGTAGGATTCTAAGAGAGCAGTCACATGGGACAATGGAAGGAATGGGGCAGATAACCCTGGAATTAAGCACCTGGTAGGAGAAGGAACTACACTACTAGTTACCTCATTTACATTAGTATCGGAGGAGATGTTTTTGATGGGACTGCTTCTTTAAATAACTGGCCAGGTTATTACAATATGCAGCCAATTTTGGTCTGAAGTCACCATTTAGCCAACAATCCATAAACCCTGCAATATCAGGCCATCATCTTAAAATTAATGTGTGTTTGTATGAACTATTTATTAAAGGGGTTGTCCACAACTGGACAACTGATGACCTATCCTCAAGATGTTTATAATAAAAGCCTGATTTTGGTGATACGTTCCCTTTAAGGCTGTCACATAAATGAGTTTAGGGATTTTTGCCACATGTTGCAGTCGCATTTTTTCTATTACAAATGTAATTATTTGCAAAGGTATCATAGCTGTGGAGGAATTTTGAAACTGTGCTGCTTTTTATTATATAGTATATCTTAGATTTTAATTTTGTTTTGTATGTGCTTGTTGTGGATTAATATGAGTTAACCATTTCTCTATTATATGGGTGTATAAAGTTAGCTTTTTTTAATTTTATTTTTGATGTGTGTTCTTTTAAAGCTAAAGGTTATGAATATATCCTGGAGCCATCACCTGTCCCCCTACCGCTGGACAGACCACAGACTACACGAGTTTTGCAAGTTTCTTGTGGCAGAGCGCACTCCCTTATTTTGACAGATAATGAAGGAGGTAATTAAAATGACCTGAACATAACTACATTTCGTCTTTTTTAACACTAAAAGGTATATTTGTGACTTTTTAAAATTGGCAACAGGGCAGGTGATGGTGTAAAATAATCTAGCACATACTCGCCCCCCTGAAGTGCACCCCTGTCAAGCGCTGAGACACACGGCTCCTGCTCCATTCATTAGTCACGTGCCGATGCAGCCAATTGCTGGTCTCAAGTGGTCACGTGCTGCCCAGTGGTCACGACCGATGAACAGCACGTGACCATTGCAGGAGTTTGCCAAACCGGAGCTGTGGAGAACAGGGCCTCCGCGCTGGAGCAGGGGGCACTTCAGGAGGTAAGTATCTGATAAATTACTCTACACCATCCCTTCCCCTGCTGGCGATTTTGAAAAGTCCTGGAAAACCCCTTTAAACGAGTTGTCTGCCTTAGCAAATCTCTGTCAGGCTGTCTGGATGTGATAGAAGCCCTTTGGAGCACCCAACTCGTCTCTGCATTACATGGATGGCCTGTTGATTTTAATGGGTGCTTTGTAATTATTCACTTCTACAGCGTAGCTGCAGAAAATTAAAGCTTGCTGGCTGATTCCCCTGGCTTTAAAGCTGGATGACATTTTAAATATGATGGGGTATATGGAGTAATATTGCCTGGTACCCTCCGGTTGTGCCCCTCTGCTGTGGATCCGCCGTTTTATAGGTCCCCTCTGTGCTGTCCCAAAATAGCCGCAGCGCTTCTTGGACTACAAGTCTGAGATACTCCCACTGTTCTTGGATTGGCCGGAGCTGCTCACGTGAGCAGTTCCATCCAATCCATGAACAGAGGGAGTGTCTTAGACTCGTGTGAGAAGCGCTGTGGCTATTTTGAGACAGCACAGAGGGGACCCTAAAACAGCGGATCCATTGCAGAGTTGGGGGCAACTGGAGGGCACCAGATAATATTATTCCATACACCCCTTCACATTTATAATTTTGTCCTGTGACCCAGAGGGTCACTTTAACTACATAACAAACCTGGCTTTCATAGAACCTTATTATGGGTACCCCTGGAAGACCTCAACAGCAGGAGTACCAGGAATGTTGGAATGAGTGCCTTCACTGCCTAGAACACCAGGGATGTAGATTGTTAACCCCTTTACTGCTCTAGATAACCAGGGATGCAGACATTAACCCTTTATCTGCCATAGACAATTTGGAATGTTACCATTTACCCCTTTACTGCCCTAGATCAGCAGGGACACTATAGAACTATTTATCTGGATTCTTTGGCGCACTGTGTATTCGACAGCTATTGTAAAGGATCTGCCAGGCACAGCTTCGGGGTTAACGCCCATAGATAATCAGTCTGCACCTGCTTCTATGTCTGTGAGACTGACTCCATCTTCCACCACTCAGGGTGGCAGGCTTAGGAGTGGGAGAACCTATCACAGCCTGGCCAGACGGAGCTAGCTCCCGCCCTCTGTCTATTTATACCTGCCTTTCCTGTTCCTCCTTTGCTTGTGATTCTTCTCGTTTGGTTTCCTGGCCCTGCTGCAGCTTCTTGTACCATTGTCCTTGCTTCATATTGACCCCGGCTTGCTGACTGCTCTCCTGCTCTGCGTTTGGTACCTCATACACTCCTGGTTTGACTCAGCTTGTTTACTACTCTTCTGCTCTGCGTTTGGCACCTCGTACTCTCCTGGTTTGACTCGGCTTGTTCACTTCTCTTGTTGCTCACGGTGTTGCCGTGGGCAACTGCCCCTTTCTCCCCCTTGCTCTGTGTACCCTTGTCTGTTTGTCTGTCGTGCACTTATTGAGCGTAGGGACCGTCGCCCAGTTGTACCCCGTCGCCTAGGGCGGGTCGTTGCAAGTAGGCAGGGACTGAGTGCTGGGTAGATTAGGGCTCACTTGTCTGTCTCCCCACCCCTGTCATTACAGCTATATGGCTAATTTTTTAGGTGCTATATGACATTTATTTGATGTTGCTTTGTATTGCTTGGGTTAAGTGAACAGGTATTTAACTTCTCACTAGCTTCAAAGACTTATAAGTGGCCTATATTGTACATGATGTGAACGGCGCTGTTATGTAGATTTGCGAGACTTCGCCTGCTATGCTGTAAATCACAGAGAAGTGCAGGGAAGTGGTCAGGATTCTGAATACACATCACGTCCTGGCTGGAGGTAATGTATATTCATTGTCATGACACTGCAGTAACGTTATAGTGTGTTTATGTGGCTGCACATAGCGATATAGCTATATCGCTATGTGCTGTATAAATGAATGGAGAGAAGTGTATGACGCTGCTTGGTCAGCGTCATACACTTCTCTCCACAACGCCCACTTGGCCAAAAAGTAAAACATGCCCAGTTGTCCATTGAGAAACTCATTAGCATAAAGCTACTATAGGTCATAACTCCGTCAAAAATGATCGTTTTTCTAAATAAAAAACACTGCTGTAATCTACATTACAGCGCCGATCACATGTACAATATAGGCCACTTATAATGTGGTGACAGAGCCTCTTTAAGGCCCTTTTACACTGGTCAATTATCAGGCAAACGAGCGTTCAAAGCATGCTCGTTCCCGATAATTGCCCGGTGTAATCAGGGTGGCGATCAGCAGATAAATGAGCACACACTCGTTCATCTGCTGATCGCATCGTTTTAAAAGTGTATGGCAGCACGTTTCTCTGAGATGTGCTACCGACATGAAAAATGTATGGGGACGAGCGATCGGAGTAACGACAGCTCGTCCCCTTGTGAAAGGAGCAAACTATCGCCGATCAACGAGCTGTCTCGTTGATAGGCCGCTCTTTTTCACGGCCCAGGACGGGCAATGTAAGAGGACTTTTAAAGGCTACATTGCTGATCACCCCAGTAATTCATTATTGGTAAATCTAATTGGGGCAAAAAATGTTTAATGCGTAAAAAGAGCCGCATTTGACTAACCTACTGTAAAAAGTTTGCAATGTGTCTTTAGGCTTAATAGAAGGATTCTAGTGGGAAGATGAGAAATCCGTAGTGAATAGTGATTTGGTAAACTGACTTGGTAGCGATCTTTTGGAAACTTGGTAAATTACTATAAAAATCAAATAATTTAAAGGAGACCTATCAGAATTTTTTTTAAACGCCCTTTACTGTACATTTAGGCCCCATGCACACCACCGTGCACATAATCACGGCCCGCAATTATGGGCACGGACAGACACTCACATTCTCTGCCCATGCTCCCATGCAAAGTATGGAAGCACGGCCCGTAAAAAGCAAAAGAACGGACATGTTACATAATCTTCTGAACATTTCTACGGCCCGGACACCTTCCCGCAAATATACGGCAAGGTGTCCGTGGTCAATAGAAGTGAATGTGTCCGTAATTGCAGACCGTAATTACGGTCCACAGTTATGGACGATTTTTACGGTCGTGTGCACGGGGCCTAAAAGTGTGAAGAAAATGTTTCAATATCTTTCGGTAAATTGGGGTTGGGGATAAGATTCTCCTTTTTACATCTGGTTAGGAAGAATATGTCATACCTTCTATAATTTGACACAAAAGTGTTTTAACATTGAATATCTTTTGGTAAAATGTGACTTATACAGCATACTGCAGTTTAATGCCAATTTTATGCCGATTTTATTATTTCATCATGTGGATAATATTTTAGTCATTTCTGTTCTCTTCCATAGTTTCATTTTATCCCAACCGCTTTATACTGCGTAAAAACAACCGTGAAAAAATGCTACCTTGACCCATTACGTGATTAAGATCTTAATGTACCTTACAAATGTAAAAACATTTCTTAATATTTTCTATGCGGAGATATGACCCCTTGAGGTTACAGGCCCAAAGTCTATTCTGAATTTTACCCATCTCAAATTTATGCCAGGACCTTATTTACTTTTATTATTGCAGTTTTCAGTTTTGGGAATAATTCCTATGGACAGTGTGCAAGACGAATTGTTGAAGGAGAGATTTACAGGTAAGAAATATTAAAATGGACAGCAAACCTAAAGCCTACCTTTTCTACAGCACATTTATTGTGCAGTTGAACATAATCTGTTGCATATAAACAACCGTTTAACTCTTGTATTGCTGTTCCATGGAATAATCCAAAATGTCTCCCTCATGATCGTTAATTTATCTTGCATATCTTTCATTTCTGCTAAGCTCCTAAAACATTTACTTGCATATATTAGGGATATATTGGACCTGTTTTTAAATGCTGGACTTCTACAGACTATTTTCTTTAGGTTTCTTGTCCCTTTAAATAAATGGATGACCTTGTTATTATTTCTCTAATAACTTGAATATGTTTATGTATTTGTGTAACACACTTGTTAATGATATGAGAGACGTTTACATAATTACTATTCATAATAGTAAACTTCGTCACAAACCAAAACCTAAGGCCTTATTCACACGACAGGGTCCGAGTGTCGGCCGATAAAAACGGCCGTTTTTCCTGGCCGTTTTGCATCCATTCCAATTCTGTTCCGGGCCGTGTTGCCGTTTTTGACCCGTTTTGCATCCGGTTTTTTTCCCTGTCCGTTTTAAAATCGGATGAATTTCATTTAAATTTGTTGCCACACACAGCCCTCTGTAGCTAATGCCACAGCCCCCCTGGTAGATAATGCCACAGCCCCCCTGGTAGATAATGCCACAGCCCCCCTGGTAGATAATGCCACAGCCCCCCTGGTAGATAATGCCACAGCCCCCCTGGTAGATAATGCCACAGCCCCCCTGGTAGATAATGCCACAGCCCCCCTGGTAGATAATGCCACAGCCCCCCTTGTAGATAATGCCACAGCCCCCCTTGTAGATAATGCCACAGCCTCCCTGGTAGATAATTCCACAGCCCCCCTGGTAGATAATTCCACAGCCCCCCTGGTAGATAATGCCACAGCCCCCCTGGTAGATAATGCCACAGCCCCCCTGGTAGATAATGCCACAGCCCCCCTGGTAGATAATGCCACAGCCCCCTGGTAGATAATGCCACCGCCCCCTGGTAGATAATGCCACCCAGCCCCCCTGCAGGTAATGCCACCCAGCCCCCCTGCAGGTAATGCCACCCAGCCCGCTGCAGGTAATGCCACCCAGCCCGCTGCAGGCTGCACCGCCCCTTCCAGGAGAAGTCACTGACTTCAATGTCCATATATGGACAGTGTAGTCACTGACTTCTCCTGGAGAGGAATCCCCGACCACAGGGTCGGGGATTCCGCTTCAGAAGTGAGTGAAGCCACTGTGTCCATATATGGACAGTGTGGTCACTCACTTCTTCTGTAGCGGAATCCCCGGCCACAGGGTCGGGGATTCCGCTTCACAAGTGAGTGACGTCACTGTATCCATATATGGACAGTGTAGTCACTCCTCCTGTAGCGGAATCCTCGGCCACAGGGTCAGGGAGTCCGCTTTAGAAGTGAGTGACGTCGCTGTGGCCATATATGGACAGTGTAGTCACTCACTTCTCCTGTAGCGGAATCCCCATTCCCTGGCCGGGGATTGGGGATTCCGACTCCTACAGGGAGCAAAAAAAGACCCTCCTTCTCCTCACATGCACTCTGCACTGTGAGGAGGAGAGAGAGCGCGAGCGACTGAAGACACGTCCGTCACTCGGGGCACATTCTGGTGATGGCCGTGTATTACCTGGCCCCATAGACTTCTATGGGAGCCGGGCGGCCGAAAATAGGGCATGTCCCATTTTTTGACGGGCAGGTTTCCCGGGCCGTCAAAAAATCGGTCGTGTGAATAGCCCCATTAGGGGTCTATTGTACCTACTGCAGCCGTGTGACAGTCGTTTTATGAACGGCCGTCACCCGGCCGGGAAACCCTGTCGTGTGAATAAGGGCTTAATTGCATATAATACAAAAACAAGCAGGTAAAAAAATGCAGTTCTGTATGCACACAAGAAAATACTGATATCCAAGACCTGTTCTAGAGACCAGTCGCGTCTCACTGCAACTGTGAACTTTATTAGTTCTGTGACCTTTAAGCTGAGTCTGAAAGGCTTATGCCGCACAACCAGAATACATTTCACAAAGTATTGCAAGAGACGTGAATGCTGTCTTTTACTTGTGTTGGATGTTTTCTCTAGTAGAACAATAAAATACAAGTTGATAAAAATTTGCAAAAGTAAACCAATAATGAGTTTTCCCTTCTACGTCAGTTAGGCTATGTTCACATCTGCGTCAGGGCTCCATTCCGTCTGAGCTTTCCGTCGGAACGGAGCCCTGACTGACACAAACTGAAACCATAGGTTTCCGTTTCCATCAAGATTGATTTCAATGGTGACGGATCCGGTGCCAATGGTTTCAGTTTGTCTCCGTTGTGCAAGGGTTCCATAGTTTTGACGGGATGAATACCATAGTCCACTACGGTATTCATCCCATCAAAATGATGGAACCCTTGTACAACGGAGACAAACTGAAACCATTGGCACCGGATCCGTCACCATTGAAATCCATGGTGATGGAAACAGAAACCTATGGTTTCAGTTTGTGTCAGTCAGGGCTCAGTTCCGACGGAAAGCTCAGTCGGAACGGAGCACTGAGGCAGATATGAACAAAGCCTTAGGTGCTATCTCTCTCATCCCAAAGTCAAATAACCTGGAACCCTTTACCACACCTCATTAACTGCCGTATACCATTAGGCTGGGTTCCCACGGGTCGGATGTGCTGTGTACAACTATGCAGCATATCCAACCTAGAACCCGCAGCACATTTCATTCGAAAAAACACACCACATTGTGGTGCAGCTTTTTGAGCGGAATTTCCGCCTTGGAAAGCACCGCTTGAAAAAAAAGTTTATACTTACCCTGGGCCGTAGTCATGGTGACGCGTGCCTCAATCGTCCGTGAAGTCCGGCCTCCTGGGATGACGCTGCTGTCCATATGACCGCAGCTGCCTGTAGTTGGCTGCAGCAGTCGCATGGGATGAAACGTCATCCCAGTAGGCCAGCCTGGAACAAGAACAGAAGAAGGCGTCGCTATGACAATGCCCTGGTGGTAAGTATAACTTTTATATTACTTTTAAACCAAATAAAGTTTTCTCTTTAAAGTTTTCACTGTGGGACACTGTACAATGGTATAGACCGCTGACACTAGGTTAACATAAAAAAAAATATGTGGTTCTGCCCAGTGGGCCATGCCCTCTCCGTAGGAGGTAGACATGTCCTGCACTGCAGGCAGTTCTGCTAGATTTTTTATTTATTTTAATTTCTTTTTTTAGGTACAGGGTGCGAGTCCCTCGTGTGTTCTACTGCGGGCACTGGGCAGAATTGACTCCCTCTGTTTCATTGGATGCCTGCCATTTTGGTGGATGCTATTTACACTGATCCTCAGTGGATGCCCACCACTTAGGTAGATGTTCCCTGCCTTGGTCACCCAATCCCTTATTAATACCGCATCGGCAGTCGAGGATGCCGCACAGCCACACCACGTGTGTGCATTGTCCGAGGGGGTGCCAGGCTGCGTCTGAAGACGACTGATAGGTATGTCGTCCTCATTCTATCCACCATTACCCAGGGGGATAGCGGGAAAAGAGCAATTCTGCGGGTGCTTCAGACAATGTCAGTGCGCCTAATGGCATAATAGTAAATGGAAGTTTTTTTTTTTCCTGAGGTTTTGTATCCTTCCTAAGTGATTTTTAGCACTTATGTGCCGGCAGTTGCAAGGTTCACAGTACCTGTATTATCTTCCGGTGTTTCCACACACCGCGGTGTTCCGCCGGCGATGCCATTAGTTCAGGCCTTGGCTTCAGCTCTCTGCTAGGCCACAAGCTGGCTACGCCCCCACTCGCTCCCGCCCGATTTCCACTCCTGAGTCACACACCCGTCATGTCCAACCATCGCGGCATTGGCTCGGCCGGAGGGGAGGGGTTTTGTTTTCCTCTGACGCTATCTTCACTCTATCGCCGGTAGTGAACGCCAAAGTACACTGAGCTGGTGTGCAGAAGACATACAGCGCTGGGAAAGTTTCTGCTTTGCGGGGGACACAGCACCTAGGGGATCTGGTAGGGTAGCCGCTGGCTGTAGTTTTTTTGTTAAGGTCTCATAATGTGTCTTCAAAGAGGAAAGCTCCTAAGGCCCAAAACCCCCACACCATTGTAACGCACTTTGCATGTACGCGGTACAGTACAAAATTTCCATGTGAGCTCCTATGGCTGGTGAGCATGTTATCCCCCCAACGGGCACCCAGGAGTTTGATAATCTCGCCCGCCTCTCTCAGGCACAGGCGGATACTTTGCAACGCTTTTCTCAGCAGCTAGCATCTCAAGTGTCTGGCCCCTCTCAGGCCTCAGAGCCCATTCAAGCACCCAGGCATTCTTCCCTTGATCACACTCATTCTAGTTCTCCTAGAGTATCCCGCAAGCGGGCCAGAAAATCAAAGAGAGATCATTCCTCCTCTGATTCCCCTTTGGACAAAAATTCTTCAGGTGTCCTTGATTGCTTTTATTCAAGAGATATGTCTGAATCCGCTTCTTCAGGCAGCGTCTCTCCCTCAAATTCGAAGTTTAAGTATAATAGAAGCGAATATCTTTCAGTCGGTGAGGGAGATCCTTAAGATTGCGGATGATCCTGCTAAATCCCCTCAGGATGAGTTATTATTGCCTCGCCACAGACGCCCCCCCCCCCCCTGGTCTTTCCAGAACACAAAGGATTTCACAAACTGTTTTCTGATGCATTGAAGCACCCTGACTGCCCATGCCTGTGTTCAAGACTATGGACTATATGTTTCCATTCTCTGAGTGTATTTCCAAATGGTCAGCTCACCCCAAGGTAGATGTTCCCATGGCCTGGCTTTCTGAAAATACCTTACCAGTTGCAGATACTTCCGCCTTCAAGGATCCAGTTGATGCCAAAATGGAGTCTATGGCAAAAGCCACTTTCAGCATGGCTGCGGCTTCCATCAGACCCTCTTTTGCCGCATATTGAGTCAGCTCGGCTAGTATTGAACTAGCTACTCAACTACAGACCTTGATTGATTCAGGGGACTCTCGTGGATACCTTCCTGCTAGCTGCACAGCTTTTGCAGATGTCTAAATACGTCTGTGACGTCTCTTCCCAAGCTGCCCAACGGTCGGCTAAGGCCTCGGCTAATGTGTTGACTGTCCGCAGGGCCAGTTGGAGTAGGAACTGGGATACTGACAGTGCCTCTAGGAAGAAGGTTTTCGCCCTTCCTTTTGTCCAGGATCTCCTTTACAGCCCTGACCGGGTCCAACTAATTTCTCCGATTACAGGCGGTAGGAGCACTTTACTGCCATGACGTCGTTAAAGGCGCCACCCAGTTCCCAGTACCAGAAGACAGAGGTAGTTTAGTTAATTTTGGAACTTGACTCCACGTCAGAGGCAAAACTCACGTGACTCCCCTCCCTTCTGGACGCAGAGGTTTTCCTTCCGGTCTAGAAACTCCTGGCAGCCCTGCAACAGATTACCAGACCTGCTTCGGCCCAGCGGACTTGCACAGCCTGAAGTTTTGCCCTCACACGAGCTGCTCCCTCCTTCCAGGAGACATGGCTCAAAAACATCGAAGACGCCTGGGTGCGAGAGGTTGTGTCGACAGGCTACAAAATAGAGTTTTCTTCTCCCCCACCCGGGTATTTTCTCCTGTCAACATCCCCTTTTGTTCCACTCCAGGGCTCAAGCTTTTTCTTGAGCCTTTCAAAGCCTCCTCCAATAAGGAGTAATTTTTCCAGTACCAACTCCAGAACTATTCATGAGGTTTTCATTCAAACCTTTTCACTATACCAAAGTAGGACGGATCCCTTCAACCCATTTTGGATCTAAAACGTCACAACCGACATGTGAAGGTCTGGAGGTTTCACATGGAGTCCCTGCGATCGATGGTGGCTTCCTTGGTGGTGGACAAGTTCCTGTCTTCAATAGACATCAAGGATGCCTATCTTGACGTTCCCATTGCTCGAGTACATCAGCGTTTCCTGCACTTCGTGGTGGGTTCTGAACATTTCCAGTCTGTGGCTCTTCCCTTTGGGCTGGCCATGGCTCCAAGGGTCTTCACCAAGGAAATGGCAGTGCCCACGGCTCTCTTCAGATCCAGGGCAATAGCGGTTATCCCACACTTGGTCAACTTTCTGGTGAAGGCACCTTCCAAACAGGACAACTTGGACATCTCAACATTACACTGGATTGCCTTCCCAGATTCAGATGGCTGATCAACACTTCCAAGTCTGGTACTCGGAGAGTGGAGTTTCTAGGGATGGTCCTAGATACATAGGCTGCCAGGATATTCTCATCCAAGGACAAGATCACACCGCTCAGACAGGGAGAGACAGTACTCTGCAAGAATGCTCCTTGTTTCATGCAGAAGCGGATGGAAGTCCTGGGGGCGATAGTCTCAACCTTAGGGACAGTTCCATTTGCTCAGTTTCACTCCCGATCTCTACAGCTGGCAATCCTATCATGTTGGGACAGGTCTCCGGACGACTCGGATCTGATGACCCGTAGCCCCCTTCAGTCAAGAAGGAACTGCTGTGGTGGATGTCCTTCATCTGTATTTCTCAGGGAAGGCCCTTCACTACTCTACACTGGCAAGTCATCACAGCGGACCCAAGCTTGTCCGGCTGGGGGCGGTTTTCGTCCGTTTCACAGTCCAGGGCATTTGGTCTGGCCCAAAGGCTCCGCTCCAGATCAACATTTTGTAACTGAGGGCCTGTCACGTAGGGTTCGTGGACCCACTGGGCCGTATCGTCTTGGCTGTAAGGCAGCTGGCCAACAGGACGCAGGTTAAAGTCTATAGTTTGTATAGGTACCTGTGGCAGCTCGGACAGTAGCAAGGCAGGCTTGGCAGGAACTTGGCAGCAGGTGAACGACAGTCGTGGTATACAGCACAGCACGACACTAGATCAGGATACAGGCATAGGATACAGTAACAGGAACACTGGGAGCAGGAAACACTAGGAGGCCATATGCAAGAAAGACTAGGAATACACAACAGAGCTCAGGCAAAGAACTAGGGGGCTGGACCGCTCTTATAGTCCAGAGTACTCACGGGTCAAGTTTCATGAACGAGCGGGCACGAGCGTGCGCGCGCACCCTACGGGATCCGGCTGTGGTGAGTAGACGCGAGCGCTGGCTTCTCCTGAGAAGGAGGCTGGGGACAGCGCTTGCCGACTCGTGGCTGCGGCTGTCGGGGAGAACGGAGCTGACCCCCCCGCAGCCACGGACATTACAGGACCATCTTTCTGGGCCCTGTCTCAATGGACGTCTCATCTCCAGGGTCTTTCCGTGCGGATACAGACCGACAACTCTATAGCAGTGGGGTACCTCAATCATCAGAGCGGCACAAAAAGCAGGGCCGTATGGAAGGAAGCCGCCAAGATCCTACGCCGGACAGAAGAAAACGTCCAGCAATCTCTGCAGAATACATCCCAGGAGTAGACCACTGTGAGGTGAATTACATATGATGGGAACGTCTGGACCCCGGAGAATGGTCTCTTCATCCAGAGATATTTCGCCTTATTTGCCCTCAGCGTGGCTTCCCGTACGTGGATCTCTTCACCTCTCACCTCAACCACGAGTGTCCGGACTACGTCCCCGGAGCCAGTGATCCCAGGTCCATAGAAGCGGTAGTCCTTCAGCCTCCTTTATCTTTTTCCACCTCTTCCACTCCTGCCTCACGTGCTGAAGAAAGTCAAGGACGCAGGAATTCCAGCCATTCTGGTGTCCCCAGACTGGCCTTGCAGAGCTTGGTATGTGGATCGCATGTTCCTGTTGCAGACGCCCTTGGCTACTTCCTCAGCGGCATGTCCTCCTTTCCCAAGGCCTGATTTTCTACCTTGCTTTACCTTTGGCTGCGTTTGTTAGCTTGGCTTTTGAGACAGTGGTTCTGAAGTTCAGAGGTTTTTCTGATCCGGTCATTCAGACCATGATAAGGGCCCAGAAGACTCAATCCCAAAGGATTTACCTTCGTACCGGTTGGCTTATTTTAGGTGGTGTGCATCCCATCTGTTCCACCCCCTCCGTTTTTCCATTATGCGTGTTCTGGTTTTCCTCCAGGTGGGGTTGGATCAGGGACTCAGGTTGGCTACCCTAAAGGTGTAGGTCTCAGCCCTATCTATTTTTTCCAACCCAGTTTGGCCTTCTTCATTTCAATTTCGACTTTCTTGCAGGGAGTCACACACTGTTCTCCTACTACCCGGTCTTCTCTGAAGCCTTGGGATCTCAATCTGTTCCTTGATGCTCTCCAGGCTGCAACTTTTGAACCATTGCAGGAAGTTTCACTCAGGGTCTTATCCTGGAAGGTGGTTTTCCTTGTGGTGATCACCTCTATCCATAGAGTTTCTGAACTGGCAGCCTTGTCCTGCAAACCTCTGCTTACGGTTTTTCATCAGGACAAGGTGGTGCTTCGTCCGGTGCCATCCTTCCTGCCTAAGGTGTTTTCTTCCTTCCATCTTAATGAAGACATTGTCCTTCCCTTGTTTTGTCCAAAACTACCTCATCAGAGGGAACATTCTTTACACTGTCTGAATGTCGTTCGGGCCTACATTGCAGTGACCGATTCCTTCCGGAAGACGGACTCCCTTTTTGTTGTTCCTGAAAGTCCTTTTTAAGGGAGGCCCGGCTTCAAAAGCCACCATTGCTAGCTGGATCCGTTTTGGCCATAAAAAGGGCCTACTTTGCTAAGGGTAGGGAACATCCATTCCGGGTCACTGCTCACTCTACTAGGGCAGTTGGTGCCTCCTAGGTGGTGCTGCGGCATCAGGCTTTGGCACTCGAAGTCTGTAAGGCCACCACCTGGGCCACGTTGCATACCTTCTCGAGGTTTTACCAGATCCATTCATTGGCTTCGGCCGATGCCAGTTTGGGTTGGATGGTGTTGCACGCAGCTGTGGTTTTGGCTGCTCGCATGGCTATGATTCTTTTTGGCCAGCCTAAGGGACCCATCCCATGGTACTTTGTCCCCCAGTGAATACTTTAACAAGAAAACAGTATTTTTGTGCTCGCCAGTAAAATCCCTTTCTCGTTGAATTCACTGGGGGACACAGATCCCACCCTACTTCTTTTATTTTTTGGGTTTCTTGAGGTTATTTTTCACATTTGTACTTGGTACAAACTGAGGAGCTGAGTGCTCAGCAGAGGGTATAGCCAACTGAGTGGGGCCACACACTTTTTTTTTTTTATATTAACTTATTGTAAGTCCTCCTTGTGACAGCGGCCTATACCTGTACTGTGTCCTCCAGTGAATTCAAAGAGAATGGGATTTTACTGGTAAGTACAAAAATCCAGTTTTTCTGTTTTTTTTTCCTGAGTTGCGATTTTTGCAGCAGAATTTCTTCCGCAATAGTTGCAACACTTGACTATTTGTTGTGGGTTTTACATCCCCATTGATTTATTTTTCTTTATCAAAGATTTTTATTTTGAAAATATAACAGTATAAAAACATTTCACATATTTGCAAAAAAGAAGAAAAATTTGCACGTAGTGCAATATATTAACTTTCATATTATAATAACAATATATAACATATAAATATATGTATATGAACATCATTAGGAGGTAGCCTCCCAACCATCAAGATTGAGTAGAAATAGAAATGTAACGGTAATAACTGTACCATGTTCACATCAAAACAGTGCAATATTCAGGGGACCAGTCCCCCATTAAAGTAAGAGTTGGCATGTATAAGTGCACTTTTAAATGTATAGACACACAACACAAAACACCAGACGACAAAGGGAACACATACAGACAAAGCGCACTCCGTTAGGCTATATAAGCCTTTTAGAACATTCCATCCAGCCAGAGAGGTAGATCCGCACCACCCCGGAATCCAGACCATACTGCCCAAGTGTGGACAAAGAGCACTGATTTGCCCCTATCAGCGGACAGCAACTCCTCCATCCTCATATCCCCATTGATTTAAATGGTGAAAACCCGCAACAGAAAAGCATTGAAAAGGCAGCATAAACTGACATGCTGCAGATTTTTTCCCACAGCGTGGTCAATTTATGAACGTTTTCGCTTTGTTTGTTTCCCACAGCGTGGGCATGAGATTTTCGTAATCTCATTCACTTTTCTGCTACTGTAATTGCTGCGGAACTCGGTTTCAGTCCCGCCATATACTCGCAAGACTTTTTACTTTTGGTTTGTGCCAGAGAGCAATTGGGGTGGGGATATGCACATCTCTGATATTGGTATACTTGATGGAGTGTTTGCCTTTTGACAACACAATTTCAGATCTGTGGTCATTTACCGGCAACATTATAAAAGCTGTATCTTTTTTTTTTTTCTTTGATTATAACCTGACTTGAGACTTAGTGTGAATGAACCAACACAAAAAAACTAACTTTTGCTTTTAAAATAAGTCTCTGCACAAGGTGTGCCAAAAATTTGACAGTGTAAAGGGTTAACCCAAGGTAAATAAATGCACAAAACACTTATTGTTGTTTTTTTTTTTTTGCTAGTGAAAGCCAGTTGATTCACAGAGTCAAGCAGCTTGACAGCAGAGTTGTTCAGGTAAGGTACAATGCCACTGTTTAAATTATTGCAGCTGCTGAAAACCTAGGCTTAAAAACGGCTGATTGCCTACTGAGTTGTAAAGCTGGCTAGACAAACAAAATAAGACGTCCAAAATCAGTTTACAGCATATCCACAGGATATGCCATAAAGGTCAGATAGATACGGGTCCCACCACTAGGACCAGCACCTATCTCTAGAACAGGGTCCCCTAAATCCTGTTCTACCTTTTTCGGCACCTGCTGGGCAAACCCCTTTATTATAACCGTTTTGGTCAACCATCGCTAGCTAGTTCACAATGGCTGACGACAGAATACTCTCTGCCAAAATGTTAGTTTGGATTTTTTTCGATTGTTGGCTGAAACTACACGTAGTCTTTTTTTTTTATTATTTATTTGGTTTTATCTCTCTAATCTGCCACTTTAGTCTGGCATGTTGATGATGGTCTGATCGTTCATACAAACGATCCAATGTATGCTTGACTGGCTTTGTTCTGGCCAATACTAATCTTATGTGTGTCGATTAGCTGTAAAACTTATTGGGGCAATGTTGGGTCCTGATTTCTGCATAATGGGATAATAGATGCTTTTTTAAGAAGATAAAACCTTTAGTCCGCTCAGAGATGATGTAGGTAGACAACGACACCCTTGCTATACAGGTCAGAACTTTACAAGTTAACACACATACACAAATGTATTTATTTATCTGAAATTATGGGAACATCATGGGGGTTAATGACGTGCCTGTCTTGCCTGAAAAAATGGCACCATATTTCTTAACATTATGTTCTCATAATAGATCAACCACCATCAAGACCATTGGACAGTATGGGTACATATTTATTGTAAGCATCTTCTAATTCTAAAACATTTCGTCTGATGCTGGAGTATTTCTATTAAATAAAAATCAAATTACATAACGCATTGTACAAACCTAAAACCCCGATATATCACACAAAAAAAGCAAAACTTTTTGTTTTCACGTAACTGAGCAGAAATAGAAAAAAAGGTTTTCTAGCCAGTAATTCCACTCCCAACTATGTACTAATTGCTCAACTGTGTCTTGTCATCAATGGGCAAAAATACCCTGGTACTAAAAAAAGGGGGAAACGGTCTCAACATGGTTTGAAATGTTTTTTTGCTTTTCAAGACATTTTGGCAGCTATTACAATTTGTCTTTGTGTTTGCAGGTTGCATGTGGACAAGATCATTCTCTGTTCAGGACAGAGCGAGGAGAGGTTTATTCATGTGGCTGGGGAGCTGATGGGCAAACAGGTCATTTTCAAATGAGTTTAAATCTTGTTTTAGATTTATTTTTGTTACATTTGTAAAATGTGTCATATAATATAAACAAACCCTGTCATTTCTCCTCCTTGAGACTCTAAATAATGTTTTGTGGGGCTAGTTAAACTGTACCTCAAATTATATGGAAAAACTATTAGTAGGCCCTGTTCACACAGAGTTTTTTTGCAGGAGGAAAATTCTGCCTCAAAATTTTGAGGCAGGTTTTGACCTGTCTGCACGCCGTTTGCCACGATTTTCGCTGCGTTTTTCGCAGCGATTTTCGATCGCACCCATTGAGTGCTACGGGCAAAAAACTCAGCGAAATACGCTTTCTCTGCCTCCCATTAATGTCAATGGGAGGTCAGAGGCGTAAATGCCCGAAGATAGGGCATGCCGCTTCTTTTTACCTCAAGACGGTTTTTCCGCTCGCGGTAAAAAAACGCCTCCGCTTCAAATCAATAGGAGGCATTTTCGGACGTTTTTTGGCGCGGTTTCCGCGTCAAAAAAAGTGTACAAAAACTGTGTGAACAGGGCCTTAAGGTCAGTTGACACAGAGTTTTTTTGGCGCTGATTTCGACGCGGAAACGATGTCAGAATCCGGTGCAAAAAAAAATAGACTTTAATGGGAGACAGAGGCATTTTCTTTCCCGGGCGGCTTTTGGCCGCTCGTGGTAAAAAAAAGCGGTTTCCGCCTCTGACCTCCTATTGAGATCGCAGTCCTTGCATTAGCTTCTATGGCCAGGGGCGAAAAACGCAGAAAAATACATGCAGGCAGTTCAAAATCTGGCTCAAAATTCCTTATATAATTCTGAGGCCGATTTTTTTTATTTTTTTATCTGCAAAAAAAACTGAGAACAGGGCCTTATATTGTGTGTTATACTGTGCAACCTCCCCTTTGATTGTTTCTTAGTAACCTATGCAATGATCAAGTGTTTTTGATACAGAATTGTATTTATTGTTAATTGTTTTTTTGGTACTTTATATTCCTACAGGTCAGGGACATTACAACATCAGCAGTGAACCTACCAAACTTTCTGGTGATTTGGCCGGTGTGAATGTTGTTCAGGTAGCCACTTTCGGAGATTGTTGCCTGGCCGTGTCGAATGAAGGAGACGTTTATGGGTGGGGAAATTCGGAATACTTGCAGTTTGCATCCATAACTGATCTCACACAAGTAAGATAATAGTTTGCAAAAATATAAAGAACAAAATTCTAATCTTTTTTTAAGTGTTCACTTGAACTGTCGAGTTTACTGGATTCCATCTATGAGAACCTATATATTTCTCCTGTCCGATCAGGTGCCTCATTCAGATCCTGCTTCACATTCTGCCAATACTCCTCTGTTCTCCTACAGGCGCACTGTAGGGCAGATTTTCTTTTTAGCCCAAATCATTTAAGAAAAATTTAATAAATTGCACTACAAAGAACAGATTCATTTGGCGCATTTAGTCTGTGTATTTGTAAGCGTGCGTTTGAAAATCTGCCCCTGTATGTTTTGTTGAAACCTCTGTCTATGTAAATGCTGCAGACCACAAGATCCATAAAAATGCAGTAGCAGAGCCTTATAAAGAACTGTGTCCAAGGGAAAAGCTGCATATGTCATTTAATGAAAAACAAATACTCTTAAAAAATAGTGAGCCAATATAGGGCTATGGGGCTCTCATGATTCTGTTTTTTAACAGAATCGTTGAATAGATTCTTTAGTGGCACTGTCCTCACTGCCTGGTCTGCCCCGTCTGACAAGCTGTGCTCTATTCTGTCCCTGCTTCCCCATGGAACTGCTGTTTTGTACTGAACAAAATGATACAGTACGGAACAGCAGTTCTGTGGGGAAGCAGGGACTGCTAGTATATAGCCACACACCCTGTAGATACAGCCCAGCTGTAGGTAGCACCCCCTTTGCCGATTGCACCCAACCACCACCTGCCATTGTAGATCATACCACCACCTGCCATTGTAGATCGTACCACCACCCCACCTTGTAGATCGTACCACCACCCCACCTTGTAGATCGTACCACCACCCCACCTTGTAGATCGTACCACCACCCCACCTTGTAGATCGTACCACCAACCACCCTTGCAGATTGCACCCCCCCACTTGCAGATCGCACCACAACTCTCCCCCACCCCTTCCACCATGTAGATAGTGACACAGTAGCTCCCTCTAGGAGCTGAATCCCTGGCCGGGGATTCGGCTCCTAGTGGCAACTACAGTGGCGCTGTCTACAAGGAAGAAGGGGGGTGTGTGATCTACATGTGGGGGTTGTGCTGCGATCTACATGGGGGTGGGGGTGCGATCTACAAGGGAGAGAGGTGGTGCGGTGATCTGTAAGGGGTGTGGGTGTGCAATCTGCATGTGCTGCAAACTACAAAGGAGGGGGGTGTGATCTACATGTGGCGGTGCTATATACAAGGGGGAGTGGGATACGATCTACATGGGGGTGGGGGTGCTATCTGCAAGGGGGTGTGGCACTATCAACATGGGAACTGTGGCACTATATTGGGGTGGTGGCACTATGTGGGCACTGTCACTATATGTGGGCACTGTGGCACTGTCACGATTTGGGCACTATGTCACTATATGGGCACTATGTCACTATATGGGCACTGTCACCATATGTGGGCACTGTGGCACTATGTCACTACATGTGGGCACTGTCACTACATGTGGGCTCTGTCACTATATGTGGGCACTATCTACAGAGACATTGTGGCACTATCTACATCAGCACTGCAGTGTTTTCAGAGGATTGGGCCAAAAATCCCTGACAAATGAAATCCATCCCTTTTTTTTTTATTTTAATTTTTATTTTTTAACGACTATTAAAAGCAGACCGACGGATTGAAATGGGTGAGAATATGGAGACACTGATGCAAGATGGACATGAAAAGTTGACAATTGATCAGTTTTTAATGGCCATTTTTTTTTTTCCACTGATGTGTGATTGTAGCCCATATGACTATGATGCCAGGAGTCCCGCTCACATGTACCATGATCGTAGTTTTTCACAGTGTTGGAGACCGGCTGAGGTGGTGACGAGCAGAAGGGGATGTTAGTGCATTATTGATTATAGATTCTGTAAACCTGTTCCCTGTCGGGGAACACAAGTTATAATCAATTAGATCAGCGGTGGGGAACCTTTTTTTCTGCCAAGGGCCATTTGGATATTTATAACCTCATTCGCAGGCCATATAAAACTATCAACTTAAAAATTAGCCTGCTCTATTTGATCAAACATTTAATGAACTCACCCCTAATGTGATGGCTGTACCTACTTCTCTTTGGTGAAACGTGTGATGTTAGCCGGTATTGATGATGTTGCTACTGCGCCGGTCATTCTGGAGCGCAGTCGACTCTTTACAATGTTAGGTTTTGAAAAGAAGTGCTCGCAGCAGTAAGTTGCTCCGATTTACTTACTTAAATGGGTTTTCCCATCAGGGACATTTATTACATATCCGCTGGATATGTCAGATAGATGCGGGTCCCACCACAGGGTCCCAGATCTATCTCTAGAACAGGGTCTACTAAACCCCGTTCTGCTGCTGTGTTCCGGCTGACTTCCGACCATGAAGAAGAAAACAGCGTCGCCCGCTGAGCTGCGCTGTTGCCATAGCTCCCATAGTAGTGAATAACAGTTACGGAAGCAGCGCAGCATGCGAGCTCCGCTGTTTCCGTAACTACTATTCTGTTCTACGGGATTTATGGAAACAGCGTAGCTCAACAAGCTAAGCGGTTTTCTTCTTCATGGTCGGAAATCACACACGTCAACCAGAGCACAGAAAGGTAGAACGGGGTTTAGGGGGCCCCATTCTAGAGATAGATCTGTGACCCGCATATCTCCTGTGGATATATCATAAATGTCCTTGATGGGAAAAAAAAACCTTTAAGTCACCTGACCTCACTTCATGTGTTTAGGACAGGTCCTATTTCTACACTACAGCTAAATTTCGGCCTCATCTAAGCTTCTAAATTTTAGGTCAGCAGTAGGAGGAGGGCAGATGGTGTCAAGTACAGATGCGGTGGTCTGAGTGAGGAGTTCAGTGCATGCTGGCTCGGGAGTGGACTAGTCCAGTCACCTAACCTGAGTCACCTAACATCAGGTCAGGTGACTGGACTGGTCCACTCCCGGGCTGGCACGCACCAGCCTCACTCAGGCCGTCGCCCTCCTTCTGCTCCTAAATGTGAGTGAGTAGGGGGGGAATGACGCAGCGGCGGTCAGAGTGAGGTCGGGGCGTTCTGTGACAAGAGTGGACCAGTCCAGTTACCTGACCTCACCTCACTGGCGTGATGTCAGGTGACTGAACTGTGCCGGCTCGGGAGTGGACCAGTCCGGTCACCTGACCTCACATCACTGACTCGGGTCTGGTGATCAGGCCGAACCAAGTGATCTTGTGGGCCTTATGCAGCCTGCGGGCCAGACGTTCCCCACCCCTGAATTAGATAGACATTTTTCCAATTGTATTTCTGATAAAGTATTTGCAGAGGTTAAAAGTTGTGAAGTTACGTACAATAATTATAGCAATATATGTTAAAAAGTTATTTTAATAAATTATTTTCTTTATATAAATATCTCTTGGCTAAATAAACAGAAAAAAAATAAGACAATCGAGATTCAAATCGAAAATCGCCCAAAGTTTTTAAAATAAAAAGAGGTTTTATTTTTTTGCAAAATCGCCCAGTCCTAAGCCAAAATTACTCTCTTATGTATATAAAAAAAATGATTGCCTATAGAAATATCTAAAAAAAAATATTTGTTCAAGGTATTGATGCTAAGGTTGGCTCTAGGTGCTCATAATGGTATTGTCCATGCACACCTTCATCCTGCCGGCTGTTTTATGCAGAATAAGCAAAATAAAACCAAAAGTTTACCAATAAAAGTTGCATACGTCTGCCTTTGACTTTATCGTAAACAAAAAAGAAAGAAAAAAGTTAAATTCAGCTGAATGTGTGAAGTAGTAATATGTCAAAACTACGCCCTTTTTATTAGGTACGTTACGGTCTATGGGGAGAATTTATTCTTTCTACGCCTGTTTTCTGGCGTAGAAAAGTTGCAAGTGCCTTAAAAGTCGCAATTTGCACAAAAAAATTTGCCTTTTGAGTCACTTGGACCGCTCATGGCACTTTACTAAAAAGTGTGCAGGGTTTAGCGGGAGGGGTAGGGTCTTACCTGCCCCTTCAAATTATAGCTCAAATCTACTCCAGCTCGCATTTGTATTAGGTTTGACTTTCTGGCACACGCTTGCGCCTTTTAATAAATTACACTCATCTTCAGTGCTCTTTAGATTAAGTCTTAATAAATTCCCCTTATCTTTTGTATACTTTTTTTTTTTACAAAAGTAGTAACACGCTTACATGTTTGTTTATTATTTTCCCTAAGGTCCATGTTCCTCGGCTCTTACCATTTCAGCACGTTGGGAAGGTGAAACAGGTGGCATGTGGAGGGACTAGTTGTGCTCTCTTAAATGGTCAGTGGAAATCTGAATTTTATAAAAAAAACTAAAATGAATGACCCAAAAGTGTCCATAGATGTGTATGCAATCTTATTTTGTATGAATAACCATGGTGCAGATTCTTATGTTGCAAGGTGACAGTACTGTCAGTTAGAAGGTGGTGCCCAGCAAAAGATTTCATAGCTGATGATCTTGTGGTTATTAGTCCAGCACTGTATGTAAATGTTACCGCTGCATTGAGATGAAGATTAAACTAATGTTATAAAACTCTTGTTGCTATACTGAAAGTTTACCCAGGTGTGAAAAGATATTTTACATTTCATTTGATTCTTTAGAGAATGTTACATGTTAAATAATTCTATACATTTTTGTTAACATTTTCTGTAGAAGATGGAAATGTCTTTGTTTGGGGTTATGGTATTCTTGGAAAAGGACCAAACTTTTTGGAGTCTTCCATCCCAGAACTAATTCCTCCAACATTGTTCGGCTTAAACGACTTCAATCCACACGTGAAGGTGTCCATCATCTCCTCTGGGCTGGGGCACTTTGCTGCAGTATCAAGTAAGTTTAGACCAACTTTTTTTTTTCTTTTTTTTAAATCGACATCTACGATCTACTGATTAGTTCACCCTAGCAGAATTGTGCCTTAGCCCTCCTTTACACAAACTTTTTTTTCAGTGTTTTAAAACGCATGTAAAAAACGCCATGCGTTTCAAGAATTTTAGTGGGGTTTTTTTTGCAACGTTTTTCTTTTAGTGTCATTTTGTACATTCATTTTTCTTGGCGCTTTTAAAAGCCTATAGGGAAGCCTATGGGAAAAAATGGTAGAAAAAAACACTATAGCTAGAGCGTAATCAGAACATGCACTCCTAAACGCATTAATACTGTGGGCTAGGTATGAGTCAACGACCAACCTCCCATATATAAATAGATAGGCAACTCTTTTTAACTATATTAGAAACAAAAGAAGAGAGTTTGCAGCCAAAGATATATTAAACATACACAATTTTATTGGTAACATATAGAAATACATTTAAGTAAAAAATATATATGTATACAAAAACATATATTGAAGGACAAGACTCTAGACAGAAAGTTTCAAGGAGCAGGTATCGCTGGTAACAGTATGCAAATTTGGGTCAGCTGAGTTGTTGTAAAGTCAAAGTCTCTCAAATGTAGTGGGACAAAGTCCCTCTTAATGGGTATAGTCACATTTATAGGCAGCTCGGTCAGGATTAAACCAAGCCCAATATTACATGGAGCCCAATACAGGGAGACAAATTTTATAAAGGTCTAAGAGCCATTTATAGCGCCTAGATCAGATGACTTCCTAGATTGGGTAGTAAAAGAGAGAGTGTTTTGAACAGAGCTTACCCATATTGCCGTGATAGTCCGATAGTGCTCCTAGCACAAAAAACCCCAACGCGCGTTTCGCTCGAATGTTGCTTCCTCAGGGGGAGATGTGTGTGCTCCTTGAAACTTTCTGTCTAGAGTCTTGTCCTTCAATATATGTTTTTGTATACATATATATTTTTTACTTAAATGTATTTCTATATGTTACCAATAAAATTGTGTATGTTTAATATATCTTTGGCTATAGCTAGAGCGTGCTGGGTTTTGAAAAAAAAATGCTACAAAAAACCACAAACCAGTGTGTCCAAGCTTTCTCATATTTTACTATAGACCGGCCAAAGGTTTTTTTTGCGGGGGTGGGGGGGGGGACGACGACACGCAAAAGAAGACACATAAACGCTGTGTGTAATTGCAGCCTAAGGCTGGATTGACACATGCAGTTTTTGGTGCAGTTTTTCACGCTAAAGCCAGGAGTAGATACAAAAGGTAAAAGTAGAAGTCTTTCCTTTATACGCTACCTTTCTTTTGCATCTACTTCGGGTTTTGGCTCAAAAAACTGCACAAAAAATTGCGTCAAACCCTGCATGTGTTATCACCTTTTTCATCTCTTGCTTCAACCTGACCTCCCTTCTCAAGGTCTGCTACTTTAGCCCAATTTACCTTTGATGCGTTTAATGGCTTCGCTGTTGAAGTCGAGGTTCTGAGTGCCGGGTTCTCTCTGAACCGATCATCCAGACAATGTTAAAGGCGAGGAAACCTCAGTCAGCCAAAGTCTATCACCGTACGTAAAAAGGCTTAAAGGGAACCTGTCACCAGCATTTTAGCTATAAAGCCAGCAATACCTGGTGAAAGTGGGTGAAAAATCATTGTCATCTAAGCTATAAATATGTTCTAAGTAAGCTCTGTAGCTTTAGTATTCCGTTTTTCAGTGGTCCCACGCCGTATGCAAATGAGCAGAAAAGAGTCAAATCTTTATCTGAAAAGAGTCAGATTTTCATTTCTCCAGCGTCTCAGAGTGGACTCCACCTCCTTCTTTTTGATTGACAGCTCCTTAGCCAGTCAGGGCCGGACAGGTGCCGGCGGTGGGCGGGGTTAAGAAGCTGAGTCCCAGAGGGAAAAATAATTACCATAAAAGGCGGGAAGAGTTTAAACGACTACATTTACTGACAGAGGAGGACTTCAGGAAAGAAGAGAACAGGAATGAACTCTGGACAGCTGAGGCCATTGAGGGGTCAGGCGAGTTTGACAGGTAAGATGTTGATGACAGGATCCCTTTAAGGCCTAGGAGAATTCTTACTCGTTCCAGGGCTGCAGGTGGGGTTGGTCTGCCGGCCTGTTGTCTTTATTATCTGGCGTTGACTCATGCTCGTGTCCTAGACTTTTTTCACAATCATGATTCTAGACTATGGGTTCGTTTAGCCCAACAACTCTGTACTCGTACTCTTTCGACTCTGCCTAGGAACAGACCGCCTCCCGCCTCCTTTGTTGATTTCCATACCCTCTTGGCACTGTGGTCCTCTGGGATAGGGGGCTCACTCGTTGACCCACTGGGTCCATTGACCCATATTACTGACAACCCTGTCTCTTCTTCCTAGGTAGGTCTTCCACCAACCTCATGTACTTCTCTCAGGTTCTCTCCGATTCCTTGGTACTCCCATTAGCCACTATCTGCCCAGCTGATACGTTTTCACCACATCACATATTTGAATACTCCCAGTTAAAACATTTTTATAGTGTTACTAAGCGTCAGGCTCACCTTCACCGGCCGCTTACTGACTTCGAGCAGTTATGTGTTTCCACCCGGTCCCCTGCACACACCATCTCCACACTCTATCAACTACTTCTCTCCCAGCGATCCCCTCATCTCCCATCCTTCTGCAGGGCTTGGGAGGCAGAATTGGACGCGACATTCTCTGACGCACAATGGAGACGATGTTTCTACCTTTCCCAGAAAGCCTCTATAGCCATCCGAGCTTAGGAAACTAGCTACAAAATTATCTCTAGGTGGTATCGGGTTGCCACTGCCCTGCATAAATGGTACCAGTCTGTACCTGACACGTGTTGGCGATGTGGGGCGACGGGGGGATCCATGTCTCATATTTGGTGGAGTTGCCCCGCCTTGCAGAGTTTTTGGGAGGTGGTCCTTAAAATTATATTAGAAGTTACTGGGGTCTCGGTCCCTAATTGTCCCGAGGCGGTCCTTTTATTCATGTTCCCTATGCCACTACCCATTTACAAACGCTCCCTAATTAGACACCCTCTGAGCTGCCAAATCGGTTGTCCCCTGCAGGTGAAAAACGGCAGTTCCTCCACTGTTGGATGAGTGGTTTCAGGAGGTTGCTTTAATACAGCGAATGGAGCACCTTCTGCTCATTCATCGGCCGCTTCTATACGGTACAAGGACACTGTCTCACTGGCTTACGTTCCTCTCTTCTTCCACCTACCGTACTGCAGTGACTTGAGACACAATATCCATCCTTTCCCATGAGACTTCATCTGAGTAGGGACTACATACAGGTGCGTGGGGATTTGCTAGCTCCAACCACGTCTCTGACAGGCGCATAGCTGCTTTTCATCTACCTATGATAATCCGGAACTGGAGTCCAGGTTCACCATGAACTCCCCTTGTCTCTCCTTTACCCTTGTTTGTTTCCCACTCTATCTTTTCCTTGCCTTATTGTGTCTATTTCGGGTGGTCATTACTTCCTGTGATTGCGCTTACATGCTATTGCCACAGCATTTTAGGATGTCTGGGAAGCTGAATTGTTGTATTTTTATTTTCCTTTTTATGCAATGCTCCTTTCCTTTATGCTTGCTCAGACTGCTGTCGTATTTTGTGCTTCTTATAGGTTGTGATGTTCACCCTCCTGTTTGGGCTGTGCCCTTCCTTATTCGTCATGTTCTTTTTATTGTGGGGACACATTTTCTCCGACTGTGTTTGTACTTGTTTGTATTAAAACCAGGAAAAATTTTGAATATGAAAAAAAAGGTTTATTTCCGCTGCTGTGAACGGTAATTTCCATCCTATAATATGCTCCACATTTAGGTTTCTGTCCTTCCTGCAATCAGGCCTTGAACAGGGACTAGGCTTATCCTTACTTAGTCTGATCCTTTTTAGAGAACTTTGGCTTTTCATTCTCAGCTGAAGACTTTTTTTTTTTTTTGCAAGGGGTTGCTCATGTGATCTCTCCATACAGGCTTCCCATTGAGCCTGGGGATCTTAATTTGGTACCTTGTCACTCTTTAGGAAAACCTTCCTTTTGGACTGTGTGGGAGCGGCGCATGCGATGGTGTACGCTATAGTAAATGGAACGGCTCCCGTTCGCATTCTCTATGGGGATGTATGTGCCGTATTCCATCTCTGTATGTGTCGTTAATCGACACATACAGAGATTAAAAAAAAATGGCAGCCCCCATAGAGAAGTGAAAGAAAGAAAGAAAAAAGAAAATGGTACAACACAAATAAATAAAATTTACTTTAATGACATAATAAAAGCAATAACATATGAAAAAAAAAAAAACATTTCGTGACACCTTCCCTTTAAAATGTTTTGATCTCTGCTGTGCATAATAATTTGAAACAGTGCATTTTGAGTTTTTTACTTTAAAAAAAAAATCTGTTATCATTAGGAGATTTGTTCAATAAAATTAGCATTATACTCCAACGGTTGATGGCTTGAAGATTATACTGACTGTCATTTGCATCGACTATTTAGGAAAATCTGTGAAAAATAACATTTGCATAATAATTTGGAATGCGGTGTAGATAGTGCCACACACAGTGCACATGTAGATAGCGCCACAGTGCCCCTTTAGATAGTGACACACACCCCTCCTGTAGATTGCGCCACACTTCCCCCCCCTGTAGATAGAGCCACACACAACACCCATAGCGCCATTGGTGCTCCCTCTAGGAGAAGAATCCCCAACCAGAGTGTTGCCAATGCTATGGCCAGAGATTCCGCTCCAGGAGGATCTCCTGACGTCACTGTCCATATATGAACAGACACATCAGGGACTTCCTCTATGATTGAAAACCCCGGCCAGCACATCAGCTAAAAAAACGGCCATAAAAAAGAAATGTTGTGAATAAAACGGCCATCACACGGCCTGTCGTGTGAATGTAGCCTTCTCTTTCTGCTTCTTTACAAGCTAAATTAGTCAGTGTCTCTGGAAAGGGTATCATCTACCTAGGTGGAGCCAAGACTTTTCCGAACTATGTCAGCCTCCTAGTGGCAGGGGCCCATACCCATAGTACTGTGTCTCCCAGTGAATTCGACCAGAAAAAGGTTTAGAGATATAATTTAGGCTTAAAGTGTGATTTGCATCTCTAAAAGGAACCTGTCACCAGCATTTTACCTATTAAACCAGCAATACCTGGTGGTAGTGGGTGAAAAATCATTGTTATGTAACCTATAATTGTCTTCTAAGTCGGCTCTGTACCTTTAGTATCCATTTTTTTGTGTTCTTGCACTGTATGCTAATGCGCATGAATGAGTCATCTCTTCGTTTTGAAAAGTCATATATTCATTCCTCAAGCCTTTCCGAGTTAACCCCGCCTCCTTACTTTTGATTGACAGCACCTCGCCTCCACCCAGCACACACTAAATCCCCCGCTCGCGCATCCATGTCCTATTCTGGTGCGTGCGCACAACGGGACACCATAGCATCACATTCGCAGTAACTAGATTTGATGTCCGTATAAAACAGGGAAGGGTGTCGGACCATACATGACGGACTCATACGCGTTCGATGAGGTTTTGTCATTCAGGGCAGGCCAGTTTTTGGCGGTGGGTGGGCATAAGAAGAGAAACTAACGAGACTGACGGATTATTACCATAAAAGGCGCAAAATGTTTGCCTGACCGTTATTTGCGGTCGGGGGAGGAGTTTAGGAGAGGGGATTACCGTAATGAACTTTTGACAGCAGCGGCCAGTGAGGGGTGAGTAGAGTTCAATAGGTGAATTGCTGCTGACAGGTTCCCTTTTTTAAAGGGGGGTTTTCTGAGATTTTTATATTGTCCATAAACCTAACGTTTACTACACACTAAGGCCAAGTTCACACTAAGTTTTATGACGCTGATTTTGACGTGGAAACTGCGTCGAAATCCGCGCCAAGAAACTGCCGAAATTGCACCACATTGATTACAATGAAAGGCAGAGGTGTTTTTTTTTTTTCCTCGGGTGGCTTTTGCCCGCTGCCTGCAAAAAAACTCAGTGTGAACAGGGCCTAACATAATAACGTAATTTACTTATTTTCAAAAGTACCCCTGTTCCCTGCTATTCCCGCACGTCTCATTACCTGCAACATGACATTTTTTTCGGCCTCTGGTGGCATGCTGTATGCCGATCACATGGGCTAGGAGCCAATAGTCCTAGCCCAGCAAACGACTTGTCACTAGTGACGTTTCGTTTCCGGGGTATGTATTTCCACAGCAGGAAACGCGCTGTGTTTACCCAGTGCAAAGCAATCTGTGAAATTTTGTTTAAGCAGAAAGCTGAGTAAACAATCCACTCCGCAAGCCATGTCAACAAACGGAGCATGCCAGGAAACAGAGTAGCAGTAAGTACCGTTTTCTTTTTTGTAGGAATACTATCATTAGGTTGCCTACAGTACGGCAACTGATTTATTCTAGGTTTTTTTTTTTGTTTTTGTTTTTTTTTAGGGGCTCTCAGAAAACCCATGTATGTCTCTTAAAAACATGGCTGCTTTGTTCCAAAAACAGTGACAAACTTGTCCACGGGTTGTGTGTTGTATTGCAGTTTAGCCCCAATCACTTCAATGGAGCTGAGCTGCGATACCTGACACAACCTATGGATAGGTGCAGTGTTTTTCAAGAAGAAAGCAGCAATGTTTTTCTAATCCTCTTCAATGCCTCGAACTCTTGCTGACAAGAATGTATGTAATACTACATGACTTGATACTTTTCCGGCGTCTAGAATTGTGTTTAAAGAGGCTCTGTCGCCACATTATAAGTGCCCTATCTCCTACATAAGGAGATGGGCGCTATAATGTAGGTGACAGCAGTGATTTTTATTTAGAAAAACTATCTATTTTCACCACGTTAGGAGCGATTTTTTTATGCTAATTACTTTCTTAATGCCCAACTGGGCGTGTTTTTACTTTAGAACTTTAGACAATCCCGACACTTCGGTAATGTTTCTGTGGTACTTACAGCAGAGCAAGCGTAATCTCGCGAGAGCACGCTGTAAATGACAGATTACAGCGAAATTACGCTTGCTCTGCTGTAAGTACCACAGTTACTGAAGTGTCGGGATTATGAATAGACATCCCGTCCTAGCTGGAAGGAATGTCTATTCACTGTCTAAACACTACAGTAACGTTAATGTGTAAGACAGCACATAGTGATCTAGCAGGATCCCTATGTGCTGAGTAAATGAATGGAGAGAAGTGCATGACGCTGAATGGTCACTGATTGGTCAGCGTCATACACTCCTCTGTACAACGCCCACTTGGTTTAAAGTAAAAACACGCCCAGTTGTCCATTGAGAAACTCATTAGCATAAAGAAAAATTCGCTAATAACGTGGTAAAAATAGATTGTTTTTCTAAATAAAAACGACTGCTGTCATCTACATTATAGCGCCCATCTCTTTATGTAGGAGATAGGGCACTTATAATGTGGTGACAGAGCCTCTTTAAATTTAAACCCCAAAATAGAAGCTTTCAAGTGAAAGCTTTGGGTGCAGTATTTGGGGTGCAGCACTTGTTTGAAGTTGGGGAGCCGACTGAAAAGCTTTTATTTATTTTTTCCTGGTTCTATGTAGGTGTCTGTGTATGGGAGGTGGAGCTGCAGAAATAAAAGAACAAGAAAAAGTTGCCCCAGGGGTGTGAAACATGAACTTTTGTTCCTGTTATCAGTATTAAAGTATGCAAAATAGCTCTCCAACAGAAGGTAGAAAACTTTTTCTCTAGTGCCAACACTAGCCATAACAATATGTAAACAACACTGTTTCGGAGTTGTCAAAGGCATCTCACGCAGCCAACCAGAACCATACTTTGTACTGATGAGGAGCATCTGCTCCGAAACCATGCTGTCTACAAACGGCTGACTCTGGCTTGGCTATTAACCATGTAGTTTCAAGGCTCTATAAAGGGTCGGACATTGACATACGAGGGTAGTCACCTATATGTGGCACTAGAGAGACAGTATTCTTCCTTCTGGAGGAGAGCATATTTTTGTGTCCCCTGCCTCTAATCAGCCTATTTAATCGACTTTAGACTCGTGACATAACTTGCACGTATGAACTCTGCACACCCTGTACTTTTTTTTTAAGGTGTTGTGCGTCTAATGCTCTGTTTGGGTCAGATTTAACCACAAACATAAATTTCTATGTATTGTTCACAAAATGTTATCTTTGATGCAAAATTACAGTGTTATTACACCGCCCATGAGTTTAAAGTGCTTTTTTTTTTTTTTTTTGCTTTTTGTTTCGATTCAGGTTTTGTGTGTGTTTAAAATAGTCCAACAAATCCCTGGTAGTGGAAGGATTAGGAACTCCAGTGCCTAGGCCTAGATTCAAAGAACTCCAAAGAGGGAATCCCCTTAGGCCCTGCCCTAGACACTACAAAGAGTAGACATTTTTCTCAAGTGTTCCTTTTTTTTTTTTTTCCTGCAGATATTGGGGAGCTGTTTATTTGGGGTAAAAATAGCAGAGGCTGCTTAGGGACTGGAAGATATGATGATCAGCATTTTCCATTGCGGGTAAGATACCTTCTTTGATATCTATGATCTCTTAGGCCCTGTTCACACTGTCTGGAATTTTGAGGCAGATTTTGATCTACCTGCACAGCGTTTGCCGCGTTTTTCGCCCGCGGCCATTGAGCACTGCAGGCAAAAACGCAGTGAAAAACGCTGTCTCTGCCTCCCATAGATGTCAATGGGAGGTCAGAGACATAAACGCCCGAAGATAGGGCATGTCGCTTCTTTTTACCGCTCGCGGGAAAAAAACGCCTCCACCTCCCATTGAAATCAATGGGAGGCGTGTTTGGACGTTTTTTGGCGCATTTTCTGACGCGGTTTCCGTGTCAAAAAACTGTCGAAAAAACTCTGTGTGAACGGGGCCTTAATCGGACTGAGGTGTGTGTATTGTGGGACAACCAGTTATCTTGTCCCACTTCATTGTAATATGTTTATGTGAAAAGCCCACTATCTTTTTATGTGCATGTATATTATACAACATAGGGCCTGTTCACATCGCGGTTGCCCTTTCATTGAGGGGTTCTGTTGGGTTAAGCACTCAGCGGAAAGGCAAACGGAAACCTCAGCTTCCATTTCCCCCACCATTGAACTCAATGGTGACGGAAACCTAGCTAATGGTTTCCGTCTGTCACCGTTGTAACAGGGTTCCGTCGTTTTGACGGAATCAATAGCGCAGTCGACTGCGCTATTGGTTCCGTCAAAACGACGGAACCCTGTCAACGGTGACAGACGGAAACCATTAGCTAGATTTCCGTCACCATTGAGTTTAATGGTGAGGGAAACAGAAGCTGAGGTTTCCGTTTGCCTTTCCGCTGAGGGGTTAAACTAACGCTGATGTGAACACACCCATAAAACCATATTTTTGCATTCAGTTGATCCATGAAGTTACTCTATGCAAAACGTAACATTTTTTTTTTCATTCTAATTTTACTTTCATGCAGGTAACTGTACCTGGAGAAGTAGTGGATGTTGCCTGTGGTGTTGACCACATGGTAGCACTTGTGAAGTCCTTTACCTGAGGAAGAGGAATAATGCAGGGTTCAATGATACTTATGTTATGTGCTTTCCCTCAGGTTGGTCTTGTTACAGGCTAAGAAAACCTTTGAAGACTTTGTTGTAGTAAAAAAAAAATTTAATATAGTGTTTAATGCAACTTTGTAATTGGTTTAAAAAATATTTTTACTTGTGATACAGCTTTTATCTTTGCTGGATACATAGAACGTGTATCTTGCGCTGAAACCCAAATCCGTCAGGTCAGCGGGACTGACTACTTCGGTGACAGCGGGTCTGACGCGCAGGACCCGCTGTCGAGAAGCCATCAGTCCCGCTGACCTGACGGATTCGGGTTTCAGTGCATAGAAGATATATAGAAGTTGTATCTCAAAAAGTAAAAACATTTTTTAATAATAACCAATTATAAAGTTGCATTAAATACTATAATACATTGTTTTGGGCTCCATGCGCACGACCGTAGAATTTGTTCGAAATTGCGGAGCATAATTACGGACCCATTCACCTCTATTGACCAGAGACGCCTTCCCATATAATTGCGGGAAGGTTTCCGGGCCGTAGAAATCCTCTGCAAAATATAGGACCTGTCCTATCTTTTGCTTTTTATGGACCGTGTGCCCTTACTTTATATGAGAGCACAGGTCGAAAATGCAGGGTGGCTGTGCACGGCTGTGTGCATGAGGCCTAAGTAGAAAAAATGTCTTCGAACGTTTATATAGCCTTTAAACCATCTTGTAAAACAGCGATAATACTGTGTAAAACATGTGGATGAAGCTCCACAAACAATGCAACAAGTTTTATTAAATGATCTGTGTTTATGGCATAAATATAGCTTACTATAAATGTAAAGCATTTTATAATAAACAACTCCAAATAAAGAAATGATCTAAGCAAATATTATTCCATAAAGTATATTTCTCATTTGTCCACTTCAAATTACCGTAAACTCCTTTGGAGATGCTATAAAGAATCTGATAGGAAGTTACATAGAGCGCATTTATTTATTTTTTTTACACAATTACTGTACATTCATAGATGCTGATGCTTTAAAGTAATAAAGATATATTCACATGTGTCAGCAGTTTTTGCGCCAAAATTCACAATAATTTTGCGAAAAACCACAATAACGTATGAATATGCCATTACATTTTAAATTTCACACCTGTATAACAATTGTTCACAACTGTCATACTGTGTCAATGGATTGTGGACACAAGCTATCTTCACACAACTTGTTAGCTATTATTGGATCACTCCTGTTGTAAAGGCAGTTTTTACCCTAATACTTTAAAGTGGAACTACATTTTGAAAAAACTTTTGACATGTCAGAAGTTTTGATCGGAGCGGGACCCCCACAGTCACTAAAACGAAGCTGCAGAAGTGCTCAGGTGAACGATGCGCCACTTTCTCTCTGATCGTTTTTCGTAAAGCCGAGCGAGCAATTTACAGACTCATGGACTTTCTATTGAGACTGTACACCGTTCCGAGGAGAGGCAATCAGAAACGAAGCGGCACAGTGCTTACCCAAGCTCTTCTGCTGCTTCATTTTAGCGATCGGTGGGGTCTGTGCTCGGGCTGAGGAGCAGAAGCGGAATTTAGTGCCACCCATGCCCCACCTGCAGATGGCACCACCCCACTGTATATAATGCTACCCCACCTTCCCCTGTAGATAGCGTCACCGTATCTTCCTCTAGCAGCGGAATCCCCGGCCAGAGAATTGCCGACACTGTGGCCGGGGATTCCCTCCAGGAGGAGCCACTAATGCCACAGTCCATATAAGGACAGTGACGTCCGCGGTTACCTCTAGAAGCGGAATCTCCGGCCAGAGTGTTCCCGTCGCCCCTGATGCCACAGTCCATATCTGGATAGTGACGTCAGGGCAGTGGCGGATTAAGTGTACCATGGGCCCTGTTCTGTTGACACAACTTGTTATATACACATTTGCTTTTGGCAAAAAAGACCCTTTTCCCAACTAACCCTAAAGAATATATAGTAACTTTTATTAGGCTATTATAGCAAAAAAGAGGAACCACATGTAGATTAACACAACTTGGGCCCCCTCCTTCCCTCTCACATGCAATTCAACCCCCCCCCCCCCAACCCGCTGACACTGTACCTGTCAGTGCCACTGACCTGATGAATACAGGTTTGAGCACTAGATACAGCTGCTCTGTATATAGGATATAAAGCAGCTGTATCTCAAAAAGTAAAAATCATTTTTAATAAAAAGTATTTAGAAAGTTGCACCAAACACACTGATACACTGTTTTACTAAAGAAATAAAAATAATAATAATAATGCTATAATAATAAAAAATTGCAACACCTCTCTGTAAAGTATAACTAAACTTTTAAAAAACTTTTGACATGTCATAGTGATATGTCAGAACTTTTAATCGGTGGGGCGTCCAAGCACTGAGACCCTCACTTTTCGCTAAAGTGAAGCGGCAGGAGTGCTCGATTGAATGCTGCGCCGCTTCGTTTCTGATCGCCATTCCTCGGAGTGGTGTACGTCCGTACACCCCTTTTTCGGCTTTCCGAGAAAAGCAGATCAGAAACGGTCACCAAATCAGCGGTCACCTGAGCGCTTCTGCCACTTTGTTTTAACGATCCATGGGGGTCTCTGTGCTCGGACCCCCACCGATCAAAACTTCTGACATTTCACTATGACATGTCAGAAGTTTTTTAGACGTTTAGTTACACTTTAAAGGGGTTTTCCCATGAGGGACATTTATGACCTATCCTGTGGATCCTGTCCTCTGGGACCCGCACCTATCTCTAGAACAGGGCCCCCTAAATCCTGTTCTACCTCTTTCTGCTCTCGCTGCCTCCCAGCCACTTCCTGACTTAATGGACTTTCCGTAACACTCATAGAAGTAAATGGCAGTTACTCGAGCAGCGTAGCATGCGAGCTACACTGTTTTTGTAACTGAAATTCGGTTCTATGGGGCTTACGGAAAGAGTGTAGCTCAGCGAGCTACGCTGTTTTCGTAACTCCCGACCATGAAGTCAGGAAGTGGCCGGGAGGCAGTGAGAGCAGAAAGTGGTAGAAAGGGGGCCCCGTTCTAGAAATAGATGCAGGTCCCAGAGATGGGACCCGCATCGTTTTGACATTTATGGCATATCCTGTGGATATGTCATAAATGTTCATGGTGGAAAAACCCCTTTAAGTAGTCAGACACCTTTCCCCTTATAGTAAAATAACTACTGAGGGCTGTATGGGGGGGTATATTGCAAGGGGAGGTCAGATTGTCTGACTCACTGCTGAGGGCTCTATAGGGGAGTTTGAGTGTCTGACACTGATGTCTCTGTGTCGAGGGGGGGGGGGGATATCCCTCCCATAGAGCCTCCAGCAGTCAGTCAGACAATCTAACCTCTCCTTGTAATATATTAGTAACTACTGAGGGCTCTGCGGGAAGGGGGGGGGGGTTATACTGAAAGGGGGGTCTAACCATATAAGTGACTGCAGGAGACTCTATGTAGGGGGGAATAATTCCTCCATACCCCAAAGAGCCCTCAGTATTATACAGCAGGGGGGGGGGGGGTTGAGCGTCTGAGTGCTCTATGGGGGGGATATTATTATCCCCCCACAGAGTCCTCTACAGTGAGTTAGATCGACCCCTCCTTGCTATAGAATTAATCCCTCACTAGCGTCGGCCGATTAGTTTAAGGTTGGCTAGGGCATGTGGTGAGTACCACACTAACCTCACCGCATGACCACCGCCCTGCTTTCCTGTTCCTCTCTGGTGGTGCGGGCATCGTCAGAGAGGCGTGTTCTAACTTCTACCACTAGCAGACATGCCTATTGTGACGCACGTCTGCTAGCGTAATAGCGTAATTTTGAATAGTGTAATTTTACCCCACAAATAATTTTTTTGCATCTTCCCAGTACGTTATGCGGTGCAATAAATGGTGCCATGAAAAACTACAACTTGTCTCGCAAAAATCAAGCTCTGAGATGGCTATGACAACGAAGAAATAAAAAAGTTATGGCTTTTGGAAGGCAGAAGGAAAAACTCAAATTAGCATGGTCTTTGAGGGGTTAAGAAGCAACGTTTTAATTACACAAGAGAAACTCTAAAAAAAAAAAACATTTCTATTATAATCTCCTTAAAAATTATTCTTAAAGGGGTTTTCCCACGAGGGACATTTATGATCTATCCACAGGATATGTCATAAATGTCAGATAGATTCGGGACCCGCACCTATCTCTAGAACGAGGACCCGTAAACCCCATTCTAACTTTGTCTGCTATCGCTGACTCCCGGCCACTTCCTGACTTTATGGTCGAGAGTTACAAAAACAGCGTAGCACGCTGAGCTACGTTGATCCGTAACTCCCATAGTACTGAATAGCAGTTACGGAAGCAGCGTAGCATGCGAGCTGCGCTGTTTCCGTAACTACCATTCAGTTCTATGGTGCTTACGAAAACAGCGTAGCTCCGCGAGCTACGCTGTTTTCACCTTCATGGTCGGAAATCAGCCGACACACACAGAGGTTGAACGGGGTTTAGGGACCCCGTTCAAGACATAGGTGTGGGTCCCAGAGGTGGATATGTCATAAATGTCCCTCGTGGGAAAATCATTTAAAGATGCTCTGCCACCAGATTATAAGTGCCCCAGCTCCTACATAATCTGATTGGCGCTGTAATGTAGATAACAACAGTGGTTTTTATTTTGAAAAACGATCATTTTTGAGCAAGTTATGAGCAATCTTAGATTTATGCTAATGAGTTTCTTAATGACCAACTGGGCGTGTTTTTACTTTTTACCAACTGGGTGTTGTACAGAGGAGTGTATGATGCTGACCAATCAGTGACCAATCAGCATCATACACTTCTCATTGTTCCAGCCCAGCATGATCCACAGGACAGTCTGATTGTGCAGTGAAAGAAGCTGGGCTGGAACAATGAGAAGTGTATGACGCTGATTGGTCAGAGTGATACACTCCTCTGTACCACTCCCACTTGGTCAAAAGTAAAAACACGCCCAGTTGGTCATTAAGAAACTCATTAGCATAAATCTAAAATTGCTCATAACTTGCTCAAAAATGATCGTTTTTCAAAATAAAAACCACTGTTATCTACATTACAGCACCGATCAGATTATGTAGGAGATAGGGCACTTATAATCTGGTGACAGAGTCTATTTTAGTCCAATGCAATCGGTTCTACTGCTGTGATCTTGACTTTCAACTGTGATGATGTGTCATCCATAGCGACGTCATGTCACATGACTGCAGCAGACAATTGCAGTGACTTTTCATCCATAGTGATATCATTTCCCAAGCATCTGATAGACTATTGCGGTCAAGCTGTGTCTCTATGTGTGGTAAGGTCATGGCTGAGACTTTTTGTGAATATAGACATGTATTTCCTTTACATGTTCTCAGATCATGTCCGTATTGCAGTAAGGAGAACACTAGCAAAGAATTAAGACATTTCTAGACTTGAATTTACATATTCTTTTAAAAAATGTATTGTTTAAAGTGTAACTGTCACTTCAGAACCAAAAAAAACAAAAAACTAAATTATGTTGTGTCTAGAAAGGAGCTCACCCCAAATAAAATTGTCTGTTTTACATTTATTTGTACTGTACCTTTATTTTCCTCCATAGTAACAAGCCATTCCAGATCTCCCAAAATGCTAAGGAAGAAAGAAGGTGGCGCGGAACAGCTCCCCTATGACGTTTGCCAGCACCCAGCGTAGCACATCCTCTTACCTTCCCACAATACAGTTCGGCTCACTTGGGAGTGCACGTTCGCTCTTGTTAAGGATGTGCCTCGGAACAATTTTTTGAGCCTATCCAGGTGGAGGAAAAAAAATTAGAGCACAGTAACTTTCTCCTATAGAAATGCCCAATTCATTGCACAGAGCATCAGGTTTTGGATGGGAGAACGCACAATGCAGAGAAACCGCCCCAAGAGCAAGTAGCCATATTCAGCGCAAATTTGCATGATCCATTCTAAAGAAAAGGGGTCGCGATTTTATTTTTGATAAAAGGAGACTAAATAAGGAAATCAAACAAATTGCATTTTAGGTTAAAATTGCCTTGTTCACTAATGGGAAAACAAAAAGTTGAAATGACCGTAAATAAGTTATTATAAAATGATGGCAGACAGAATTCAGCCATTCTAGTTCGTATAATTACATGTTATCACATTAAGTATCTATACAGCAAACACAATGGTTGGATTCACAGGGTGTGTGTTGTCAGAAACATAAACCGGTCCCAATAGCTGCATGAGGCAAATGCTAAATAATTTCTGAAAAGATGGGTGTGGTGAAATTTAAAACTTTCAGCGTAAAATTGTTAAATGTAACCAAATAATACAATTGTTCTAGCCTTAAAGAAGCATCAGTGACTTCATTTTATAAGCCATGAATGTATATTTTAATTCACTAATATCAGCGTAAGATCAAGAGAAAGGCTGGGCAATATACTCAATAACATATTTTAATGGTGTATATATATATATATATATTGAATACTTCTATGGTTTAAAAGGTTGTCTGCCTTAGACGACAAACCCTATTTGTATGTCCTTTAGGAATAGTTTAATTCAATAGTGGGAGGTCCCACAGGAGTAATGCTTCATTTTTCCTGTGGTGATGCTGCAGGGTAGTTGAACACTTGCTGCTCAATCCCCCCACAGACTACAGCTTATTGCTAGGGGTCCCATCTGTAAGACACCCTGTGACTGCTTATCATTGTGGGACCCTTGCAAGAAAAAGGGATATATTCTAAAGCACCACCTCTAATGCAAATCAAAGCTGTGTGTGTTTAGGAAATTGTGAAGCTTCTCTTCCACGTCTCACCAGCGCAGGAAAGATGTGATTGGAATAGGTTAGTGTTGGGACCGTGTACCAGTTAAGATACTCGTCTATATTTTTCTGTATAAAATTGTCCTGTATCACATTTTATTTCTGTGCCTAATCTGAACCTTTTTTTGGTGCCTTATCGAATTGTTGAACAGATAATAAAAATGAAATCTTCAGTGAATGGAAGTAACATTATAGCTGGTCATACACTTTAGATAGCTGTCAGCCAAACGATCATTTGGCCGACAGCTATTCCTAACGAATCACCCATATGCATGCATTTGTTTTCAATGGGGAGTAGGAGGCTGATCTACTCATGTACAAAAGGATTGGGCATGTTAAAATTTGTATGTCATCGGGGGAGAGTCGAGACGCCATCATTCAATTTGGCGAGTTCGGCCGACATATATCTAATGTAGCTGCAGAAGGTTATGATCTCTCTGTAAACTGAACACACAGATCCTATATTTATTTCTATTAGAAGCCTGTATGTACTTCAGAGATAATGAAAATAAACCGTGGCTTCTGTGTTTTTCTTCAATTGTTTTTAATAACACATTTCCTATGAATGTAGGGTGTGACTCCTTCCATTTTGTATGCTATTCTCCATTTTCAAATGGAAAGATCTTATGGGGGGGTTATTAAGGGAAATCCGCCACTAATTGGGGTATCAAAACCGCACCTATACTGTAACCATTTTGATATAAGCTACAACCTGTGTGGTGTGTAGGCAGTTACTTTATTCCTCCCTGTTTCCTGACCGGAACCCTGCTTCCTGACTGGTTCCTGATCAGTGAGGTTAGATGACTGGACTGGTCCATTCCCGAGCCGGCACGCACCGACCTCACTCAGACCACCGCCTCATTTACTAGTAGTGAATGACACTACTTGGCTCCGTCTGCCCTCCTCCTGCTCCTAAAATTTAGTAAATTAGCTGAGGTCTCATGCATTTGCCGCTAGTCGCAGCCTACTCAGACCATCTCACCACGCCTCACCAAACCGTTCCAGCCGTTAAGGGTGAATTAATTAAATATTTGACCAAATATAGCAGGCTCATTTTTAAATTAATAATTCTGTATGGCCCGCAAATGATATTAGAAATATCCAAATGGCCCTTGGCAGAAAAAAAGGTTCCTCCCCCCTGAGAGAAAGGAGTACCCGGGAAGAGATCAAAAGCAAAGTAAATTCTTTATATTATGCTGACTAACTTTTTTGTTTTATCTATTGTCTATTTAGTATTGTCTACTGTATAATGTTATTAACCGGTTCCCGACCACCGGCTGTATATAAAAGTCCGGCGGTCGGGGTCCTTAAAACCTGCGCCATATTTACAGCGCGGATTTTAGCTTGTGCCCGAGCGATCAGGCAGTAGAATGTCTGGTCCCCGGCAGCCCCAGTTACAGTGGAAAACTAAGGTGTAAAAGAACAAAAAATAATTAATAAAAAAATTTGCTGAAATGTATAAACACATATTTTTTTACTATTTCTTTCAAACTTTAAGCCTAGAAATTCTAAAATCGCAAAAAGGGTTTGTATAAAAATGTTAAAAAATAAAACCTGCATTGTCTACAAAAAAACATCGCAAAAATCACGTCGCTAGCCCAGCAAATAAAAAAGTTAAGGCCGTTTAACTAACGCGTGTTAAAAATGGCTAAATGGTGTCTGGTCCTGAAGACTCAAAATAGCCCGGTCCTGAACTGGTTAAACTTGTTTTATTGTTAAAGAGGCTCTGTCACCAGATTTTGCAGCCCCTATCTGCTATTGCAGCAGATCGGCGCTGCAATGTAGATTACAGTAACGTTTTTATTTTTAAAAAACGAGCATTTTTGGCCAAGTTATGACCATTTTTGTAGTTATGCAAATGAGGCTTGCAAAAGTCCAAGTGGGTGTGTTTAAAAGTAAAAGTCCAAGTGGGCGTGTATTATGTGCGTACATCGGGGCGTTTTTAATACTTTTACTAGCTGGGCGTTCTGACGAGAAGTATCATCCACTTCTCTTCAGAACGCCCAGCTTCTGGCAGTGCAGATCTGTGTCGTCACTCACAGGTCCTGCATCGTGTCGGACACATCGGCACCAGAGGCTTCAGTTGATTCTGCAGCAGCATCGGCGTTAGCAGGTAAGTCGATGTAGCTACTTACCTGCAAACGCCGATGCTGCTGCAGAATCATCTGTAGCCTCTGGTGCCGATGTGTCCCCGCTCGTCTGACACGATGCAGGACCTGTGAGTGACGTCACAGCATGATCTCTCGAGAACACGGCTGTGTCTTTGCACTGCCAGAAGCTGGGCGTTCTGAAGAGAAGTGGATGATACTTCTCATCAGAACGGCCAGCTAGTAAAAGTAGTAAAAACGCCCCGATGTACGCACATAATACACGCCCACTTGGACTTTTGCAAGCCTCATTTGCATAACTACAAAAATGGTCATAACTTGGCCAAAAATGCTAGTTTTTTAAAAATAAAAACGTTACTGTAATCTACATTGCAGCGCCGATCTGCTGCAATAGCAGATAGGGGTTGCAAAATCTGGTGACAGAGCCTCTTTAACTAAGTCAGCAGTTTGTGTGTTCATCCTATTGTTCCTTACAATCTAAAAAGAATGTCACGGTAGGTCGGTTACCAGCACATCTGCAGGATCAGAGAATCACAAGATTTGTTTGTAGTTACGTCCCATGGAGATGCATTGTATGTCTATATCCCCAATGGAAATTTTAACAATAAAACTCGCCTTGTTATATTGTGATCAGGATTTTCATACTATGGCATTTCTAACTGTAATTACCCCAGGGCACCGATGATGCCACTTTCTGGCCAGTCGATCCAATCACAAGTGGGGTTTCAATGAAAATCCTCCTAGAGTAAAGAACAGCTTCAATATTCTTGTGAAGGAATGTACATCTGCTACCACTACACAGTTATAGGAGTTCACACCGTCTATTTTAGGATCCTGGATTTAATGTATTTTTTTTTCTTTTGTATCACCGTTCAACCAGTCCAGAGCAGAGAGAGAGGTCATACACTTGGGTTTCAACTTTCAGTTATCGAAACACAAACTTTTCACAAAATCTAATATACTGTATATAACACAACCACATCTATAATACGTTTGACCTACTCTTTTCTTGGTCGCATGACCAGTTTCAACAAGATAAACATCGGGCTCACAAACTACTTATAGCCTTTTGGAGCATTTTGATAGTTTTGGTTCAGTTTTACAGATCCTTTTATAATCCAAATCTTGAACTGCATTAAGCCCTTAAGGACCGAGCCTAGTTTTGGCCTTAGGCTCGGTTCACACGACCTATTTTCAGACGTAAACGAGGCGTATTATGCCTCGTTTTACGTCTGAAAATACGGCTCAAATACGTCGGCAAACATCTGCCCATTACTTTCTATGGGTATGACGCTGTACTGTTCCCACGAGGCGTAATTTTACGCGTTGTTGGGCAATTACGACGCATAAAATTACGCCTCGTAAAAAGAAGTGCAGGGCAATTCTTCAGCCGTAATTGACAGAGCGTAAATCCATTGAAGTCAATGGAATGTTGAAAAAACAGTGTCCAGGCGTTTGGAGCGTATTTTGAGGCGTTTACGCCTCAAAATACGCCTCGAATTACGCCTGAAACCTGGGAAACACTCCCCCAAGGGGTGTTGCCTAAGCCGACATTTTGAAAGGCCAGTTTAGTGCAGAAGTAAGGAATTTGAAAAAGCAATTACCAGGAGGTTCATCATGGCACCCCAACCCTACAAGAGGATGCACATAGATGTGGATGCCCTAATTAGCGAGGTAAGGACCAGATTGAACCAACAATTATCAATGTTTTGGAGTTTCCATGTTTTTAGGGCTAAAATGTTTTGGTTAAAGCTGCAGACAGTATGCCAGAGCAAAGATGTGTCTAGACAGTTTTGTTAATGTGAGGTAATGTGTTCCTTACATTTGCATATATTCCTATACGTTATTGCAATTTACCTGCCACTATGCACTGTATCATATTTTTGCAACGCTTTGGAAGCATGCATGTTGTTTGCAGGATGTACAGGTGCCATTTTACGCCCTCACACCTCACGGCGTATGTGCAGCAGTTATTAACTTGACACTGTGTGTTTTCATGTGGTGATTCTATGTATTGAAACACTCTATACCTGTCTTTGGTTTTGTTAAAGAGACTCTGTCACCACATTATAAGTGCCCTGTCTCCTATATAAGGAGATGGGCGCTGTAATGTAGGTGACAGTAATGCTTTTTATTTAAAAAACCGATCTTTTTTCACAACGTTAGGAGTGATTTTAGTTTATGCTAATGAGCTTTCTTAATGCCCAAGTGGGCGTACTTTTACTTTCGACCAAGTGGGCGTTGTACAGAGGAGTGTATGACGCTGACCAATCGGCATCATGCACTCCTCTCCATTCATTTACACTGCACTAGCGATATAGTGATATAACGATGTGCAGCCTCATACACAAGCCCTAACATTACTACAGTGTCCTGATAATGAATACACATGACCATCCAGCCTCGACGTCATGTGTACTCAGAATCCTGACACTTCTGACTCTTTTCTGTGAGATTTACAGCAACGTATACGAAATCTCGTTTACCTCGTAATCTCGCGAGATTTCGTATCCGTTGCTGTAAATCTCACAGAAAAGATTCAGAAGTGTCAGGATTCTGAGTACACATGACGTCCAGGCTGGATGGTCATGTGTATTCATTATCAGGACACTGTAGTAATGTTAGGGCTTGTGTATGAGGCTGCACATCGTGATATCACTATATCGCTAGTGCAGTGTAAATGAATGGAGAGGAGTGCGTGATGCCGATTGGTCAGCGTCATGCACTCCTCTGTACAACGCCCACTTGGTCAAAAGTAAAAGTACGCCCACTTGGGCATTAAGAAAGCTCATTAGCATAAACTAAAATCACTCCTAACGTTGTGAAAAAAGATCGGTTTTTTAAATAAAAAACATTACTGTCACCTACATTACAGCGCCGATCTCCTTATATAGGAGATAGGGCACTTATAATGTGGTGACAGAGTCTCTTTAAGTGTGTATGTAACTTGTAGGTGGAGTTTTGCCTGCATATTTGGGACTACTTCATGGTGTGCTAAAGTGTGTGACAAATGTCCACTCGCTGGTTGAGATTTTTTAAAGTGACGACGTGCATTTGTTTGTTCTGTGTTTGGAGCACAGCATCGTGTAAACCCCACACAATTGGTCATTCCTTGTGTTTCAAAGTAACCTTAGTAGCCACATGTTCTTAAAGTGTTTGTGTTGTAAGGATTTCAAATCAGGAGCGTAGCATGTTTGTGTTTCTGGTTTCTGTAAGTACACTCAAGAAAACCTGAGGAGGCAAAATGGGCCTTTGTCTACACTCGTTTGTGATGACTAAATTTGCGTGCTAAGCTAAGAGTTCTGCTAATTTATCTGTGCTTTTTTCTTAAAGGTGCATGCGCGACCCAACATCTGGGATAAGAGCAACTCAGGATACAGCAACCGAGGCCTCCGCCAGGATGCGTGGGAAGAAATCTGTAAAGCGCTGTACCGCGATTTGGATGGCTCGATCAAACAACGAGCAAGGGGTTATTGGTGAGTGTTCATAATATCTACACATAGGTTCTTTGACCTTAATGAGGTTGTGGCGTTTGAACGACAAATGCTGTGTATGTGAGGAACAATGCTTTACTGAGGACAGTCTGGGACGCCTCTGAGGAGCAACCAAAATTTTCCTGCATACAGACGCATCTTAGCAATTGTGGTGTTTCAAGCACAATTGTGTTTCTTACCAAACAACCAAATCAAGTGCCACTTCCATAAAGGTATACTATGATGTTTCGGTATTGACTGTTTGTTTTTGTATTATTTATCAGAAAACGATCTGCAGAATCGCTGGAAAAGCGTGAGGGACCGCTTCCAAAGGGAGATTCGTAAGGCTGAGAGGAGTGGGTCCTCTACCTCCCAAGACTCGCAGTGTCCTTTCCATCAGGAGCTGCTGTTCCTCCTGCCCAACAGGGCACTACGCCAGTAAGTTTGTGTACATTTTCTTCGGAAGGGCTGACAATTCACACACAACACATGCTGGTCATTTGTTGGCATCCCTTTACTGAATACATCTTGTAGTCATTTTGGTCAGGTTAATTCCTCCCAGACCATTTTCCAATGTGGACTTTGTCATCCCAAACACAACTGTTGCTTGTCATTTTATGGTTTCTTCATGATGGAGATGTTTGAACTGCATCTTGATAACATTCAATGTGGGTGTGTGTGGAGATGTCCAGATAACGTGGGACATTATAGAGAGCATACATGTTCATGTGAGCCCCTAAATGGCCTTCTCACTGGAACCGACACATTTTCCTGATTTCACATAACAATGGTACCCCCTGTTTACTGTCTACCACAACACTGGCAGTGTCATGAAGGAGCATAGGATTTGGGGTTGCTTTGCATTGCAAGCAATATTTCGAGGACCACGCCAAGCGTCATGCAAGTTGTCAGGCTAGCAAAGGAACATTAACAGCTAATTCTGCCCTAGGTGTTTGTTTAAGGAATGTGTTTCATGTCCTATTAGTGCGTGTGGAATATGTTGTTGTTGACAAATATTTACGATGCAAATACACATGTTAGTTGCGGTCACAACAGGCATTGCATTATAAATTTATTTTTTTACTTTACCCTAGATCCACTGGAAACGTAGGTAGACGAATGGAAGGGCACCCTGTTGATCAGGAGGAACAGCAGGAGTGGGAAGCCACTCCATCTACCTCCCATCAAGCAACACCCGAAGCAGAGGACCACTCCGAGGATGAGGCTGGTCCTTCATGGCGGGCCCCAGCAGCAGAGGGGTCGGACGACAACATGGAAGCACCTGCTGCTGCTGCTGCCCCTTTGCCAAGGGCATCCCCAACAGGTCCGGCTCCCCCCACCCGGACACCTTCCACCCGACAGCGTACTCGAAGAACCCTCCGGACAATGGACAGGCAACTCGAGGTCGAGTCAGACGCCATGTCCTTTATCCGGAGGGTCCACGGCGACGATGAGTTCGCTTATTTTGGCTATGGCATAGCCTCTCGTTGCCGTCGGCTGCCACCAGAACTCTCCCAGGATGTCAGCTACGTTCAGGCGGCGGTGACAGTCTTCGAGCTCGCTGTCCACATGCCCCCTGTTGAGGAGTTAATTGCCAACATAAAATAGGGCCGCGGGCCGTAGGGGGGGCGTTCCCAGATGCCCCATAGCCCGAGATGGCAAAATGCCTCCACCCAGACGGAGCCCACAAACCCCCCGCCCTCCCAATCCAATCCCTCTGCTGGTTACTATTTTGCCCAATCCTCCTACCCTTACCCACCCTCCCAATACAGCACAAGTGGTTATCAGCCAAGTTACCCCCCAAATTTTCCACCTGCCTCAACATATGACTCTCCTCCCCGATTTACCCATATGTAATCGTCGTTTTGTCTGGGTGGAGGTGATGTAAATATGTTTGCCAACAATATGTTTTATATCGACAAGGAGCATCTTTGTGTTTCAGGTAAAGTGTTACCTTTTGGTTTATGCATTAACGTTATGTTGTCACGATTAAACATTATTTCTCCAAATGTAACATGTCCCATGTGTTTTGGTGTTAAAAAAGGGAGCACGACAACACTACAAAGCAACGTTCAAGGACAAAGCAAGACAACACATACGTTTTTTGTTTTTTTTTGTTTTTTTTTAGTGTGGTCGAACTGTACAACTTGGCACGAAACATTGATGTTTTATTCACACCGACACAACACATTGCAAAATATATCACATACATAGTGCACAGAAAGTGGGGAAGGATGTTAATTTGGCTTAATAGCCACAATTTCGTAATTACAACACACAATACACTTGGGCCTAGTCCGGGATCGGCTGCTGAATAGTGTGCCTGGAATCCTGCCGGGGCACGGCACCTTCGAGACTCATGAAGTAGTCCGTGAAGGCATCTCTCACCTATACTCCACGGTTGGATGGTCTTCCTAAGCCCCAGTTGATGTGGGCGTCACGGAAAGCTGTCTGTGTCTCCACCTCAACGTCACCTCGCTCCTGATCCCTAACATAGTTGTGGAAAACACAGGCAGCTTTAATGACCCCATCAACTGTGGACGCATCCAACTGAAGGGCACAGGTGAAGACCCTCCACTTACTAACCATGATCCCAAAGGGGCACTCCACGAAGCGTCATTCCCGGCTCAGCCTCTCATTGAAGACCCTCCTCCGGCCATCTAGTCTCCTCCGTGGGTATGGGCGCAGCAGGTTGGGCATCAGTGGAAAAGCCTAATCCGATACCATCACGAAAGGGACTGGATGCGTGGTACCCGGAAGAGGTTGGGGTGGAGGTAGAGTTACCTGATCTAGCAGGATTTGCTTCCCTAAATCCGAGGTCAGTAGCGCCCGGGAGTCACCAGTGCTTCCATATGCGCCGACGTCAATAGCAACAAACTTGTACGAGGCATCAGCCACCGCCATCAGGACCACGGAAAAATACTTCTTGTAGTTGAAGTAATGTGATCCTGACCGCGATGGCTGCTGCACACGTACATGCTTACCGTCGACGGCGCTATGCAATTGGGGAAATTGGCCACAGATTGAAAGCCTGCTGCCACCTGCAAACCAAATCTCCCGAGTCGGACTGGGCATCACGATGGGCTGCAAATACTGCCAGATCACCTGGCATGTGCACCTGACAATTCCTGAAATAGTGGATTTGCCAACCCGGAATTGCAGGTGCAGGGATGAATAACTCTCCTCTGTTGACAGAAATCTGAAATGAAAAGAAATTTTTTTTTAGGAACAAGTATTCTTAATGGAACACCAGCATAACTTTGACATTCACATAGTAACAACATAAATGACTGAGCAGGAAATTGCGAACCACCATACTTGACAATGTTTGACAAAAGCCCTTAAATAAATCCAAACACACCGCAACGTGATCAGCAGCCTCTCCACAGGACTAATGGCCGTGCGCATAACTGTATCCTGCCTCCTTAGATGGACCGACAGTATCTCTGCCAAAGCATCAAATGCCGGTATTGTCATCCGACAGAAATCATAAAATTTTGGAGGAAACCTGGAGAGACATACACATTATAAGACATCCTCAGACCCAAAAGGTATAACGTTACAGAAGAAATGTGGGTTAACTAAACGGCCATTGAAAGCCACATGGACAAACCATGTGCAACATACATACAGGAATGCTTCACAAATTAACCCAATGCAACCCCAATTTCTAACGTCAATATGTATTCAGAATTGTAAGTTGCATAGTGTAAATTTGGGTTACACACATCAAACCAGAGGTTACAATCAACACAGTTTTTCGTCAACACATGTAGGCAAATTTGGTACACATTTCACCATGGAAAAGAAAACAGACTGTGTCATGCAACATTTGTAGGCTGATGCAACACACAGTGCAGCACTACTTGGCCCAATACCTGCGGAAGTACACATTAAAACGAGAGGAAATATCACTACGGTACGTTAGCATAAAGCATCCAGACGACAACTCACCGTCTTAATTCCTCATAAAGATGGCCAATGTGACCCCTTTCATTGCGCAGGACATTTATGGGGTGCACCCAATACTTGCGTCCACGTTCATGCTCCTGTGAAACATAAAGTGTGACCAAATGTCCATTATAAGGATCATGGCAAAAAATACAAACAGCATTGCCAACATACTCCATAAATGTAGCCACTTACCTCACGAATTCGTTTACGTCGAATGACATTGTGCATAATTTGCATGAGGGCCACCATGTGGCGCCGACGAACTTTTATGGGCCTTTGCAGCACATGATGTCCCTGCTGGGATGGCCCTGCTGGACTGACGGAACTCATAGCAAAGGAATAATTGCCTCAGTCAGTACTGCTCTATCCAAAAGGGAAATTGCAGGGTTCGCCCAGGCTTTTTGTACGCCTGGGCCAGAAGTACAGCCCCTAGTGGGCTGGTTCTTTAAACGCCTCTTGACGCCCCAAATTACGCCTGTTAATGCCTCTAAAAACGCCTGGAAATACGTCTGTAAAACGCCTTGAATACCAACTCATTTACGTGTGAAAAAACGCTCCAAAATACGCCTCAACATGAAAACGCACCAAAATACGCCTCGAAAACGCCTCAAATTCAGAGGCTGTTTTTCTGAAAACAGCGCCGTAATTTACAGACGTATTTGCAGTTCTCGTGTACACACACCCTTAAGGCTCCGAGCCCATTTTTCAAATCTGACATATTTCACTTTATGTGGTAATAACTTCTGAATGCTTAAACCTATCCAAGCGATTCTGAGATTGTTTTTCCGTGAGTCATTGGACTTTATGTTAGTGGTAAAATTTGGTCGATTATATTCAGTGCTTATTTGTGAAAAATAGCTAAATTTAGAGAATTTGGAAAAGATAGCATTTTTCTGAATTTAAATGTATCTACTTGTAAGACAGATCATTATACCACACAAAATAGTTGCTGGTTCACATTTCCCCTATGTCTACTATATGTTGGCATCAATTATTAAACATTCTTTTATTTTTCTAGGACCCTTGTAGGGTTAGAACATAAGCAGCAATTTCTCATATTTTGAATAAAACTTCAAAAGCCTCTTTTTTTTTTAGGTACCAGTCCAGTTCTGAAGTTGCTTTGAGGGGCCTATATATTAGAAACCCCCCAAAAAACACCCCATTTTAGAAACTAGACCCCTCAAAATATTCAAAACAGCATTTAGAACGTTTATTAACCCTTAAGGTGTTTCACAGGAATTTAAAGCAAAGTAGAGGCGAAATTTACAAATTTCTTTTTTTTGTCAGAAAATCGTTTTTATTCCATTTTTTTCTGTAAAACAAGATTTTACCAGAGAAACACAACTCAATACTTATTGCCCAGATTCTGCAGTTTTGAGAAATATCACACATGTGGCCCTAGTGCGGTAATGGACTGAAGCATCGGCATCCGAAGCAAAGGAGGACCTAGAGGATTTTGAGGCCTCCTTTTTATTAGGCACCATGTCCGGTTTGAAGAGGTCTTACGGTGCCACAACAGTGGAAACCCCCCAAAAGTGACCCTATTTGGCATACTACACCCCTCAAGGAACTTATCGAGGGCATTTAGACCCCACGTTTTTGTTTTGGTTTTTTTGCTGCATTTTGTGAAATTAGGCTGTGCAATTGTACACATTCTTAATTTGACAAAGAATAAATGTACACATTCTTAATTTGACAAAGAATAAAGGAGAAAAAGGACCCTAATATTTGTAAAGCAATTTCTCCCGATTACGGCAATACCCCATATGTGGTCATAAACTGCTAGTTGGACAAATGGCAGAGCTCAGAAAGGCAGGAGTGATATTTGGCATGTAGATTTTGCTGGATTGGTTTCTGGGCCCGATGTCGCATTTGCAGAGCTTCTGAGATACCAGTACAGGGGAAAGCCCTTAAAAGTGACCCCGTTTTGGAAACTAGACCCCTTGAGGAATTCATTGTAGTTTTCATGGGGTGCATGCGACTTTTCGATCCGTTTTTATCCTATGTTTTAAGAGGCGTGGTGACTAAAAAACAGCAGTTCTACTATAGTTATTTACTCAATTTTTTTTACAGCGTTCACCGTGCGCTATAAATGACATATTCACTTTATTCTGCTTGGCGATTATGGCGATACCTTATGTTTATAGTTTTTTTTTATGTCTTATGGCGTTTGCACAATAAAATTATTTTTATAAAAAATCATTTCGTTATTGTGTTGCCATATTCTAAGAGCCAGAACTTTTTTATTTTTCCATCAAGAAAGCCGTGCGAGGACTAGTTTTTTGCGTAACGCACTGTAGTTTCGATCAGTACCATTTGGGTACTTGCAACGTTTTGATCTCTTTTTATTCCTTTTTTTTTTTTTTTAGGTGAAGTGACCAAAAAAACGTGATTCTGGTATGGTTTATTATTCTTTTCTTTTATGGCGCTCACCGTGCGGGATAAATAATGAAATACTTTTACAATAGCGATAGAAGAAACTATGAGTCTATGTCTTTTTTATAAATAATATATAAAGTTTTATTAGATCAAATTTTTAAAAAAAAAAGTTACCATTCAATATAAATAATGAATCGACACAGATGGAAAGGGGTACCAACATAGGGGAATCACATCATCAATAATTATGTTAATATACTATGCATGACATCAAAGTCTTGGTACAAGAATGCATATAGCAAATACATTTAATAAATAATGTACCCTGAGGATAAGATATTGTAACAGAGCAAGTGAACGATGTCTACAATGTCTATCACAAGCCTACAGTGTATGTTAATAACAATATTAAATATCAATATTTCAGCTTTGTATAGCAGACCCACAGAATAAAGTGCTTGGTGCCAAATAAATCCAATATGTAAGAACAAGCAACTGACCTGTCATGCTGGATCCCTCTAAGTTAGCATCCCGCCCCAACGCGGGTTTCGGCTTCTGCCTTCGTCTGGGGGTGGGGCTTACAGTTTCGAACGCTCTATTTATATGGTGACCAATTACAATGTGACCTGCTCCATGTGAAAGAATATATTTAAAAAATTCCTTGGTTCATTGGCGGCGCCATGTTTCGTTTGTCAATGGCATCACAAACCATGTGATCAGCGTCATGTGTTGTGTGAGGCGAACACGCACTTTTTCTCATCACGTCGTGTCGTGTCATACGTATATAGAGATACCAGTCAGAGGTGAGTACCATGGACGTTTGAGCATGGGCACTGAACCCGCATTTTCTATGCACGTAATCAAATCACATAGAACTGAGTTAGAGCAGCCTATCTATATAGATGTTTCGCACTCATGATATAATGTCTAAGATGTACAGTATGTCTGGCTACTCGTTATTTAAGTAACCATATCCCTATTATTATATAGAGCCAGTCTTGGTCATATAAATCTATAATTAATGGATACAAACAATAGGTGCTAGGGACTTCCGGTTCCGGTGCTGGCGATCAAGGATGCGTGAGACTGAGCTCCTGCTAACAAACTTCCTGAAAGCCTGCAATAGTCGCTTCGACGGCGAACAGCGTGTCTCGGACACGGGTCCCGCACACAGGGAGGTCTCCAGCACTGCCTGCATGGAGAGATACCTCCTCCGGAGTGCACAGAAACCATTCTCTGAGCCAGCCACTGAGAAGGGAGGTAAGATGGCGGTGATTCCCACCACTTCTCCCCCGCTGTACTTGCAGGAGGTGGATTTGCAATAGCCACATTCCCAATCTGTTTATAGTGCAGAACTTGTGCCTACCCATGTACCTGTTGATTATGTGGCCCTAGCACATGAGGTAGCTAAAAGGATAGCTCCAGACCTCCAGAAAGCGCTAGAAACAACGGTTCAAACTTCCCTTAACCGCATGTATGCGGATCTGGCACAAATAACCTCCAGAACAGGTGAACTAGAATAGCGTATAAAGTTGTTAGAGGATGAAAATGAAAGCTTGCAATCTACGCTTAAAGCTGTTCTGTCTACTACTACTCAGGGACAAGGTGGATGACCTGGAAAACCAAACCAGGAGGAGTAATTTGAGAATTGTGGGGCTGAAAGAGGCGGTTGCTCCTTCTGATTTACAATGCCTGTGTGAGACGACCTTGTCGGAAGCCCTAGGTTTACAACACCCGTGCCGGGTGGAAAGGGCGCACAGAGTTGGACCGGATCCGAGAAATCACCCGCCATCCGATACCACTAGGCCACCACGCCCCAGACTAGTCATACTAAAGTTACTTGATTATAACGACAAGGTGGCACTCATGAAGGCATAACACCGCAGATCCCGACCCCTGGAGATTAAGGGTATGAGGGTTCTGCTTTTTGAGGACTATTCAATGAAGGTTGCAAAACGCTGCCGATCCTTTAGCGAGATATGCACTGCTTTGTTCCAGGCTATGCAACGGTTTACAGTAGGGGTCTCAAACTCGGCCGGGTAAGTGGGCCACATATAGAAAAAATGGGAAGTTGATGGGCCGCATTACTTTCAAATTTGATACAATACAAAATTATTGTTAATCAATTAGTTATTTGATCTACTATAACACTATATTACTATAATAATAATACTACATTACTATAATAATACCGCTAGGTTTAAAATTTGAGATATTTCTCCACGTGTTTATTTCAGCAATCCAGTTTTCCAGTTTAAGTGTCGATAAATGCAGTCCGGCGGCTCAGTTAGCAGTGTTTGGCAGACACACATGTCAAGATTGGGCAGCCCCTTTTTAGATAGTGCCACAGTGCCCTCTGTGGATGCTGCCACAGTGCCCTCTGTGGATGCTGCCACAGAGTCCTTTGTAGATGCTGCCACAGTGCCTTCTGCAGATAATGCCACAGTGCCCTCTGTAGATAATGTCACAGTGCCCTCTGTAGATAATGCCACAGTGCCCTCTGTAGGTAATGAGACAGTGCCCTCTGTAGATAATGCAACACACCCCTAGATAATGCCACAGTGCCCTCTGTAGATAATGCCACAGTGCCCTCTGTAGGTAATGAGACAGTGCCCTCTGTAGATAATGCAACACACCCCTAGATAATGCCACAGTGTCCTCTGTACATACTGCCACAGTGCCCTCTGTAGTTGCTGCCACAGTGCCCTCCGTAGATGCTGCCACAGTGCCCTCCGCAGATGCTGCCACAGTGCCCTCTGCAGATTCTGCCACAGTGCCCTCTGCAGATAATGCCACACCCCCCCCCCAAGTAGATAGCTCCATTGGGGCTCCCTCTAGGAGTGGAAACCCCAGCCAGAGCGTTGCCGATGCTTTGGCTGGGGATTCCTCTACTGTTGGAGCCCCTGACGTCACTGTCCATAGAGAGTGACGTCAGGGGATTCTCCTGGACCGGAATGTGATATCAGGGGCAACCCCAGAACCTCCTGCTCTGGGGAAGCCCCTGACATCACTGTTGATATATGGGCAGCGATATCAGAGGCTTCCCCAGAGTCCCAGAGCAGAGCCTATACTAGCGCTCTGCTGGGGACTCCAGCTCTGGGGAAGCCCCTGACATCGCTGTCCATATGCGTCCGTAAAAGTCTGAACTATTACAATATATCATTATTTAACCCGCACGGTGAACGCCGTAAAAAAATTTAAATTGTAAACGCCAGAATCTCTATTTTTTTGGTCACCTAATCTCCCACAAAAAATGAAATAAAAGTGATCAAACCGTCGCATGTACACCAAAATGGTATTAATAAAAACTACAGCTTATAAAAAAAAAATAAGCCCTCATACCACTTAATAGACGGAAAAATAAAAAAGTTATGGCCCTCAGAATTTGGCGACACAAAATAAATTGTCTTTTTTACACTTAGGTTTTTACTTGTAAAAGTAGTAAAATATAGAAAAAAAAACTATATATATTTGGTATCACCGTAATCGTATTGACCCACAGAATAAAGTTAACATGTTGTTTTAATTGCACAGTGAATTCCGTAAAAACGGCGTGCAAAAAATCATGGAGGAATCACTGTTCTTTTATTTTCTACACCACAAATAATTTTTTTCCCGTTTCCTAGTACATTATATGGCAAAATAAATGGTGCTACAAAAAACTAAAACTCGTCCCGCAAAAATCAAGCCCTCATAGTACTATATCAATGGAAAAATAAAGACGTTATGGCTTTTGGAAGGTGGGGAGGAAAAAATGAAAATGAAAATCTGAAAGTTGTTTACGACGGGAAGTTAATGCATTCTGCAATATATGGCTTTGATATCTTACCTTCTCCATCATTCCCAGATCGTATCACTGCCTGCCCCAAATGTAATACCCCATTGACGAAACGTTGAAGTGGAATATGGGGTTGCAGTCAACCTAAACGGTATTGGCTGATGGTGCGCACATATATCCTAGATCATTGGAAGAGGAATCTTCCTATGACTCCCCAATCACTGTTGTTTCATCAGGCGAGACCACCGGAATAGGAGGGTAATTGGGAGACGAGATCTCCTCCCTCCCTGATACATACAATTTTAATGGTGGTCCTAAGGTGTCTTCTCTCTAAATGGCTGGACACCAACACACCGGGTATTGATATGATCGTGTTATAACTGAAAGGGCTATTAGGTTTGGAACGTGTAGAGGTGGAGAGACGGAAAGAATTGGGAGCCAAGAAACTATTTACTTAGTGGAGAATCTTTATTGAATCACATTTTACAGCTGTTGAGATAGCGGGGATTGTTATGCCATTTAGACATACCGCCTGGTACCATAGGGAACTTCTGAAAGGCACTCTTGGGGGGTTACTCCTCATATCTTGATTGGAGACTGCTGGTGGGGATCATTAGTTCTGATTAATTCTATGTGCTGTTTAATTGTATTTGCCGGAGTCGTGATCTGGGATAGGGAGAAGTAGTGTTTTTCTTTATGATGTGAAACCGGTTATATGCCATGATTCTGTTCTTTATGTTGTATTCGAACTGTTGCTCAACTATGAGCACATTCTATGTGATCTTTTTGTCTGTTAAAAACAAAATTTGAAAATTTGTCAATAAAAATAATGTTTTTTAAAAAAACAATACGTGCTAGGATAGCGAAAAATCAAACATACTACAATATAAAAATATAAAAAGTGCATGTTGTTAAGAATAAGTGAATAAATGTGGAAATAAATACACATAAAAAGTGTACAATTGGTACATATCTAAACAGATTTAGGGAAAAACTACATTTTTAACAAATATGAATATTTTCAATAATACTGTTTATATAATATATACCAATAATTATTGCAATATATTTTATTGTGTGACCATGATGAAGACGATGTATATTCAAATATACTCGTGATAAATATATACATTGAAAATAGTGATATCAATATAAAAATTATATATGAAGAATGTATAAATATATATATTATTATATGTGCTATACATAAATAGTGATAAAAAAGTGATACAAGTGTATATGCTAACACAAAATATTACAAAAATACGTGAATAAAAATACAAAAATAAATAGTGAATACATTGCTCATAGCCAGACCAACAATAAAAGGAAGAATACGACATCTTATTTTGTTTTTTGTTTGTAGAACCAAATACTGTATTGCAGGTATTCATCACTGTACTGCTGATATATAACATGACAAAAAAAAGTCCTATTAGGTCACCTTTATCAAGAAGAGTACGAAACAGAAAGAAAAATAGTAAAGTTAAAATAGTATTACATTAACACATACTACAAATTAAAAATTAAAAAATGCTACAGAGTGTACTTCGCAATCAGAGAAAAGAGTCAAAGCCATGTGACTCATTCAGTCCATTTGGCTGCATAGTTCTTAATTTCCATATCCACTTACATTCTAATATTAATAACTTCTTCACATATTTGTTTCTATATGGTCTATCCCCTTGACTTTTAACAATCTTACAATTGTGGTGTAGTTTGAAATGACGAGGTATAGTTTTAAATTTTTCCACTTTGTCTATTTCATGTATCTCTTTTTTCTGATTCAATGTCTCATACGTGTTCCCTGACGCGGACTCGAAGCTTGTAGATGGTTAATCCTACATGAATTTTATGACAATGACATGTTGCATAATAGACTACACCATGTGTTGCACATGTAATGTGCCACACAATTTTGAAAATTGAATCTCCTTCAGAGTTAGTCAAATCAACAGCATGCTCAATGTTGGGGCATGAGATACATTCCCCACATGGGTAACATCCATTACCACCATCAGGGCAGTACTACTAGTACTGCCATCAGGGGCCCAGCCACATGGCTTAAGAAAAGGGGCCCGCTAGGCTGTCTTCGCCCCCCCCCCCCCTCCCGGACTGTCGGCCCCCCCTCGCAACCCTCGCAGGCCCCCCTCGCAACGCTTGCGGGCCCCTCCCCTCACAACACTCACGGGCACCCCCTCGCAACGCTCGCAGGTCCCCCCCTGTCGGGCCCCCCTCGCAATGCTCGCGGCCCCCCTGCATACCTGTTGCTTCAAGAACAGGACGGGGAAGATGCAGCATGAGAAGCAGAAGTTCCTTGTGGAGATCCCGCCCCCCAGCTGATCTACACCGCCGCCTGGACCTGCAGGCTGGTGAGTTTTTCTCCCCTCTGCATCCTGCTTCCCATTCCTCCTGACCCCACTTGTAGAATATATAAAGTATGTTAAAATGTTGTTTTTTTTTTTTTTTTCTAGCGGGTTATTTTGCCGCGATCTTCGCAAAAATTGTGGCACAAGAATGGGATTTGACCGCACTGTGTAACTAGACTAAGGCCTTATTCAGACAACCATGTTTGTCCATGATATACGGAGCGTGTATCGGCCGTATTTCCCAGGCCGACCACAATTCATGGAGCCGGACTACTAGCATCATAGTTATCAATGCTGCTAGGAGTCCCTGCCTCTCTGCAGGAATACTGCCCCATACTGTAATGATGCTTTCAGTATGGGGGGGACAGTGTTCCCACGGGGAGGGAGAGACTCATATGATTATAGAAAACTGTGATGCTAGAAACCCGGCTCCCTGAACTGTGGTCAGTCCGGGAAATATGGCCGATACACGGTCCGTATATCACAGACCGAACATGGACATCTGAATAAGGCCACGTACTTATTTTTGGTGCGGAATGCGCACTGAAAATTCACTACAAAATATAAGGCTATATTCAGACCAACATGTGTGAAATCAGCCGTGAATAATGGCCGTTTTTCACTGCCGATTTGCACCCATGCGGGACTTGTTTTCACAGATCCCTCATAGACTTGAGTCTATTGAGGGATCCCTGAAAATGCACAAAAATAGGACACGTCCTATTTTTTTACAGGCCCTTCACATGGTCCATTAAAGCAACGACCGTGTGAATAACCCCTTAGAAATACAGGCAGCCGTGTGATGGCCATTAAAAAAAACATCCTTCACACGGACGATTAACACGTTAGTCTGAATAAGTCGCGGCCGCGGCATTTAAAGTTTTAGAATCATGGGGGCGCCCCCTGAAACAAGCCATAGACTCTATAGAAAACAGCTCCAAAAACGCTGCGAAAATCATGAGTGGCTTAAAAAATGTGTGAAAATCAGGAGCTATTTTCCCTTGAAAACAGCTCCGTATTTTGAGACGTTTTTGAGTTTGTGTGTGAACATATCCTCAGAATCACGATATACTGCAATACATTAGTATTGCAGTATATCATGTGGTGGATGATCATTGAAGTGGATCGCTACTTCAAATCCCCTAGGGGGACTAATAAAAAATTTAAAAACAGTTAAATAAAGTTTTTTATGTTCCAAAAGAAAAATAAAAAATAAACTAATAAAATAATACAGTATTAAAAGTTCAAAAAAAAAACCTTTTCAAATTTTTTCCCTAAATCAATGTTAAAAAAAAATAAAACTTAAAGAGGCTTTGTCACCAGATTATAAGTGCCCTATCTCCTACATAATCTGATCGGCGCTGTAATGTAGATAACAGCAGTGGTTTTTATTTTGAAAAACTATAAAATTTTAGCACGCTATGAGCAATTTTAGATTTATGCTAATGAGTTTCTTAATGACCAACTGGCGTGTTTTTACTTTTTACCAACTGGGCATTGTACAGAGGAGTGTATGACGCTGACCAATCAATGACCAATCAGCATCATACACTTCTCATTGTTCCAGCCCAGCTTCCTTCACTGCACAGCGTGATTGTGTAGTGAAAGAAGCTGGGCTGGAACAATGCGCTTCCCCTTCATTTAAGGCTCATTACATCCTCACAAGCGCTTCCCCCACCCTTAAGGCTCCTTACATCCTCACAAGCGCTTCCCCCACCCTTAAGGCTCCTTACAGCCTCACAAGTGCTTCCCCCTCCCTTAAGACTCCTTCACATCATGCCGTTGCCCTAAGTTTATCGTGTACATCAGGAAATCTCCTAACGTACACTAAAAACAACGTAGACAATAATTCACAGGGCTCCATTATGTCCTTTTAGCCTCCGTCGGGCTGGTAGATGTCGGTATACCTTATTTTTGAAGGATGGAATAGCGTAGTAGACTTTGCTATTCTGGAGTCCCCAGGCAGAAAATTACAAGTGCTCTACCTGTGGACTTTATCCCTGGGAAAGCTCCTGACATCACTGTCTATATATATAAAGTGACGTCAGGGGATTCTCCAGGGCCGGAATCCTTGGCCAGAGCGTTGCCGAAGCTCCGGCCATGTACTCAGGCTTTGCAAAGCTTCGGACGTCACTTTACGTATATGGACATCAGAAACAGCGCCACAGTCCCTGGGCAGAGCGCTAGTAGAAGGCTCCAGCCCTGTTCATGGACAGTGACTTCGGTAGTTTCCCATGGGCCATTCCCCGGGCAACATATCCCACTATATTCCATACAGTCTAATAAGTTTTGGCTAAATAGATCAAAATCCAGAGCATTAACCCGTCACTGCCTGCTCCATGGTTTCCTTCACTGTAATTGACATCAGCACCAAAATCAGTGCCATACTTTCCGTGTCCCACCCCCGGTAATGGAGGGGGGGGCAGACATCTTGGCTGTATGGGGCCCATAAATTCCTGATGGCGGCCCTGGTAACATCCCCATTTTAGTCCCCTTGATCCAAAGATTTTTCCAGGTGGTACTAGAGTATAATAACTCTGGACCAGATGGTCTTTGAGATTTTTAGCTCGCCTGTATGTTACTGAAGGACAATGGGGTAAGATTTTATTTAATGGGGGGTCTGTCTTTAGTATGGGCCAGTATCTTTTCATATAATCTACCATCTCATTCCATCGGGAGTGACATGATGTAATGAATCTCACCTGATCAGTGTCAGATTAAGTAGACCATAGGCCCTGGGCTGTTCCACAAACTTGGGCCCCCCTTTCCCACCGCCGCTCTGCCGTGTCTATAGTGAACACCAGCTTTCTGTGCGAGCATTGACAAATGGGTGTTATGATTCCCCGTGTCAAAGGGCTGTGTCCCTACATACTGACAGTCTCCAACCATCGCTAACAGTATCACACTGTTCAGGGACACTTCCTCTTGACAATGGGAATGGTAACACGCATTTGTCTAATAGTCCTGGTACACAAAGATATGTAGAATACATAGGATTTCTTACAACAGACATGTCAGGAGAGGGGACAGATCCCCTATAGATCCAGTGACTCATAAGTGATGTCTTCTCTGATGGGAGTCGTTTTCTTTTCTTCTCCATCTGACGCAGACCGTTATGGCGACTTCTCCTGATGAGACATCTTTGCCCATAACTTCTGCAACCATTTCCAGCCGGGCACGGACCGGTTTTTATACTGATGACCTATCGATGTGCCCGGACAACCCCTTTTACTCAGACTAATACATTTAGACCCCAGACTAGATCATAGAATACATACAGACCCAGACCTTCTAAACTATTGCAGTCCCCAGACCAGACCCCCCTAAACAAATACAGAACCCAGAACAAGCACCCTAAATAAATACAGACCTCAGACCAGACCCCTAAATACAGACCCCAGACCTGACCCCCTACACTAATTATGACCCCTAAATAAAGACCCCTAAACTAATACAGAACCTAGACCAGGTCCCCTAAATACAGACCCCATAAACGAATACAGACCCCTAAATACAGACCCCCTAAATACAGACCCCAGACCTGACCCCCTACACTAATAATGACCCCAGACCAGACCCCCTAATCTAATACAGACCCCAGACCAGACCCCTAAATGCAGACCCCTAAATAAAGACCCCTAAACTAATACAGAACCTAGAACAGGCCCCCTAAATACAGACCCCAGACATCAAACTAATACAGACCCCTTAAATACAGACCCCAGACCCCTTAAACTAACACAGACCCCTAAATATACAGACCATAAACCCCTTAAACTGATACAGACCTCAGACCCCCTAAATACAGACCCCAGACTCCTTAAACTAATACAGACACCAAACCCACTAAATACAGTCCCCAAACCAGGCACCCTAAATACAGACCACTTAAACAAATCCATCCCCTTATACTTACATAGCAATCACCTCAGTCTTCTCTGTGGAGTCTTGCTGCTGCTCATGGACCTGCTGTCATGTGACTGAAGTTCTTTCTACTGTTTAAAGACCTGCTGGAGAGGAGGTCATGTGACCAGCAGGTCTCTAAACAGTAGTAAGAAATTCAGAAATGAGGTCATGTTACATAGTTACATAGTTTGTACGGTTGAAGAAAGACACATGTCCATCAAGTTCAACCAAGGGATGGGAAAGGGGAAGTAAAAAATTTCTACACATATGAGCTAATATTTTTTTGTTCTAGGAAATGATCTAAGCCTTTTTTTAAAGCCATCTACTGTCCCTGCTGTGACCAGCTCCTGCGATAGACTATTCCATAGATTCACAGTTCTCACAGTAAAGAAGGCTTGTCGTCTCTGCAGGTTGAACCATTTTTTTCTCCAGACGGAGGGAGTGCCCCCTTCTGTTTTGAGGGGATTTTCCAGGGAACGGGATTTCACCATATTTTTTGTATCTGCCATTCATATATTTATATAAGTTAACCATGTCCCCCCCCTAGTCGTCTTTTTTCAAGGCTAAATAGGTTTAATTCTTTTAATCTTTCCTCATAACTTAGATTCTCCATGCCCCTTATTAGCTTTGTTGCTCTTCTTTGTATTTTTTCCAACTCCAGGGCATCCTTTCTATGAACTGGAGCCCAGAACTGGACTGCATATTCTAGATGAGGCCTCCCTAATGCTTTGTAAAGTGGTAATATTACATCCCTGTCCCGTGAGTCCATGCCTCTTTTAGTACACGACGATATCTTGCTGGCCTTTGAAGCAGGTGATTGACATTGCATGCTGTTATTTAGTTTATGATTTACAAGTACACCCAGATCCTTCTCAACAAGTGACTCCCCCAGTGTAGCTCCCCCTAGGACATATGATGCATGCAGGTTGTTCATACCCAGGTGCATAACTTTACATTTATCTACATTAAAGAGGCTCTGTCACCAGATTTTGCAACCCCTATCTGCTATTGCAGCAGATAGGCGCTGCAATGTAGATTACAGTAACGTTTTTATTTTTAAAAAACGAGCATTTTTGGCCAAGTTATGACCATTTTTGTAATTATGCAAATGAGGCTTGCAAAAGTCCAAGTGGGTGTGTTTAAAAGTAAAAGTCCAAGTGGGCGTGTATTAGGTGCGTACATCGGGGCGTTTTTAATACTTTTACTAGCTGGGCGCTGTGAAGAGAAGTAACATCCTCTTCTCTTCAGAACGCCCAGCTTCTGACAGTGCAGATCTGTGACGTCACTCACAGGTCCTGCATCGTGACGGCCACATCGGCAGCAGAGGCTACAGTTGATTCTGCAGCAGCATCAGCGTTTGCAGGTAAGATCGACTTACCTGCAAACGCTGTTGCTGCTGCAGAATCAACTGTAGCCTCTGGTGCCGATGTGGCCGTCACGATGCAGGACCTGTGAGTGACGTCACAGATCTGCACTGTCACAAGCTGGGCGTTCTGAAGAGAAGAGGATGTTACTTCTCATCAGAGCGCCCAGCTAGTGAAAGTATTAAAAACGCCCCGATGTACGCACATAATACACACCCACTTGGACTTTTACTTTTAAACACACCCACTTGGACTTTTGCAAGCCTCATTTGCATAACTACAAAAATGGTCATAACTTGGCCAAAAATGCTCGTTTTTTTAAAATAAAAACGTTACTGTAATCTACATTGCAGCGCCTATCTGCTGCAATAGCAGATAGGGGTTGCAAAATCTGGTGACAGAGCCTCTTTAAACTTCTTTTGCCAAGTGGACGCCCAAACACTTAGTTTGTTTAAATCTGCCTGCAATTCACAAACATCTTCCATAGTCTGAACATTACTACATAGCTTAGTGTCATCTGCAAAAATAGAAATAGTGCTATTAATCCCATCCTCTATATCATTAGTAAATAAGTTGAATAATAGTGGTCCCAGCACTGAACCCTGGGATACACCACTTATAACCGGTGACCATTCAGAGTAGGAATCATTGACCACAACTCTCTGGTTACAGTCCTTGAGCCAATTCTCAGTCCAATTACAAACTATACTTTCTAAACCTATAGTCCTTAATTTACCCATTAGATGTCTATGGGGGACAGTGTCAAATGCCTTTGCAAAGTCCAAAAACACTATATCCACAGTGGCCCCTCTGTCTAGGCTTCTGCTCACCTCTTCATAAAAACAAATCAGGTTGGTTTGACAGCTTCTGTCCTTAGTAAAACCGTGCTGGCTGTCACTTGTAATACTATTTATTGTCACATAATTCTGTATATAGTCCCTCAATAGCCCCTCAAACATTTTCCCCACAATTGATGTTAAGCTTACTGGTCTATAATTACCCGGCAAAGACCTAGAGCCCTTTTTGAAAATAGGCACCACATTTGCCCTGCGCCAGTCCCTTGGCACTATACCAGTCACGAGAGAATCTCTAAATATTATGAAGAGGGGGACAGAAATAACTGAACTAAGCTCCTTAAGAACTCTAGGGTGTAACGCATCTAGTCCCGGGGCCTTGTGTACGTTTATTTTATTTAATTTAGTTTGCACCATATCTACATTCATCCAATTCAGTATATCAACTGATATATTAACAGCACTGGCAGTGGCTACATCAGCTGCTCTTTCTTCTGTTGTATATACAGAGCGGAAGAACCCATTTAGTAACTCTTCCTTCTCTTGATCCCCTGTGACCAACTCCCCATTACCACTATCTAGGGGTCCTACATGTTCAGACCTTGGCTTTTTTGCATTTATATGCTTGAAGAATTTTTTGGGATTTGTTTTACTATCCTTGGCCACCTGCCTTTCATTTTGTATTTCTGCTGATTTTATTACCTTTTTACAGATTTTATTAAGCTCTTTATATTTTACAAAGGCTACAGCTGTACCCCCAGATTTGTATTTTTCAAATGCCCTTTTTTAGTCATGTATTGCCTTTTTTACAGGAGGTGTAAGCCATGTGGGGTTTAATTTTAGTTGTTTATACTTGTTACTTATAGGAATAATTTTTGCAGTATAATTACCCAAAGTAGATTTAAAAATCTCCCATTTATCATTTGCACAATTATTTGACATTAGTTCTTCCCAGTCTATATCCTGAATTGCAGCCCTCATCCTGGGGAAATTGGCCTTCTTAAAATTAAGTTAAGTTTTTGTCCTCCCAGCCTGTGTTTGTTTTTTACAGTATATGTAAAATATAACTATAAAGTATATGTAAAATATAACTATATTATGATCACTGTTACCGAGGTTTTCACGAACATTGATATTCCCAACAAGCTCTGCATTGTGGTCTTCCACAAACTGGCCCATAAAATTTTCCTGCAACAGGTTGAGGAAATGTCTCCCCTTTGCAGTTGAAGCCAAACCATGACACCAATTAATATCTCGGTAATTAAAATCTCACATTATCACTGCAGTACCCGCCTGTGCAACCCGCTCCATCTGTTTATTTAGCTGAACTTCCATCTCCTCAGTTATATTGGGGGGTCTATAGATTACACCAAAAGTATATTTTTCAGTGTTAACCTCACTTTGTAATTCCACACACAAGGTTTCAACCTCCTCACAATCTTCACCCTCTAATGTCTCTTTCACACTCGCCTTCATATCACTTCTCACATACAGACATACACCACCACTTTTCCTATTTGTCCTGTCTTTCAGAAATAGTGTAAAACCATGTAGATTTACAGCCCAATCATGTGAAGAGTCTAGCCATGTTTCAGCAACACCAACTATATCCATATTTTCTTCCAGTACCAAGGCCTCAAGCTCCCCCATTTTTCTTGCTAGACTTCTGGCATTTGTGAACATACACTTTAACTTGCCTTTAAATGTTTCACTTTCAGTATCAGAAATGTGATTATTTGACATTATTTGGGCTTTTTTATTTTCACTGCTGTTTTGTAACGAAAGGATCTCCTTATCTTGTTGCATAGTCCGCTCCCCACCGGCTGTTTCTCCCCCCACCAATATAGTCTGACCCCACTCTAACCTAACTACCCCTTTATTTTCTACATATCCCCCAGCACAGCAGACCCCCTTCCATTTAGGTGCAATTCATCTGCAGAATACAGTTTGTACCCCAATGAAAAGTCAGCCCAATGCTCTAGGAAACCAAAGCCTTCTCCTCTACACCAAGACTTCAGCCATGCATTTAAATCCCTGAGCTCTTGCTGTCTTTCCTGTGATGCGCATGGCACAGGCAGTATTCCTGAGAATACTATCTTGGAGGTCTTTCCCTTCAGCTTGTAGCCTAGTTCTTTAAAATTATTCTTAAGGCTCCTCCACCTACCATTTATTCTGTCGTTGGTACCCACATGGACCACGACAGCTGAATCATCACCAGCCCCTCCCAGCAATTTGTCCACCCGTTCCGCCACATGCCGAACCCTGGCACCAGGGACACAGCAAACCAGTCGGTTGAGGCGGTCTTGGCGACAAATTATTCTATCCGTCTTCCTGATTATAGAATCCCCTACAACTATCAATTGTCTTGGCTTACCTGCATTACCATCCCGCCGACTACTAGCTGGGCTGTTCTCCCGGCTGTTAGGGAGATCAGTATCCACTAGGGCTGCCATTTCTGAGACTGACACCCTCGCATCATCACCCAACTTGGAAATTTTGCTTGGAATGTCAGAAACAGGATTGGCCTTCCTTTTCTTTGACCCCTTTCTACTGCCCCTAACTATATTAACCCAGCTACTTACCTGATCCTGCTGACCCATGTATTCACCCTCCAGTTCTAACCCACTAACTGCGTGCTCCGTGAGCAGCAAGCTCCGCTCAAGATTGTCTATTGCCCTCAGTGTTGCATTCTGCTCCTCCAGATCTCTAATGCGAGCTTCCAGGTGACCAACATGCTCACATCTGCCACAGAGGTATTCACCCTGGAACTCCGGCTCCAGTCGTGCATACATATGGCAAACTGTGCACTGAAGAAAACCTCCAATCTTGCTGTCCATTATCCCAGTTACAACAAAAGTGAACAATTGTCAAAGTAAAAGAAAAGAAGAGTACTTACTGGGGCTTTAACTCCTCTTTTTAACTCCGGTTTTATAACTGCACTTATATCACAAGCCACTTAAACCACCAAGCTCAGGACATATACAATGCTTTTGCAGGACATATACAATGCTGTTCCGTCGCGTTTTTTCCCGTGATTCGCTGCAAAATTGCGGCACAGATGCAACAAAACTACATTTACGGGCCGCCCAAAACGCCCTATGATGATCCGCCATTGCACCTGATTTATTTCAGTTGTTTTTCAGCAGGTTGTATTAGTCTATTTCTCTCTGTATCTTGCGCTCATTTTTTTGCCTTCCTAATGCATCGATTACTGTATCCACGATCGATAAATCTACTCTCAAGTTCTTTTTCTTGTTTCTGGAAGTCTTCCTTTCTAGAGCAAGTACGTTTTAACCTAAGGAACTGACCTATTGGTATGGCAGAGATTGTTTGTTTAGGATGTGCAGATGTAGCATGCAGAAGTGAATTTACCAATGTTTCCTAAACAGATCAGTCCGAAGATATCCATTATCATCACATTTGATCATAATATCCAGGAAATCCAATTATTTCTTGTCAAATTTGTATGTATAGTCTGATGTTTCGATCATTCTGATTTAAATACTTTTGTAGTTCAGGCCATTACGGACGTGGCAATACCAATTATGTATAGTTTATTTGTTTTTTTATTTTTTAATAATAAAGGACTGATAAGGGAAAAAATGGGATTATTACTTTTATACTTTTCTTTTACAACTTTTTTTTTACTTTTTTTTATTTTGTCCCACTTGGGGACTTGATGGCAGGAGGCCCTGATCGCAATTCTAATACACTGCACTACATGCGTAGTGCAGTGTATTAGAGCTGTCAGCTACTCGCTGACAGCAAGCATAATGGGTTATGGGTTATGGGTTCTGGGTTCTGGGTTCTGACTTCTGTAGATGGCATAGCCGGAGGCAGGGGTGAACCTAGCCCCTCTGATGCCTGAGGCGAACTATAAAAAAGCGCCCCCCCCCCCCAAACTATCGGAGTTTTCTCATTACTACCTTTACACATCAAACACGCAATATATAAAAAAAAATAAATAGGAAAACATTTGTTGTTTATTTGTAAAGTGCTGTTTAATGTATAGAGAATATTTAAAGAACTCTTTTTACTGTATTACTTTAGTATCATAGATTAGCAACGCAGCATTAACACTGAAAATGGTTTAACATCTTCTATGCCCCCTTTTTATTACCTAATTGACTTATGATTTTTAACCGAGTTCAGTGGCCCGGCGTGGTCAGCATGATGCAGTGACGTCATCGTGCCGGGCAGTTGACGTCATCAGCGTGCCCCCGATCTCTTGTAGGCCTCAGGCCTAAACCAGGCTGTGGCCTACAAGAGCAAACGGCGGAGCAGGGGTTTCTATTGTGGCAAATTATTATTTTTTTTAAATTTTATACTGCTAACTTTTTTTTGGTAGGTTCCGCTGGACCGTTTGGACTACGTCGTAGATTCATTGGACTACTTCAATGATCTACTTTAAAAAAAAAATTGTGAAAGAGGGTTGCATGGGGGAGTTTTGATTTCAATAAAAAAAAATTCTTATGTCTGTTTTTTTTAATACTTTATTATGGCCTTAGTAATGGCAGCTGTCTGATTGACAGCGTTCAATTACTAAGGCTGGGGCTTAGCATTAGCCAGTAAAAAGGCTATCACTAACCCCTATTATTACTCCGGTTCCCACTGCCGCCAGGGATACCGGGAAGAGTCGAGTACGATTCAGTACCTGGCCATCTGAAACGACTGTTAGGCCGCAGGCTGGTATTATCAGGCTGGGAAGGGCCAAAAAAGTGGCCCTTCCCACCCTGGGGATGCTAGGCTGCAGCTGCTTTATTGTATCTGGCTGGTTATGAAAAATTGGGGAAACCCCTCGTCATTTTTTTAAAATAAATTGGAAAAAAAATTACGTGAGATCCCCTCCATTTTTCATAGCCAGCCAGATACAATAAAGCAGCAGCAGCAGCCTAGCATCACCAGGGTGGGAAGGGCCATGGTTTTTGTCCCTTCCTAGCCTGATAGTACCAGCCTGCGGCCACCCAAGTACCCTTCACTTCAGATGGTCGGGTGCTGGATCGTACCCAGCTCTTCCCGGTACTCCTGGTGGCGGTGGGTACCGGGGTAATAATAGGGGTTAGTGACGGCCTTATTACTGGCTAACACTAAGCCCCTTCTTAGTAATGGACGCTCTCGATCAGACAGCAGCCATTACTAAGGCGGTAATGAAGTATTAAAAAACAGAGACATAAAGTAATTTATTTTATTGAAATGACAACTCTTCCACACAATCCACTTTAACCATTTTATAAAAAAAAAAAAAGAAAAAAAGCTTACATAAGCGAAGTAGTCCAACGAACGTACGACGTAGTCCAAATGGTCCAGCGGAACCTGCAAAACAAAAATTAGCAGTATGAAAAATAAAAATAAAGTTGGCTGCCCCCACAGACATATGAATAAATAGCTACCTTCGGGGACATATTAAAATAATTAGAAAAATAAGGCCCATAAAATAAAACATATCAAATAAAAAAAAAATAATTATAACACCTTTCTTTTAAAGAGAACCTTTCACCTCCCCATACATGTACAGCTGAGTGCAGCATGTAATGGGGAGGGCCGCACAAACTCTGGGGCACTTTACATATTTTTCCTAGCCTCCTTCGTTATTTAGATATCGGTGCTGTAATATTTGGTGCCCGATATTTAAATAACCCCCTGAACTGTCAATGGGGAGGTAATTGGCAAGGGGGCGTGTAACATCGCTGTGACACTGTCCAATCAGCTACAGACAGTTTCAGAGCAAGAGCTGGACAGAGAGCGCGTGCGCGCGAGCGCGCAGCTCCGCCACCACTAAGGAACAGGAGAAGAGTGTGAATTCTTCTTCTTCTGTTTCATGGCATCAGAGCTGTGCGCGCACGCACGCTCTCACTCTTTAGCTCTCGGCAGACAAGGACGACAAGTCTGATCTCTCACCTGAGATCACAGTCTTGTACTTGCCTGCCGAGAGCTGAAGAGTGAGAGCGTGCGTGCGCACATGCTCTCCTTTCTCCAGCTCTTGCTGTTGACATTGTCCGTAGCTGATTGGACAGTGTCACAGCGATGTTACACGCCCCCTTGCCAATTACCGCCCCATTGGCAGTTCATGGGGTTATTTAAATATCGGCGCCAAACATTACGGCACCGATATCTAAGTAAGGAAAGAGTTTGTGCAGCCCTGACCATTACATGCTGCACTAAAATGCAAATCTGTGGGCAGGTGAAAGATTCTCTTTAAAGTGTAACAACTTTTTAAAAAACTTTTGACATGTCAGAAGTTTTGATCAGTGGGGTCCGAACACTGAGACCCCCCACTAGTCGCTAAAACGAAGCAACAGAAGTGCTCGGGTGAGCGGTGTGCCGCTTCAATTCTGTTTGGCTTTCCTTGGAGCAGTGTACGGGCTCAATAGAAAGTCTAGGAGTCCGTACACCGCTCACTCGGCTGAAAGTCGATCATAAATGAAGCGGCATAGGGCTCACCCGAGCACTTCTGCTGCTTCGTTTTAGCAATCGGTGGGGTCCTCAGTGCTCGGTCCCCCACCGATGAAAACTTCGGACATGTCCCTATGATATATAAAGATATCTATTACTGCGATTGGTGCAAGTTTTAATTACTTTTTATTGAAAATGATTTGTACTTTTTGAGATACAGCTGCTTTGTATCCTGTATACAGAGCAGCTGTATATAGCGCTGAGACCTGAATCCATTAGGTCGCCTATTACCGATCACATCTAAGTTATGAACTTAGATGTGATTGGTAACAGCTCGATCCTGCAGGACCCGCTGACCTGACGGATACAGGATACAGCGCTATATACATTATATAATATATTTATTTTAATTAGCGGGGGCAGGTTTATGGGGAAGGATTACGGCCTGTTCACATCAGCGTTGGCTTTCCGTTCCGGGGTTCCGTGGGAGGTTTCCGTCGGGTGAACCCCGCAACGGAAAGTCAAACTGAAACCACAGCTTCTGTTTCAGTCACCATTGAAATCAATGGTGACGGAAACATTGCTAATGGTTTCCATTCGTCACCATTCCGGCAGGTTTCCGTTTTTGTGACGGAATCAATAGCGCAGTCGACTGCGCTAATGGTGACGGAAACGGAAGCTGTGGTTTCAGTTTGACTTTCCGTTGCAGGGTTACCTCCAACGAAACCCCAGAATGGAAAGCCAACGCTGATGTGAACAGGCCCTAAGGCTTCTTTCACACTAGCATTAATATACGTTTACCTCTCTTCCGTCAGAGGAAGAGAGGATTGATACGTTAAACGGAAAGCAACGGTTCCATTAGAATTACCATTGCTTTAAATGGTAATTCTTTTGTATCAGTTGCTTTCCGTTTGTCTCCATTCGCTAAGTTTCCGTTTTTTTTAAAGGAAACAAAAGTGCAGTCTGCAGAACTTTTATTTCCATTCAAAAGAACGGAAACCTAGTGAACGGAGACAAACGGAAAGCAACTGATACAAAAGAATTACCATTGAAAGCAATGGTAATTCTAATGGAACCGTTGCTTTCCGTTTAACGTATCGATCCTCTCCCTCTGACGGAAGAGAGGTAAACGTATATTAATGCTAGTGTGAACAAAGTCCAATACAAGATATTAATATAAAAAAAATAAAAAAAAAACCCCAGCTGGGATTTGAACCAGCAACCTTCCATGTGTAAAGCAGACAAGCTAACCACTACACTATAGAAGCTGTCATAGACAATGCCTGTGAAATTGTAGTAGTTGAGGGTTTACTATTAGTCTCTCCTGTCTCTGCTGCGTGTGGGTGGTGACTGGTCAGAGACTCACAGTCAGACTGGCTGCCCCAGCTGCCGCAGCTGCCGCATTCAGTGTGCACTGTGAGTGACTGTGAGACTCACCAGTCACAGCCCTGTTTGTAGCTTTCCCACGCTAATTAAGCACAGGAAAGCTACAAAGCCAGGAGTATACTGCAAAGGCGGGGGGGGGGGGGCGTTTTACTGACAGCAGAGGGCTCTATAGGGGGGAATTGTCCCCCCACCATAGAGCCATGACTAGTTACTATACTGAAAGGTTAGGGGGGTCTGAGCATCTGACTGACTGCTCTAAAGGGGGGGCAGAATCCCCCCCTATAGAGCTCTCTGCAGTAAGTTAGACGCTCAGACCCTCCCCCACCCACACTAATCCTTTCATTATAGTGATGTGAGGGCTCTATGGGGTGGATTATTCCAGCCCCATAGAGCTCTCTGCTGTCGGTAAAATGCCCAAACCCCCCCTTGCAGTATACTCACGTTACGGGTCCCGGTCCCAGCAAGGCAGGAACTTACCTCTGCTGCTCGTCGCTCCTCCTGCAGACTTGCTCCTCTCTGCCTGCATGTGCTGTGTGCAGCGTCAGAGAGGAGGAGGAGTATTACAGACGTTCGGCACGTCTCTCCCCGGTCCAGTCCGTCCCGGGCTGAAAATGCTGCCCCCCCCCCGTTTGGGTAGGTGGTGCCGCCTGAGGCCGTCGGCTCACCTGGCCTCATGGCAGATGCGGCATTGGCCGGAGGCCATTGCTAGGCCTTCGTTTGCCATAGCTGCCATCGCCGCCCGCTATCATGTAGCGGGCCGTCTATGGTGGTTTAACGCCTAGAAAGCCGCGATTTAAATTGAACGCGGCTTCTAAGGGGTTAATCAGCGGGTACATCTCGATCGGTCCCCACTGAAGGAGCTGAGGCAACTGCTGTACGAGACCGCAGTTGTCACAGCTCCTGTATGCCGAAATGGCCTGTCGTGGAAATCCATCGCTCAAAATATATTAGACTGAAATTTAAACGAGTCCAAAAAGACTCTCATGGCCAGACTCCATTAGTCAGTATCCTAATTAGGATATTTCACCGATATATATCGAGAGAGGAGAAGAAAACACACAGACACACTGATATGTTCAAAATGCTCCTCTGAAGGATTTATTACCAGACTCAAACTGTTAAACTGAAATTCAGAAGGGGTGTAGGCTTGAGGTAAACCAATCAGAGACAATGTAACAATATTTGTTATTCAGTAAAAAGCATACAATAAAATACATCCCAGATACATCATTATAATTCTTCACACATTATGTTTACAGGTGTCTTATCTCTCTTGGACAGAATATTCTCGTGGAGATGGGGGAGACCTTCCCTCACGCATATTTGCCATCCTCCCATCTCCCTCCCTGTCCAACTTCACGTGGGAACCAAGGGCAAAGATAAAACATACGAAATCAACATTACTTGTATTAAAGGAACAATGACTTTCCTACTCACTACAATAAAACCAAGATGGGAACTCCAGACAAGATGGCTGCTGAACGAAACTAAATCATTTAAACTTTATCATCACTTTCACATATTACATATCTTAGTAATTCGGCATCCTGCTTGATAATTCACAATGTAATTTCATACAGAGAATATAAGCAAATAAATCATCCTTCACAAACCCCCCTTTTTCTCATATTAAATTACAGAAATTATATATTATGATTATGAAACTCAAGCAATATATCAATAGCGCCACAACTAATATGATGCCATCACCAATGTCCGGTTAGGGTATGGGGTCCCACCAGTGTATTGACAAGTCCTGTACATCATCGTCCTCTTCTTCTCCTGTCTTCTGATTAAAACACTTGATACTGCTGATGGATTCACTCAGGTCTTTGGTCCTTACTTTGAACTTTGCTGATGTCATCAGGACTTGGTTTGGTCCTTCTCATCTTTCAGACCCCGTCTCTTTTAGTTTACGTCACCGGGCTGTACACAACACCTCATGCTGTGAGCCTGGGGTGAGATCCCACGTAGGCGGATTAGTGGAGTGTTATTATGACCACCACAAACCCTCCGCTCAGCTGTCCTCTTCCTCCGGTAAGTTACTTGTCTGGGCGGCTGCTTGGAATTGTGACACTGCCGTCAGTTCATGACAAACGCGTTGTACTGGCTCCGGCTGCGCCTGCCACACCTCAGTAGTGGAGTTCATCGTATTAAAAATCTTTTAGTTCATGTTTACTGGCACTTGCTTGGGACCCCCAACCCTTGTCAATTGTTAAAATAAATACTAATCTGGTGATAACATCTACGTACTATAAAAGTTGTTCTAAGTACATACAATAACAATGTCAGGCCCTTAAACTAAATCAAACAAACACCTTTTATATAAGAAAAACTTCTCTGTTCCAATGGACAGGGCACCTAGAAGATGTGTAATTATTGGGTACATTTCATTTGCACTTGGTGTCACGCTTTCCAGCAGGATTTGTACCTTGATCTGAGCTGATTGCCTGGAACATCTCCAGCTCACCAAAATATACACAGATTCCACATGTTTATCTGACAAATGTCACAAACCAATTTTTCTTACTCTAATTTGTATTGCATGGGAAGGCCTCTCAAGGTCTGTTCTCTTCGTGGGAGGCGGGTATGATAAGGTTGGCACCGGTCTGCCAGGACTGTTCTGTAGGCAAATCAAACAGCTCTAACAGAATTTAGCAGCAACAGCTGTAAAGCCTGGGACATACCAATTAGATCTTACCAAATCGATCCCTGCAGTCTTGGGGCATATGTGAGGTCATACACCATCAATGCAAGAGCCATCAAGAGTGCCTTGGGTGTTACCGGTTCACCTTCCCTTATCCGTCCACATTCTGTTAGAATCTGGTTCTCACGCCTTCCGCTCCCAGTTGGACTTCCTGCGGAGAACAAACTTTTTCATTGTATAAACATTAATTGATCTTAATCAAATAATTAATTTGAAGAAAAACATTAACAAATAACATCTTTACATCAAACGTTCACATTGAGCAATAACTAGAAGTGATACATGCAAACTCATTTTTCTTCTTTATATATATATATATACCGTGTTTCCCCGATAGTAAGACACCCCCGATTGTAAGACGTATCGGGGGTTTCAGGGGGGTCGGCTAATATAAGCCGTACCCCGAAAGTAAGACATATGTCTTACTTTTGGGGAAACACGGGGGTATTGCCGCCTCCTGCCCACTTCCGCGCCGCCCCCCTCTCCATACGTCACCGCGCCGTCCCCTGCACTTGTCAATGCCGCCTCCTGCTTAAAATACGGTAATGCACACAGTATTAACTCCTTAACGCCGAAGGACGGATATATCCGTCCTCAGCAGCTGCTAGTTCGCGCAGGAGGACGGATATATCCGTCCTGTGATGGCGCGGGTACTGAGACTGTACCCACGCGATCAGCGGCAGGAGCACGGCTGTTATACACAGCCTGGCTCCTGCTGCAACTGCCGGAATCGAAGCGCGCGCCGATTCCGGCAGTTTAACCCATTAAATGCCGCTGTCAATAGTGACAGCGGCATTTAATGTGTTTGACAGAGGGGGGAGCTCCCTCTGTCACCCGATCGGCGCCCCCGCAAACAAATCGCGGGTCGCCGTCGGGTTTCCATGACAGCCGGGGGTCTAACAAAGACCCCCAGGACTGCCTTCAGCATCTGCCTGTTAGGCGATGCCGGAGGCATGACCTAATAGGTTGCCTGTCAGTTTTACACTGACAGGCAATAATGCTTCGGTATACTAAGTATACCAAAGCATTATATATGCGATCGGCACATCGCATAGTGAAGTCCCCTGGTGGGACTAAAAAAAAAAATGTAAAACAGTTAAATAAAGTTTGTGAAAAAAAAAAATTCGACAATTTTTTTCCGATATAAGACATACCCCGAAAGTAAGACATAGTGGGGCTTTTGGGGATAAAAAGAAAGTAAGACACTGTCTTACTTTCGGGGAAACACGGTATATATATATATATATATATATATATATATATATATATATATAGACAAATCCAATACACAGGTCAGCACTCCAAGATAAAGTGTAAAACAAGGATCCTTTATTCACCACAAGCGCAACGTTTCAGCCCTGCTCAATGGGGCCTTTCTCGCTTGAGAAAGGCCCCATTGAGCAGGGCTGAAACGTTGCGCTTGTGGTGAATAAAGGATCCTTGTTTTACACTTTATCTTGGAGTGCTGACCTGTGTATTGGATTTGTCTGTGGATTTGTGACACTGGTCGTGTGTCTGAACAGGGACTTGCACCCCACACTGGAAGAACGGTGCTGCTTTTACTTTACTAGCTTATATATATATATATATACACACACACAAACGCTGCACAGAATTTTCCTTTCACAATAACAACGACAAAAAACAAATAACTAAAAATGTTTTCAAATGGGAATATTCCGCTTCTGTACCTTTTATCTGACGCATGACTCTAATAGTCCAATGCTAAGACTGGTCCAGAACTTTACATAAAACTTAACTTCAGTATTTAATATTCCCACAACACTTCTTAAATACAATTATTAAACAAACTAACTTTGGAATAACATCTGGAGAACTGCTGATATCTTATTGTACAAACATCAGGTCAATACTTGGGATAACATTGTTCCCCTGTCACTTACACACAACGTCTGCAGTGTGGAAAATACAGGCCGGGCTTCAGGCCCCCCTGAGAACAGGTCTACAGACACGAGCACATTGTCATACACTTCTACCTCGGGTAGTTGTATGTTCTGCAGTCGCTGGGACTGTTAATCTGGCCGGGCTGCACTTTTCACAGGTACCTTTGCTGTTTTACCTATGTCACGCCGTGCGCACATCATGCCGGCTGCTACAAACCTAGTGGTGGCATTATTGCATCCAGGGACAAGCCAATTTACTGATACCTGGCTGCACATACCCTTGTTGTCAGTTTTGTCTTCTCTCGCTCTCTCAATTGGCTTACCCGATGATCCAATAAAGTTCCTACTACCAATGGGCCCATAATTGTGGGCGATGCCAAAAGCGTACCTAGAGTCCGTGTAAATGTCGGCCGTCTTACCTTCTGCCAGGTTACAAGCCTCAGCGAGCACCTCCAGCTACGCTCCTTGAGATGAACAAGAAGGTGAGAGTGGTTTCTGGGTAATTTACCTTGTGCCTCGTATCCTGTTCTACACATACTGTATATGATAAAGTATGTCTACATTACAAATTTACATTGGAAACCCATGTCACATATAGATAGAACATTTCAAAAGTGTGGAGTTTTATTGTTCCACATTCATCTGATAATCCAGAACACTTGTAAATCCAACCCACCAGGTCCTGTAAATACCTGATTAATACAAAAACAAACAAAATATGTTATTGAAATCTGGCATAAAATAAACAATATTCAAAAAATTTTTGTTTTGCCTTCTCCCCATCTAAATCTGTAAAGATTCATCTGTGAGTGACGTCACCTCTGCCTCCTGTGTAAATTTGCTGGAGGGGGATGGTCTCTTACACAATACCTCATATTGGGTGGAGACTACAGCACAGCTTACCCAGTGTCATATTCACCGTTCTGGAAGAATCTGGAACCATCTACACAGAAAAACCTCAAAATGTAGGTTACTGTCATACACATTTAATCTGGATTACTCATTGAAGCTCATACACATTTTGTAGATCTCCTAGAACCAAATTCATTAATTCAAAACAAAATGAAACACAAAACAAAACTACCTGATCAGTCCCTTCACCATTCCCTCCTATTTGGACTCTGCGAAAGTAATGTAGCAGGGTTCAAAACTACATATCAACATAATAAAATTAGGCACTCTATCGGGGGGGAGGGGGCACTAGTTTAACCCCCTGTAAAACACAACAGCCTGGAACAAAAAAAGACTTTCTCCTGACAAAAATACATTTTATCTTTAAAATGACCTGCAACCATTTACCTGTAAAACATCTCACATTTTCAAAAATAACATTTAGGCAGCACCATAGCACGTGCCTCATGTGTGAAAACAAAAAAAACAAAAAACAAGACAAATGTAATTAGTTATTCAATAACACAGAAAATAATATATCTGGGAATATTAATTACTGCAAACCAATAAGCTGTACATAAGAATAGGGAACAGAGGGGGCACATACATTTTCAAGACCCCGTGTCTCACAATATCTGTAGTTTAATACATTTGAATTAACATCAAAACATTCCAACATTAAATCTTATCACATTATAACACATTAATCTGCAGTATAGCTTTTATCTTTTTACAAACAGATCCAGCCGGCTGTAATATTTTTCTCGCTTGGTGTAGTTACAGACGACTGCGCGTGCGCGAAGATAAGACACATTACATAAAAAATGAAAAAAAGTGGAACTGATTTTAACCCCATACACAAAACACAAAAATTTTTAGACATTACTGCTGTTAAAAATAGGAAACATACAATATAGTTCTGCTTTTATTGTGGCCATTAGTTTCAAACTTCAGACATGTTACATTACACACATCACACAGATGTCTCATCACATCACACATGTTACATTGCACACATCACACAGATGTCTCATCACATCTGTTCACATTACACTCCCCCCGTTCTGACCCACGTTAGTCACTGCAATGTACCCGGCTGCTCCGTTTTCTTCACTCTTCCAATGAAAATTTACACCTGTATTTAAATTGTTCTTTCTCACATCATCTTACTTGTAACCACCTGTAATCACCTGCTTTGTCCTTTTAAAGGGAATGTGTTGATATCAAAAAATGTTTTTTTTTTTAGTTAAACAATTAGTGTGTGGGTGATTAAACATTGTTCTAATTTTTTTTATTTTTTTCACGAGTCAGGAAATATTATAAATTGGATTCAATTTATAATATTTCCCATTGCTGGTCACTAGATGGAGCAATTCCCAAAATTGCAGCATTGCATGTGGTAAAGCAACCACATTGCTTTATGCTGCAAAATTGGGAAAAAATCCCTCGCTCTAGTGAGCTCTCAGAATCCCCCCTCCTTTATCCTGGCTAGTGCCGGGAGAAATGAGGGGATTGAACGGTCTAACCTCCTATACTGTGTGTCGCCATTTTTTGAGCTAACACACAGTGTAGTAGGTTAACATACACTAGTAAACACACAGTAAAACACGAACATACATAGAAATCACTTACCTGCTCCAGTCGCCGCCGCTCCCTCCGGACCGTCCGCTCCGTCTGCTGCCGCTGCTCCATGTGCACAAGTCCGGAAGCCGCGACCGGAAGTAGTAATCTTACTGTCCGGCCGCGACTTCCGGTCCACAGGAAAATGGCGCCGGACGGCGCGCATTTCAAATTGGACTGTGTGGGAGCGGCGCATGCGCCGTTCCCACACAGACGGCGTACACCATAGTGCATGGAACGGGCCCCGTTCGCAATCCCTATGGGACTGGAGCTGCCGTATTCCATGTCTGTATGTGTCGTTAATCGACACATACAGAAATGGGAAAAAAAATGGCAGCCCCCATAGGGAAGAAAAAGTGTAAAAATAAAAAAAAGTAACACACAAATACACAAATAAATACAAACGTTTTTAATAAAACACTAACATCAAACTGATATAAAAAAAAAATTTGTGGCGACACTGTTCCTTTAACTTATGCCTTGTCCTGGCCACTCCACTCCCTTTCTCAACTTTCCACAAACCATTGTCTTTATCACATGCAAACATCCTTCTTATGGCTGCCAGCCTCTTCAACAATTTTTTTTTTCAGTGTGTTATTTTGCCTTCACATACTTTACAATTAAAGCCCCAGCTCCTTTTGCTCATTCTAATGTTGGCCGGGACCAGTGCCCCAAAGCATCTTTGTCCAACTTCCTCCTGACCCCATGGTCGGAGAGCAGTAGGGTGATTTCCGGTAAATCCCCCACCTCCAGGCAAACAGGCCACGCCACGTTTGCCGACAGATATCTCAGACCAGTCTATCTCCTAGACTGTCTTACCAATATGATATCAAAAGTCGTTCCTCCAGACATTCTAGCAGTAGGATCCTCTGATCCCTCACTGTATTGAACATCAAGAACAGACAAAATGCTGCCAATCAACAATTACAAGAGCAAATTCTTCAACACAATCGACATTCATGAACCTCCATTGATTCAAGCAGGAGTTGGTAACACTTCACTTATGCAGAACACTTGCTGCCGGGGGGGGGGGGGGGGTGTCTTTTGGTTCATACAGCCCGTGATGTAGCATATATCCCAAACTCTTTCCTTTAGCACTTTGCAATGGTTTCACATGCAAATTATATTTGGTAACATATATATATTATCCTCCCCGCTCAGCCGTTCACTCTGTAGGTTGTAGTTTAGGGGGGCTGTTATGTATGTTGGTGATAATTTCTTTACGGGCTATGGGTCTGAGCCAATACCAATGTCCTTCACTGTAATTACTACTACGACACAGGTGGCACCTGGGGTAAGTGTCAGGGTCATTCATTGAATACAGGATGTTATATTACAACGGTATTCAATCCAGCGGTCTGATGTTATACTACTACAGACTTAATTACTTGGATGTTATTTTACATCAAAGTGTATATGCTGGATTATCATGTGCTAGAAATCAGTCTGTACTGATTCCCACCTTATGCCAGTCTGGCAATGCATACAACTGGTTTATGGACCCTTACACACAATATCACTGTCTGGCAATAAGTTAGGAAAATATAAATGATTTTCTAATACAGTATTCAAAGTTTTCCCTGTTGCACTGGGTAATGGTATTGAGTGCAAATTCAATATAGACACAATTGCTTCTCCTTGCACTGGATTCTACATTATCAGGACTTAACCATTGAAGCCCCTGTGGTACTACAGGATATTACTCACAACTATCCAACTGTCCTCTCACCTACAAACAGTCAATACCTCCCAACTATAATCCCAGACAAACGGGTAACAGAACAACTATTAATCCTCAACAATTTTACACAACTAAATAACAAATGACACTACAATAAAGCAGCAAGCAGAAGTTTTGTTTTCTCCTCACAGTCCAGACTACAATCTTTTAATTTCAAATACTTCACATGTGAGTTACAACTTCTCTCCGCCATGCGCTACGTCACTGCATTCTAAAGGCGGAGGTCTTACACTTCTCACAATTTTTCTGCTTAACTATGTAATTGCTGGCAAAAATTCTCTCATGTCTTTCATATCAACAGTTTAAGATCACGTACACACCTGCAATCCCTCATCACACAAAAAGCTTCAACATACCTTTTTTTGGATCCATCTTTCAACCCACTTCTGACTAAGGAGCTTCGTCCATAAAGAAGTGACGTCTGACAGCTAGATTCCAAGGCTTACGCAATGCATGTGTGAATGGTGTAAGAATAAGCTCCTTACCTACCGCGGTTTTTTGTAATTCACAGATGCAAAGCCAGACCTCTCCAGTGACAGCTTATCAGACGTGCAATCTTCCTGGGTTTTATCGGCACCATTACTGTCGTGGAAATCCATCGCTCAAAATATATTAGACTGAAATTTAAACGAGTCCAAAAAGACTCTCAAGGCCAGACTCCATTAGTCAGTATCCTAATTAGGATATTTCACCGATATATATCGAGAGAGGAGAAGAAAACACACAGACACACTGATATGTTCAAAATGCTCCTCTGAAGGATTTATTACCAAACTCAAACTGTTAAACTGAAATTCAGAAGGGGTGTAGGCTTGAGGTAAACCAATCAGAGACAATGTAACAATATTTGTTATTCAGTAAAAAGCATACAATAAAATACATCCCAGATACATCATTATAATTCTTCACACATTATGTTTACAGGTGTCTTATCTCTCTTGGACAGAATATTCTCGTGGAGATGGGGGAGACTTTCCCTCACGCATACTTGCCATCCTCCCATCTCCCTCCCTGTCCAACTTCACATGGGAACCAAGGTCAAAGATAAAACATACGAAATCAACATTACTTGTATTAAAGGAACAATGACTTTCCTATTCACTACAATAAAACCAAGATGGGAACTCCAGACAAGATGGCTGCTGCACGAAACTAAATCATTTAAACATTATCATCACTTTCACATATTACATATCTTAGTAATTCGGCATGCTGCTTGATAATTCACAATGTAATTTCATACAGAGAATATAAGCAAATAAATCATCCTTCACAGGCCTATTCTCCCGGGACGTACTATTCTATTATGGAGCGCGAACGATGTACTTACCATGATGGAATAGTACGTCAAGGAGCGGGAAGGGCTTAAAAAATATAAGATGTATACAGGTGCCCTCTATATTTCTTCCTTTAGTATCGACTTTTTTCTTAAGAAACTAAAAAAGAAAATCACATTAGAAACTGCAACTGTGTGAACAAGAAGGAAAAGGATGCCTCCAGCTCACCTTATTTGGACGTGAATGTTTTGGTCTCTGTGCACGGGTCTTCGATGGTTGTAGAGAAAGAAAAAGGAGGTAGATCCAGCGCTGATGAAAATATAAAAAGAAACTTTTTCCAAGTTTTAGTTCTATTGGTTAAAATAAGGATCGATAGAAAAAATGATGGAGAGATAATGTCCTGTGTTGCCAAGATGATCGGTATGTAAAATTGATGGCCTACGCGTTTCGAACGCCGCTTGCATTCTTAATCATGGCTAATCGAAGCGTTCGAAACGCGTAGGCCATCAATTTTACATACCGATCATCTTGGCAACACAGGACATTATCTCTCCATCATTTTTTCTATTGATCCTTATTTTTACCAATAGAATTAAAACTTGGAAAAAGTTTATTTTTATATTTTCATCAGCGCTGGATCTACCTCCTTTTTCTTTCTCTGTGTGAACAAGACTTAGGCTGGGTTCCCACAGTGCAGATTTGCTTCAGATTTTGCTTGCATTTTGTAAGCCACATCCAGAATTGAATCCAGCAGACCTATAAGTCCTTTCTTTATATATTTCGTCTGTTTAGGTTCTGTACCTTGTCTTGGCTTAAAAAACGCATGCAAAATCTGTACTGTGGGAACCCAATCTTGAAGGGGTTGTCTGCTCCTGTTACATAGTTACATGGTTACATAGTTCGTACGGTTGAAAAAATACACATGTCCATCAAGTTCAAACAAGGGATGGGAAAAAGGAAGGGAACATTTTTCAAACAGCCTATTAGGGAACTATGCATTATACGGACATCCCATTGATTTCATTCAGAACTGTGTAATGCTTAATCTCTCTTGTGGTGGTGCTGCAGGGAAATTGAACACTTTCTGCCAGATTTCCTCACAAATTACAGCAGATCGCTTGACATTTCACAGACTCTGACATTCAAACCATGGTAGCTAAGGAAAGTTAAATATATTTATATTTATAGCTGTTTAGAAAGTTAATAATGCTGTAACTGTTACTTGTTTATTCCACAGCTAAGGTTTTAACCCCTTAAAGGGGTTTTCCGACACTACCGCTCAAATTTTTAAAAGGTCTGGCCGCACTACAAATGTTCCAAATAGTCCCCCCAAATACCTTTCACCAGTTTATAAAATTTTTCTGTTCATCCTCGTTGCCTAGGATTGCTTCCAGTGCTTGTTTATGTACATGATTCCTGGTCCGCGGCTGCTTTGATGTAATTGGATGCGGGCGGCGCATGCGCAGTAGACACATTTGTGTTTGTGTGAAAATAGAAGGTGCAGACATGGAGCATGCGTGGAACAGAGATCTCAGCTAACTGGACCAATCCCTGTAACAGATGTCACTCTTGACGTGCTGTACAGGCCAGAGGCCGGAAGGAAGCTGTTGCAGACTATGGACGGGAAATCACTGGAAGTGTAAATTTCACAGGGGGTCGGCGTCACGTGACCAGCGACGGGAATGGTAAAACAGGAAATTTTCTGAAACGTAAGTAAATTACAAAGTGTGTTTGATTGGTAACTTGAGGTAAATAGCCATTAGATAGTTAGTCCTGGAAAACCTCTTTAACGATTGCTGCATAATGTTTTTACGGCGGCCGTTCAGGGTAGTTCTGCTAAAGTGCCGCCTTTTCACAGTGGCACTTCAGAAGATGTTGCACTCGAATTGGGCGCTCTGCTCATGAATCCCAAGCTGTTGCTAACAGCCTCGGGCTTCAGGGAAATGATCGGAGACCAATAGTAGTGGTCTCCGATCATGTTTAACACCTCAGATGCAGCAGCAGCGTTGCCAACCGTCCGTAAATTTACAGACAGTCCGCAAAAATGGGTGTTTCTTTTCTGCCGTCGGTAGCGTCCGGCAGAAAAAGGCACCGTCCAGGATTTTTTAGCAGTCTCCCGGAACTTTGCACTGTGCATGCGCCAAAATGTACACGCGCAATGCAAAGGAATAGTGGGCCAGGCATATTTTCATATTCTGCGGAATCTGAAAATATGCAGGCCGGCCGCTGCCAAGTGATGTCGGTACCGGGAGTGGACCAATCCAGTCACCTGACATCAGGTCAGGTGACTGCAGTGGTCCAGTCCTATGCCGTCACCGACCCAATTCAAAAGCGATCCTCCGCCACTTTGCTTCGCCGCGTCATCACCTCCTATTACTCCTGACGGTAAGACGTGTCAGGCAGAGCGGAGAATGGTAGCGGTAAGTACAAGGGGAGGGGGGAAGCTGTGCGGAGCGGCGCTACTTACAAGAGAAGGGGGGCGCTGTGTGCGGCTATCTACAAGGGGGCTGTGTGTGGCTACTTACAAGGGGGGGCTGTGTGTGGCTATCTACAAGGGGGGCTGTGTGTGGCTATCTATAAGGGGGCTGTGTGTGGCTATCTATAAGGGGGGCTGTGTGTGGCTGTCCACAAGGGGAGGCTGTGTGTGGCTATCTACAAGGGGGAGCTGTGTGGCTATCTATAAGGGGGGCTGTGTGTGGCTATCCACAAGGGGAGGCTGTATGTGGCACTATCTACAAGGGTGAGCTGTGTGGGGCTATCTACAAGGGGGAGCTGTGTGTGGCTATCTACAGGGGGGCTGTGTGTGGCTATCTATAAGGGGAGCTGTGTGTGGCAATCTACAAGGGGGGCTGTGTGGCACTATCTACAAGGGGGCCATGTGTGGCTATCTATAAGGGGGGCTGTGTGTGTGGCTATCTACAAGAGGGAGCTGTGTGTGGCGCTATCTACAAGGGGGAGCTGTGTGTGGCTATCTACAGGGGGAGCTGTGTGGCTATCTACAAGGGGGTATGTGTGTGGCTATCTACAAGGGGGAGCTGTGTGGCTATCTACAAGGGGCAAATGTGTGGCTATCTACAAGGGGGAGCTGTGTGGCTATCTACAAGGGGGAACTGTGTGTGGCACTATATACATGGGGGCTGTGTATGGCGCTACATACAAGGGGGCTGTGTGGCTGTCTACAAAGGGAGCTGTGTGGCTATCTACAAGGGCGAGTTGTGTGGCTATCTACAAGGGGGGCTGTGTGTGGTGTTATTTTCAGGGGGCACGGTTACTGAGGGGGCACTTTTATTGTGTCGAGCACTGAGGGATCATTATTACCATCTGGGGCACTGTGGGTTACGAGTTTGTTTAGAGGATAGGGCATACAGGATGCTGGAGAATCGAGAAACCAATATGTCTGTGTATCAAATTCTGCAGAGACGAGTCATGGCTGGAATAAGTCATCACAGTGGTCTGGGCCGGATGGAGAAAAAAAGGGAAAGTGAATGACTCTAATCAGAGAAAACATCACCTAAGTTAGCGGGGGAAGCTACAAGCGGAGCTGTAATTGGTGAGTCACTCCTAGCACACTGCACAAGGCACAGGCAATAAATAAAAATCCAAAGTAAAAAAAAATGAAAAACCCAGTTTTTCCCCTTGCAAAATGCTTTATTATGAAAAAAAGTTACACATATTTGGTATTGTCGCGTCCGTAATGACCCCAACTGTGAAACTATTACATTATTTAACCCACACGGTGAACGCAGTAAAAAATAAAATAAAAAACATTGCCAGCATTGCTGTTTTCTGTTCATCCTGTCCACAATTATTTTTTATAAAAAGTGATCAAAAAGTTGCATGTACTCCAATATAGTATCAATAAAAACTACAAGTCGTCCTGCAAAAAAAACAGCCCTCATACAGCTGCATCGGCAGAAAAACAGAAAAGTTATGGGTCTTCAAATATGTAGACACAAAAACAAATAATTTTGAAAAAAAAGTGTTTTTACTGATTAACCCCTTCCCGACATTTGACGTATCCATACGCCAAAGTCAGGTAGGGGAAGTATGGAACGGGCTCACGGATTGAACCCGCTCCATACGATGCCGTTGTTGGCTGTATGTTACAGCTGACACTTCAGAGTAACGAGCGGCATCGTGCTCGAGCGTGATCCCGCTCGTTAAATCGTTAGAAAGAGGGGGGCGACCCCCTCTAACAGCTCATTGCGCCTCCCTGCAATGCAATCGCGGTGGGGGCGATGGTTGCTATGGCTGCCTGGGGGTCTAATGAAGGCCCCCAGGTCCGCCATGCTTGTGCTCCGGCAGGGCTTAATAGTAGACTGTCAGAATCACGATATTCTGCAATACATTAGTATTGCAGTATATCGTGCAAGCGATCTAACGATCGCTGGTTGAAGTCCCCTAGGGGGACTAATAAAAAAAGTTAAATTAGTTAAGTTCAAAAAACCCCCCTTTTCCCATTTTCTCCCTAGAGCATAGTAAAAAAGTAAATAAATAAACAGAATTGGTATTGCCGCGTCCGTAAAATTCGGAACTATTACAATATCTCATTATTTAATCCGCATGGTGAACGCTGTAAAGAGAAAAAATTGTAAACGCCAGAATCTCTATTTTTTGGTCACCTCATCTCCTACAAAAAATGTAATAAAAAGTGATCAAAACATGTACACCAAAATGATATTAGTAAAAAGGACAGCTTATCCCGCAAAATATAAGCCCTCATACCACTTAATCGATGGAAAAATAGAAAAGTTATGGCTCTCGGAATTTAGCAACACAAAATATATTTTCTTTTTTACACTTAGGTTTTTACTTGTAAAAGTAGTAAAATATAGAAAAAACTATATATATTTGGTATCTCCGTAATCGTATTGACCCACAGAATAAAGTTAACATGTTGTTTTAATTGCACAGTGAATTCCGTAAAAACGACGAGCAAAAAACAATGGAGGAATCGCTGTTTTTTTCATTTTCTACCCCACAAATAATTTTTTTCCCGTTTTCTAATACATTATATGGCACAACAAATGGCGCTACGAAAAACTACAACTCGTCCCACAAAAATCAAGCCCTCATAGGACTATATCGACGGAAAAATAAAGAAGTTATGGCTTTTGGAAGATGGGGAGGAAAAAACGAAAATGAAAATCTGAAAAAGGGCTGCGATGGGAAGGGGTTGAAAGTAGTAAAACATAAAAAAAACAACTATATGAATATGGTATCGCCGCAATCGTAACAACCCACTAAATAAAGTTATATTATTTATACCACATGGTAAATGGTGTAAATTTAAGACCCCAAATTAGTGCTATTAAAAATACAACTTGTCCCGCAAAAAACAAGTCGTATACAGTAATCTCGACGGAAAAATAAAAAAGTTATAGCTCTTTGTATGCAACGCTGGAAAAAAAACCATAAAACATTGCTCGGATATTAAGGTTAAAATACCTTCGATATTATGGGGTTAAAGCTAGTTATAATAATATACAGCCCGTTCTTTAAAGTATTGTTTTCTGCTAACGGGTGTAATTCAGAAACGGTCTATAGATTTGGCCTGAAAATGTATCCTTACTATGCAAACAGAAATGAAGAATGTGTAAACCGCGACGCGTTTTTTTTACTCGCGGTAAAAAAAACTCGTCCAACTCCCATTGAAATCAATGGGAGGCATTTTCGGGCGGTTTTTGAGGAGTTTTGCGGCGTGGTTTCCGCGTCAAAAAACTCTATGTGAACAGGGCCTTAAGCTCCCTGTGGTCATGCCTGGGTTTGATTTAACCTTTAGGCTGCTGACTATGGTAAAACAGACCACCAAGAAGCAACATAATATTCCGATGAGACATGTTCACATTTACTACAGCTTCTAAGGTGGATGGTGTCAATAAATGCAGTGCATGGCTGAGTTTTTTCTAAATATTGATGGGCTTCATTTTTATTCATGGTGTTTTTGTGCTGCCAGATGGGCTTTGTTATGGAGTCGTCCGTCTTTGTGATTGCAGTATTCAGTTACCATGAGGCAAACACGAAAACAAATATTGGGTTAGACAACCTGTAACAATTTCAATACAGTAATCAATAATAATTAGTGTCGGGATGAAACAATGCGCTCACATCCTGGAAACAAGTTCACGTGGCCAGTCCAGTCCTTGAAATGAAAGAAGCTATTGTGAGTTCTAGATCACAGCTATTTTCTTATTCAAATTAGAAAGTGAGACTGCACAAGGTCTTGGTAAGAAATATATTTAGCCATTTTTTCCTAAGACAGTGACTCAGATAGCAGCAGGAAGGAGCTGTTGTATTCTCGGTTAGGGTATGTTCACACGGCGGGGGTCCGTAACGGCTGAAATTACGGGGATGTTTCAGCCTGAAAACATCCCCGTAATTTCAGCCGTACCGGCATGTGCAGGCGCTTGAACGCCGCGTCAATTACGGCCGTAATTAGCGCTGCTATTCATTGGAGTCAATGAATAGCGGCTCCAATTACGGCCAAAGAAGTGACAGGTCACTTCTTTGACGCGGGCGTCTATTTACGCGCCGTCATTTGACAGCGGCGCGTAAATATACGCCTCGTGTGAACAGACAAACGACTGCCCATTGCTTTCAATGGGCAGATGTTTGTCAGCGCTATTGAGGCGCTATTTTCAGACGTAATTCGGGGCAAAAACGCCCGAATTACGTCCGTAAATAGGCCGTGTGAACATACCCTCACAGTCTGCAGATGCTGATCTCATAATCTGTCATGATTTATCATTAAATGCAAGCTCTGTGCACTAGAGTGGAAAAAAGCGGGCATTCATCTACAACACTGTACTCCATGGTAAGGAAATGGATCAGCATGGCAATGTGGAATGTCATTAAAAAAGAAACGGCTACAAGTCCGAGACATTATCAAATAGCAACTAAACCATTCCTAGTATATTGTCCCTCATATTATGTTGCTATTTCAATAGGTTTTATGTCGAAATGAGTATTTTATGACCCAAACCAACGTTGCAAAATGTATTCCGTTCATAATTGGACCACTGTTTGAAATGTTACTATTCAAGCCTTGGTACATCTCAGCGACATTTTAAAGAGTTTGTCTGCTTCAAACAAACAAACAAACAAACAAACAAACAAACAAACAAACAAATAAACCTCAATCCATATGTCCTATTAAAGGATATGTAAACCTTTTTGAAGTCACTATTTTTTTTTTTAAATAAAATAATGTATTTTGCGATTTAATGCAACTTTTAAATAGATTTTAATTCAAAACTTGTTTTTATTTTTTATGATATAGCTTTTTTGTCTCCTGTATACATAGAAGCTGTATCTTGCCATCAAAGCGGAATCTGTCAGCAGGACTGACGTCTTTAGTAAACGCTGGTCCTGCGTGTCTCTGACACAAACGATACAGCTCTTATCGATCCCATCTAAGTTTATGAACTTAGATGTGATTGATAACTACTGGATCCTGCTTGGCTAAAGGGGTTAACCAGAACAAAGAGCTGCTGCATAAGTGCCTCATCCTCTAGAGGACTAAGCTCGAAAGGCATTATGTAATGCCTATAGGCAGGTTTCCAAGTGAGAACAGCTGATTGTAGAGGATCAAAACAACCCCTTTAATTTTAGGAAACATAAATAGCGAGTGGGAGTGCTCTGCTAATAAACTTCTCTACCGTTGCCTGTATTCTTCCTATAGAAAAGCAGATGTCAGTCTACTAATGGGATGAAAGTGAAGCTGTGGAGATGTTATTTTACTATCAGTTTATGGCTTCAGAAAATATATAAATCTCACTATTGTAAGCAGATTTAGCAGTAATGCATATTTATTCATATTTAGTGTGCTGTCGCCATTTTCTTGTGTGCTGTATAATTTGCAGTCACAGGCATACTTGCACCTGTATACACGTTTTGTTTAATTTTGCTGGAATGTGCTGATCAAACTTTCTTATCTCTTTAAGTATTGCATAGATGTGGGGTTAGTGACTGCCTCCATTTTTTGATCTTGCACTCCTCCCATTCTGCCCTGGGTAATTTTAATTAGTTTAATGCTGGTTCCTAACATCCCCAGATATATGTAGGCTTAGTCCCAGTTCTGGGTGTATGTGCAGCGTAGGGAGCCACCTCATAGAGGTTGCCTTGTCGTGTCAGATGGGCTCACACAATTTGATCAAAATGTGCGCTAAGAACTTCACTATTGTAAGTAGATTCAGCAGTAATACATATTTATTTATTTATTTATTTATAGTTTTTAGGTGGCATTTGTGTTCACAGAGTGCTTTCGCCATTTTCTTGTGTGATATAGATACACACATACACTATAAGGACAAAAGTATTGGGACACCTACACATTACACCCTATTGTAAATCCATAGGCGTTAAAGGGGTTGTCCGAGGAAAAAAAAATTCTAAAATGTGTCCCTAATACCCCCTATTAAACTTCTAACCAGTTTCTGTTTGATTTCCATCATCACTGCTGATTTTTCTGTTTGTTTACATCCCTTGCTGTTTGTTTACATCCCTTACTGTCTGTTTCCTGTCTCGGAACCCACCATACCCATGATCCCCTGCTGCATCTGAGGAGACAGTTGCACCCCCCCCCCCTTCCTCCAAAGCACCTCAGCTATTTGCATACTGCCACGCCCCTCTAGGGTCCTTCCCTGCTCTAATTACAGATTACAGGCAGACGGCTCCCTCCCTGCACACGGTCTGAGGCCGGATTTACACCAGCGTGTGCCTTTTGCTTGCACAAAAAATGCGTTGATTTTCGCGCAGCCGCCATCATTATGACACTCTGTTTGTATGTTTGTAAACAGAAAAGCACGTGGTGCTTTTCTGTTTTCATTCATACTTTTTACTGCTGTTGCGCGAATCACGCGTGTCCCACGGAAGTGCTTCCGTGTGCTGCGCGTGATTTTCACGCACCCATTGACTTCAATGCGTGCGTGATGCGCGAACAACGCACAAATATAGGACATGTCCTGAGTTTTACGCAGCGGACTCATGCTGCATGAAACTCACGGACAGTCTGCACGGCCCCATAGACTAACATAGGTCCGTGCGAGGCGCGTGAAAATCATGCGCGTTGCACGGACGTATTACACGTTCGTCTAAATAAGCCCTTACACAGTAATAATCATCATTATCCTTTGTACCTCCATCTATCCGTGATCTAAGTACAGGCACCCATCTCCCTCTCCCTCCCCTGCCCCTTTCACAGCCTGATAAATGTTAGGGTATGTTCACACGTCAAAAACGTCTCAAAATACGGAGCCGTTTTCAAGAGAAAACAGCTCCTGATTTTCAGAAGTTTTTTGTGCCAATCGCGATTTTCGCTGCGTTTTTTACGCCCGTTTTTGGAGCTTTTTTCACTACGGTCTATGGAAAACGGCTCCAAAAACGGCTCGAGGTTTCCTGCACTTTTTCGCGGTCGTTTTTTTATGCGTAAAAAAACACATCAAAAAACGCTCCTTCGGAACAGAACACCGTTTTCCCATTGAAATCAATGGGCAGATGTTTGGAGGCGTTCTGCTTCCGATTTTTCGGTCGTTTTTCGGGAGTTTACGGCCAGAAAAATGGACGAAAATAGGCCGTGTGAACATGCCCTAAGTCTGCCCACTCCCCCTAAGTCAGACATCTTGGTACACACAATCCAGTCAGCACATTTACCTCACCTGCTGCTGGATCTGTTCCAAGAGATCCTGTATTAGGCCCTGTTCACACTGAGTTTTTTTGCTGCCAGAAAATTCTACATCAAAATTCTGTCTTGAATTTGGAGGCAGATTTTGATCTGCCTGCACGCCGTTTGCCACGTTATTTGCCCGCGGCCATTGAGGGAAAAAGAAGCAGCATGCCCTATCTTCGGGCGTTTACTCCTCTGACCTCCCTCTGACATCTATTGGAGGCAGAGAAAGCGTTTTTCGCAGCGTTTTTGCCCGTTGTGCTCAATGCCCGCGGGCGAAAATCGTGGCAAACGGCGTGGAGGCAGATAAAAATCTGCCTGAAAATTCAAGCGAAATTTTGAGGCAGAATTTTCTGCCTGCAAATAACTCTGTGTGAACAGGGCCTTACAGTGAAGCAAACACCAAAAACTACTCCAAACAATGGTAAAACGTTTCTTTTTTTACAGAATTTACTATAAATGTATGTAAGGCCCCATACACACTAACGTGCTTTTGTGGGCGCAATTCCCACGAAAATCCACGGGAGAATTGCGGCCCCATTCACTTATATGGGCCCATGCAAAAGACCGTGGTTTCCAAGGTCCGTGCATGGCCCAGGACCCTGGACCGCGGAAAGAACGGACATTTCTTAGTACGGCCGTGTTCTGCGGTCCAGGCTCATAGAAAATAATGGGCGGCTCGCGGGTGACACTCCGGGGCCGGCCGACCCAAAGATCACGGCCGTGCACATGGCTACGGTCGTGTGCATGAGGCCTTAGTGTGTCTCACTATTTATATATATTTTTATATATAAAATGTTGTGCGTGTGTGTGTGTGTGTGTATATATATATATATATATATATATATAAAACTTTTGTGGGTGTGTGTGTGTGTATATATATATATATATATATATATATACATACACATATATATATATATATATATATATATATATATATATACACACATACAAATTATATATATACACATACAAATTATATATATATATATCTATATATATATAGATATATATATATATATATATATATATATATATATATATATAGATATATATATACACACACACACACACACACACACACACACACACAGTGCGGGAACTACAAGTGTGATATAGGATGAGAAGGTGTGGACGACGAGATTGTCAGCGGAGGGGGTGTGTTCTGTGATTGATGACGCTCCGTGTCTTTGCTAAGACAGCACTTTCGACTGTGTAAAGACACAGCGCGTCATCAACTACCTTTAGGCTCTATTCACACGAGAGGGTCTGAGTGTCGGCCTATAAAAAACAGCGGTTTTGGTCCGTTTTCTCGGCCGTTTTGCATCTGTTCCGTTCCGGGCCATGCTTCCGTTTTTAACCCGTTTTGCACCCGTTTTTTTTCCTTGTCCGTTTTAAAAACGGATGAATTTCATTTGTCAATTTTCTGCCACACACTGCCCTCTGTAGATAATGCCAAACACTACCTTCTATAGATACTGCCACAGCCCCCCTGTAGGTAATGCCACACAGCCCCCCGTAGGTAATGCCACACAGCCCCCCTGTAGGTAATGCCACACAGCCCCACTGTAGGTAATGCCACACAGCCCCCCTCTAGGTCATGCCACACAGCCCCCCTGTAAGCAATGCCACACATCCCCCTTGTAGGCAGTGCCACACAGCTCCCTGTAAGTAATGTCACACAGCCCCCCTGTAGGTAATGCCACATAGCCCCCCTGTAGGTAATGCCACACAGCCCCCCTTTAGGTAATGCCACACAGCCCCCCTGTAAGTAATGCCACACAGCCCTGTCTGTAGGTAGTGCCACACAGCCCCCCTGTAGGCATTGCCACACAGCCCCCCTTGTAGGTAGTGCCACCCCCCTACTTTCCTGTAGGGGACGGCTCTGGAGAAATCCCTCACTTCACTGTCCATATATGAACAGTGAAGTGAGGTACTTCTCCTGGAGCAGAATCCCCGGCCACATCGGCGGGGATTCCGCTTCAGAAGTCCCTGACGTCACTGTGTCCATATATGGACACAGTGAAGTCAGTGACTTTTCCTGGAGCGGAATCCCCGGCCAATTCAACAGTGATTCCGCTTCAGAAGTCACTGTGTCCATATATGGACACAGTGAAGTCTGTGACTTCTCCTGGAGCGGAATCCCCAATACCGGGCTTGGGGATTCCGCTCCTACAGTGAGCAAAAAAACACCCTCCTCCTCCTCCTCCTCACATGCGCTTCGGACTGTGAGGAGGAGAAGGAGAGAGCGAGCGACGGCAGACACGGCCGTCACAGTACACAGCGACACCACATATTAAAACTTGTGCATGCGCACTGTAATTTTTTGCTTCTGGAAAACCCCTTTAATATGCAGTTGGTCCCCGCTGTCACTAAGGGTCTGTGGACCCACTGGGCTGTACCGCCTTGGCGGTAAGGCAGCTGTCCAACAGGTCGCAGGTGAAAATCTATAGTTCATATAGGTACCTGTGGCAGCTCAGACAGCAGCAGGGCAGGCTCGGCTAGAACTAGGCAGCAGGTAGACGTCAGGCGGGTGAGGCAGGTCAGATGTGGAATACAGCATGACACGACTTTGGCACAGCACAGTGCTCAACCAGGATCGTATGGAATGCAAGGAACAGGTACAGGTACAGGAAACAGGAAACACACTAGGAGGCCATCACATAGACAAACTAGGAAACATCAACAACGCTCAGGCATAGAAGCACGGGGCTGGACCACTCTTATATTCCAGGGTACTCACGGGTCAAAGTTCATCGAGAAGTCCGGTACGCACGCTGCCCGTACGGGATCCGGCTGAGGTGAGTGGAAGTGAGCGCTGGAGTCTCCTGAAGAGAAGGCTGGGGCCAGCGCTTGCCGACTCATGGCTGCGGCAGTCAGAAGGGAATTGGAGCTGACAGCCCGCAGCCACGGACATTACAGTATCCCCCCTCTTACGCACCCTCTTCTTGGGACCAGAGCGAGAGAGAAATTTCTTCAGAAGGGCAGGAGCATTGAGGTTCTCCTCTGGCTCCCAATACCTTTCTTCAGGACCAAACCCCCTCCAATCCACTAAATAAAAGGTCTTTCCTCTCACTTTTTTGGTGTCCAGGATCTCCTTAGCCTCAAAGGTGTCTGAAGCGCCGCTGGAGGCAACCACAGGGCTAGTAGTCTTGGTGTAGCGGTTCAGAACCACCGGCTTCAGGAGGGAGACATGGAAGGAGTTGGGGATCTTGAGGGTAGGAAGCAGCCGAAGCTTATAGGCGACAGGGTTGATCTTCTGTAGGATCTCGAAGGGCCCGAGGAACATGGGAGCAAATTTGCATAATGGCGCCCTTAGTCGGATATTCCTGGAAGACAGCCAGACCCTTGTGCCAGGAAGAAACTGAGGAGGTTCTCTTCTCCTTGTGTCAGCCTTCCGTTTCATGCGATCGACTGCCATTAGGATGGAGGATCGAGTCTGCTGCCAGATCTGTAGGAAGTCTCTAAAGGTGGAGTCAGCCGCTGGAACCTCGGAAGTATCGGGCACCGGGAGAGGAATTCGTGGGTGCTGGCTTTAAACAATGAAGAATAGCATATTCCTTGTGGACTCGCTGGTGTGATTATTGTAGGAGAATTCTGCCCATGGGAGCAACTGCACCCAGTCATCATGCTGCTTGGAAATGAAGTGGCGTAGGTAGTTATTCAAGATCTGATTGATCCTCTCGACCTGACCATTGGACTGAGGATGGTAGGCTGCTGAAAAGTCCAATTTCACACCGAGGAGTCCGCAGAGGGCTCTCCAGAACTTCGAGGTAAACTGAACCCCCCGATCAGACACAATATGCTGCGGCGAGCCGTGCAGGTGAAAGATGTGTTGGATGAACAGCTTGGCCAGCTGAGGAGCAGAAGGAAGACCGGTCAGAGGAACGAAGTGGGCCATCTTCGAAAATCGGTCCACCACCACCCAGACAGTACTGCATCCAGCAGAGAAAGGCAGGTCCGTAATAAAGTCCATAGCTATATCCTGCCAGGGAGCATTGGGCACAGGCAATGGCTGGAGCAGACTAGTAGGTCTGGAGTGAGCGGCCTTGTTGGCTGCACATACAGAACAGGAAGAAACGAAGTCCATAATGTCCTTGGGCAGCGTAGGCCACCAGAAATGACGAGCAATTAGATCCCGGGTCTTACGGACCCCCGCGTGACCTGCCAGTCTAGAGGAGTGTCCCCAGCGGAGGATTCTTCTATGATCAGCCAGGCGCACAAGTCCTCCCTGGATGAATGTCCCTAACTTGCACGGGATTGACAGAGATAATGCAAGACGGATCAATAATATTCTGTGGACTCTCCAAGGTGTCTCCCATCTCGAAAGACCTGGACAAGGTATCGGCCCTCACATTCTTAAAGGAGCTCAAACTGGAACCTTGTAAAGAACAGTGACCACCTGGTCTGACGAAGGTTCAGCCGTTGGGCCGTCTGGAGGTAGGTCAGATTCTTGTGGTCTGTAAAAATTAGGATTGGATGAGCTGCGCCCCCTAGGAGATGTCTCCATTCTTCCAGGGCCAATTTGATGGCCAGTAACTCCCGATCCCCAATCGAGTAGTTGCGTTCTGCGGAAGAGAAAAGCTTAGAAAAATATCCACATGCCCTTGACATGCCCTTGGGACCTCTCTGGAACAGGAGTGCACCAGCACCGACAGAGGATGCGTCCACCTCCAACAAGAACTGCAGAGAGACATCCGGAGGATGGAGGATAGAGGCTGACGTGAAGGCACTCTTCAGGCTATTGAATGCGGACTCTGCCTCGGGAGTCCACACTTTGTCGTTCATACCCGTCTTAGTAAGGTTAGAGATGGGAGAAGTCAGTGAGGAGAAGTTTGTAATAAACTTCTTGTAAAAATTAGCGAATCCCAAAAAGCTCTGTATGGCCCTCAAGCCTTGAGGACATGGCCACTCCAGGACAGACTTTACCTTCTCAGGATCCATCTCGAGACCTCGATTCGAGACGATGTAGCCCAGGAAGGGTAGAGCATCTTTGTCAAACACACACTTCTCCAACTTGGGGTACAGACGATTCCCCCTTAACTCTAGTAGAACTTGACGGACATGTCTCTGGTGCGTCATAGGATCTGGAGAAAAAAATCAAGATGTCATCAAGGTAGACTACTACACAAACATAGAGGAGGTCACGGAAAATGTAATTCACAAACTCCTGGAAGATCGCGGGAGCATTACACAGGCCGAAGGGCATTACTAGATACTCATAGTGTCCATCACGGGTATTAAATGCAGTCTTCCATTCATCACCCTGGCAAATCCGGACTAGGTTGTAAGCCCCACGCAGGTCTAGTTTGGAAAAAATCTTGGCACCACGTATACGATCAAATAGTTCAGAGATCAATGGCAAGGGATATTTATTCTTCACCGTGATCTGGTTGAGACCTCGGTAGTCGATACAAGGACAAAGAGAGCCATCTTTATTTTGACAAAGAAGAACCCGGCTCCTGCCGGGGAGGAAACCTTTCGTATGAAGCCCCTCTCCAAGTACTCTTTCACATAGGCAATGTCTCCGCCTCCCTCTTGCTGAAGACGTCCGAATATGCAGCATAATGACTCGGCAATCTTGCCAATGACCGAGGCAGCGAATGCTGAGCCGAACGAATCTGCACCAGGCAACGACCTTGACACTCAGGGCCCTACTGGAGAACCTCTTCAGAATTCCAATCCAGGACTGGAGCATGCAGTCGGAGCCAAGGCAGGCCCAGCAATACAGGGTTAACAGCTTTGGATAGCACATAGAAAGGCAGAAGTTTGGAGTGAAGGGCTCCCACTTGGAGCATCAGCGGCTTGGTCACAGCTATAACTGGGTCTGGCAGAGGTAGTCCATTCACTGAAGCAACTGTCAATGGGTTCTCCTGAGGGGTGGTGGGTAATTGCAGAAGGTCCACCAGGTCTTTACGGATGAAATTAGCAGCGGATCCAGAGTCCAGATCCGCAGAGACCTGATGCGTTTTCTCGCCGGACACTATTGTCACAGGTATGGACAATCTAGGCGGAAGTCCATTCTTACCCAAGGTTGTCACTTCTAGCAACCCTAGGTTTTGGGATCTTTGGGAATACAGGCGCACGAGATGGCTACCGAGGCCGCAATAAAGACGTGCACCTGCATTGTCTCTCCTGGGTGGATAACTTACACTGGTCCATTATTACCGACTCCTTAGGAGGATCGACATCTGAGGACAGCAGGGGTTGCTGCAAAGTAGGGGCCAGACTGGGAAGAACTCCCTCCCGTCGAACCTCTTGGAGGCGTTCTTGGATCCGTATATCAATCCGGGCAGACAGAAGGATGAGGTCATCCAGGGTAGACGGCAGATCCCCAGCGGCAAGTTCGGCCTTAATTCTAGAAGCCAGTCCATGGCAGAATGCAGCCACCAGAGCCTCATTGTTCCATAGCAGCTCTCCCGCCAGGGTGCGGAAGTGGATGGCGTACTCACTCACGGAGGTGTCTCCTTGGAGTAGGTTTAATCAAAGAAGCCGCTGCAGAAGAGACCCGACCAGGCTCCTCACACACCATGCGAAAAGTCCGGAGGAAGACCTGGAAGTCACGGGTCTCGGGTCCTTGCCTCTCCCAGATAGGGTTCGCCCATGCAAGAGCCTTGCTGGTGAGGAGAGAGATGATGAAAGCGACCCTTGCGCCATCAGACGAAAATGTCCTATTATAGAGGCTGAAGTGGATCTGGCACTGATTCAAAAATCCACGACAGGTACTTGCTTCTCCATCATAGCGGTCAGGAAGTGGCAAAGAAACACGTGGGTCAACACTGCCAAGAGGTGTAGTCTGAGCATCAACACTGCCAGGAGGTGTAGTAGGAGGAACAGCAGCTTGTGCCTCCTGCCGACGTGCAAGAATGTTCAACGCCTGGAGGAGTTGGTCCTGTCGAGACCGAAGGTCCAGCATATCCGCTAGCATCGCCTGTGATGTCATCATGGTCTTGAATCGGCCAGCGGGGTCCACGGCCTGAGCGTACTGTCACAAAGGGTCTGTGGACCCACTGGGCCATACTGCCTTGGCGGTAAGGCAGCTGGCCAACAGGGCGCAGGTGAAAGTCTATAGTTCGTATAGGTACCTGTGGCAGCTCAGACAGCAGCAGGGCAGGCTCGGCTAGGACTAGGCAGCAGGTAGACGTCAGGCGAGGTGAAGCAGGTCAGACGTGGAATACAGCATGACACTACTTTGGCACAGCACAGTGATCGACCAGGATGGTATGGAATGCAAGGAACAGGAACAGGAACTGGAACAGGTACAGGTACAGGTACAGGAGACAGGAAACACACTAGGAGGCCATCACATAGACAAATTAGGAAACATCAACAACGCTCAGGCAAAGAAGCAGGGGGCTGGACCCCTCTTAGAGTCCAGGGTACTCACGGGTCAAAGTTCATCAAGAAGTCTGGTACGCGTGCTGCCCCTTTAAGAGCAGGCATGAGCGTGCGCGCGCACCCTACGGGATCCGGCTGAGGTGAGTGGAAGCAAGCGCTGCCGTCTCCTGCGGAGGAGGCTGGGGCCAGCGCTTGCCGACTCGTAGCTACGGCTGTCAGGAGGGGATTGTAGCTGACAGCCCGCAGCCACGGACATTACACCCGGTTTGCAGCTAAAACAGCTTCCACTCTTCTGGGAAGGCTTTCTAAGGGAGTCTGTATGTGGGAATTTTTTGCCCATTCATTCAGAAGAGCATTTGTGAGGTCAGACAATGATGTCGGACGAGAGGGCCTGGCTCACAATCTCCACTTCAATTCATCCCAAAGGTTTTCAATAGGGTTGAGGTCAGGGCCCTGTGCAGGCCAGTCAAGTTCTTCCGCACCAAACTCACCCAACCGTGCCTTTATGGACCTTGCTTTGTGCACTGGGCACAGTCATGATGGAACAGAAAAGGACCTTCCCCAAACTGCTACCACAAAGTTGGAAGCATAAAATTGTCTAAAATGTCTTGGTATGCTGAAACATTAAGATTTCCCTTTACTGGAACTAAGAGGCCTAGGCCAACTATTGAAAAAACACTTTTTTAACCAATTTTGACTGTCCTTCATTTTTCTCCTACATTCTGAGTGTACTAGTAAGTCTTTCAAATTCGGTGCCTTTTTAGGAACCATCCTAGGACTATTACCAACTAGTTTACTTATTCGTTTATCAAGAGTCAAGTGTGGCCAATTTTTTATCATCAGATTGCGCAAGAGATTCCAATGTGAAGTTAATCGCACCCTGTCGTCATTTTTAATTTTCTTATTTCTATTGAGTGTTTCTCCCCTCTCACATTTCAGAGCTTTATTGCACCCTTGTCTAACTATACTTTTCGAGTATCATCTTTCTTCAAAACGTGTTGACACGTTGACAATTCCTGCGCCCCCAATTGGAAGTCTTGAAAGTTTGAACAGTTCCGATGGATCTGCAGGAATTTTCCTATTGGGATCCCTTTTATGAGTGACGGGGGATGGTGACTACTTGCAGATAATAAGGTGTTTCGTGCTGCAGGTTTTCTGTAGGTGGTAGAGGACAATTTATTTCCTTCCCTTTTTAATTTTTAAATGTAAAAAACTAATTGAGTCCTTGCTATGAGAGAAAGTAAGTGAGATATTGAGATAGTTTCTAATTTTATGTTTATAACTATGCAGGTCCAGCAATTGCTGCAGGTATGCTCAGAATATTGAAAAACCACTCCATAGTATTATATCTCCTCCACTAAACTTTACTGTTGGCACAATGCAGTCAGCCAGGTAACGTTCTCCTGGTATTCCACCTACTTAGACGATTGGGCCAATATATGTGTATAGCAAAAATACTTTGTACTGTGTGACTAGAACTATCAACACCTATACAATGAATCACACACGAACTACTATTCACGAAATATATATATATATATATATATATATATATATATATATATATATCTTTATTAGAAAACCATTCCGATAAAACAATACATAGCGTTCACATTTACCCATAAAAAAGTGGATCCACATATAAGTTGTTTCTAAAGCCTCATATAATAAAGTGCAAATAGTGCAAAAAGAGGACTGGTAACTATATCGCAAGATGAATATGGATGAAGAATCATCCAGAAATGATAAGGCATAAACAGAAACCCAGTCCAGTAGTAAGGAGGTATACAGACCAAAGCAATGAGGGGATCCAGCCTCTGTTCTCCTGGCATGCGCCGAACACATTCTCGTCCATCCGACTTCAAGAAAGAAAATGTGTTTCGTCATTCAACAGTACACGTTTCCACTGCTCCCGAGTCCACTGGCTGCGTGCTTTACACCATTCTGTCCGATGCTTGGCATTGTGCTTGGTTATGTAAGGCTTGCATACCGCTGCTCGACCATGGAAACCGATGCCATGAAGCTACCAGTGCATCTTTTTTTGTGCAGAAGTTAATGCCAGACATCGTTTGGAACTGCAAAGTCAGTGGAGCGTTGACGAATTTTATGCACTATGTGCTTCACAGCTTACTGTGGTTCCTAAACAATTCCACTTTGCAGTTGGTCGTGGAATATCTAGGAGGGTAGAAATTTGACTGACTTGTTGCAACGGTGGCATCCTTTTACAGTACCACTCTGGAATTTAGCGAGCTCTATAGAATGACCCATTCTTTCACAAATGTTTGTAAAGATGGACAGCATTGCTAGGTGCTTGATTTTATACACTGGGTATTGGGAGTGAATGAATATTTAAATAATGTGTATGTGTTTCCTCAACATTGAAATTGCAACACCAAGAAGGGCAAGCTGTAAGGTTATGCAAATTGCAGAAGTAGCAGGTGCTGCTAAGATCGGCAAATTACCACATTTTCTAGCACCTAGGACCAATCCGTGGCATGTGGGAGGGGCATAAAAGCCAGATGAAAAGCAACGTTTTTTAGCCACATGAAACCTCAAAAATTGGATCCAATGATGTGGGATGAATGTGCGATGCCTCCTGTTCGTCGACGTGCCAGTTATAGCCACTTCTTGCAAGAGGGACAGAATCCTTAAACTGAGAGACCTTGGTTTATCACTCCGGCAGATCGCTACATGCCTAGGCCGAGATGTCGGCACTGTTCAACGTTGTGTGTCCCGGAGGTTGGGAAAACAACAACGAACAAAAATGACACCAAGAGGTGCGCGAAGGCAAACCTCTGCACGGACGGATTGTCTGTTGGGAGAATAACGCGAAGTGATTCATTCTGTACTGCAAGTGAAATTGGACGTCACATCCCATGCCTAGGGCGGCAACCAGTGTCAACACAAACCATCAGAAGTCATTTGGACGACATTGGGCTACGAGCCAGACATCCAGCTACAGGTGTTCCATTGACCACACACCACCGCTTTCAAAGACTATCATGGTACACAGCAAGACTGCAATGGGGGCCGGAACAGACGTCTATCCTCTTCAGCGATGAGTTCTGCTTTTGTCTCGGACACAATGATAGCCGGAGATTGGTCTGGAGACCACATAGGAAACGCCATGAAGAAGCCTTCACATAAGAATCTCACAACGGTCCTACTCTCGGGATTATGGTGTGGGGTGGCATAATGTACAGTAGCTGGACCCATGTAGACTTCATTCCAGGTACAATCACAACTCTGCATTATATTAATTTGGTCGTGGAACAAGTGGTACGGCCATTTCTCCAAAGTGTCCCAGAAGATGTTTTTCAACAGGACAACGCCAGGTCGCATGTTGCTCATGCTACTGTGAGCAGCCTGCATGGCCTAAACGTGCTACTATGGCCTGCAGCATCTTTCTTATCTCTCTCTCTGGATTGCCTGTTGTAATCTTGGAGTGATCTTAACAGGGCACCCATTCCTATCGAGAGTAGCAACTGTCCTGAATTTTCCCGATTTGTAGGCAATTTGTCTAACCGTGGATTGATGTACACCCAGCTTTCTAGCAATGCTTTTGTAGCTTTTTCCAGCTTCATATATCTCCATAACACGTCTTGTAAGGTCTCCTGGAAGATCCTTGCCTCGAGCCATGGTTCACACTAGCCAATCTTTCTTGGGAATAACAGATCTGTCAGTAACCAGGCTTTGTGTGCCCTTGTTTAATGAGCAAAGCATATGTGAAACCCACAATTCCGATCTCCCTAATTAAAAACACCTTTTCCAAATTAGCTCTTGAATAAGTCATTAAGGCCTAGTTCACACTGAGTTTATTTGTAGGCAGAAAAATTATGCGTCAAAATTCCTTTTTTGCAGTGTTTTTTGTCCATGGCCATTGACAACCGCGAGAAAAAAATGCCGCAAGGAACACTCCAAAAGAAGCAAGAAAACACATAAGCTTTTTTTTCCTGCTAGTGGGTAAACAGTTGCCCAGGAAAAAAACAAGCACCTGTGCCTCCTATTGAAAACAGTGGGGGGTGATTTAGACCATTTTTGCTACTGATTCCGATGCGGTTTACGCATCAAAATCAGGGCCAAAATCCATGTGAACTGGGCCCTAAGGCTGGGCTGTGTAAACGAGTGCCGATCAACGAGGCAGCTTGTTGATAGCCTCTCGTTTGTTCCTTTCACAAGGAGCTATGGATGGGGACAAGCACTCGTTACTTCGATCATTCGCCCCCATACATTTCTATCGCATTGGCAGCACATCTCCCTGTTTACACAGGGGGATGTGCTGCCGACAACGATAATATTTTGGACATTTAAAACGATACGATCAGCTGATGAGCGAGCGTTTGCTCGTTCATCTGCTGATCACTGCCCTGTTTACACAGGGCAATTATCGGCAATAACATAGTTGACAGCGCTATTCATGCCGTCAAAACGACGGAACCCTTGCACAACTGAGACAAAAGGAAACCATTGGCACCGGAATCCATCACAATTGAAATCAATGGTGATGCAAACGGAAACCTATGGTTTCCGTTTGTTTGTCAGGGTCCCGTTCTAATGGGAAGCTCCGACGGAACGTCAGAACGGGACCCTGACGCAGATGTGAACAAAGCCTTAAAGGGGTTTTCCGGAACCAATTAACTAATTTCTATTTCACTGCACATATAAAAATAATGTAATTTGTAATATACCTACGTTTTGATTTAATCTTCTAACACCCGATTCCAGCGCCGGTCATGTGATGATTCTCCAGTAGTAAAATCCATACTAGCCCGTCCATGATCTGAGTTCCATTTTTCCGGCTGGCTCAATGTACGGGTACATTCCTGATGTCATTGTACACTGAGGGAAGTGGTGGACCGGATACTCCCTTTTCTTCTGATAGTTTCCGGTCTGCTTCTAGGGGAAAGAAACACTGCTAGTCTCTGAGCATGGGTGGTAAACACTGCTAGTCTCTGAGAATACGTGGTTTCTACACTAGCAGTGTTTACCACGCATGCCCACTCCTGTGCTATCACAGCGCCTGCACAGAATTTTCTCCCCCCTAGCAGCAGACCGGAAACTATCAGAATAAATTATGTGATGTCAGAAGCCAGTAGCTAGTTGCTAGTAGCACTCTGACAAGGACTCTGGCACTGGGGTTAGGGGATTCCATAGAGTCCCAGAGCAGAGCCTATGCTAGCGCTCTGCCCGGGACTCCAGCTCTGGGGAAGACCCTGACAACACTGTCCATATATGGACAGTGATGTCGTGGGATTCCACAGAGTCCCAGAGCAGAGCCTATATTAGCGCTCTGCCTGGGACTCCGGCTCTGGGGAAGACCCTGACAACACTGTCCATATAGGGAGAGTGATGTCAGGGGATTCCACAGAGTACTGTAGCAAAGACTATACTAGTGCTCTGACCCAGGACTCCGGCTCTGGGGAAGACCCGGCCAACACTGTCCATATATGGACAGTGATGTCGTGGGATTCCACAGAGTCCCAGAGCAGAGCCTATATTAGCGCTCTGCCTGGGACTCCGGCTCTGGGGAAGACCCTGACAACACTGTCCATATATGGACAGTGATGTCGGGATTCCACAGAGTCCCAGAGCAGAGCCTATACTAGCCCTCTGACCGGGACTCGAGCTCTGGGGAAGCCCCTGACAAAATTGTCCATGTATGGACAGTGATGTCAGGGGATTCCACCGAGGCCCGGAGCATAGCGCTCTGCTCTGCTCTGGGGTCAAATGACGTTTTCTTTTACCATTATGTAAGAGATTGTTGTTTGGTACAGTACTGATATGTTGCTCGTTTATCGTTAGCTCTCACTGATCTAATGAGAGCAGTAAAATGGCATCGGAGATTAGAAAATATTTATAGCTGGGTGTAGTAGGTGTGATGAGTCACTGCTGCCGAGGCATTGCATGCTGGGCACAAGAGGTTAATGCCGAGAACTGTATGACTGGAAGAGCAAGACAACGAACACACAGAGGTAAACAAACCTCTCAATGTACACAAAAGAGTACAATGGTAAATTAAAAAATAAAAATGTAGATAACAATATTCAGGGTACATTAATGGATAAACTGAGAAGCGTTGCAGTGATTAAAAAAAAAAGTTGGTGGTCTTATAATGTGTATAAGGGAGCTAGACCATGTCCTAATATAAAATTGTACACCAAAGGTGAACCGATATTTGCATTTTATAACACATGGTTTTCCAGAAACTAAATCTAATGCTTACCCAGCAAAACAGGTAAACCATTTAAATCACCACATAAAAAAGATTCTTCATAGGGCTTGCATGTAGAATAAACTCTATACTATCTTTCAAACTCAGTGTTTCCTGAGTAGTATTGCACAGCATGGTTATAATGGTGCCCACATTATAATGTCTACTCCTTGGATTTTTTTGTAATATCATATGCCTTACCACCAACAGATGAATAGCATTTACTGCAGTCACACATTATAATGTCTACTCCTTGCATTTTTTTTGTAATATCATAAGCCTTACCACCAACAGATGAATAGCATTTACTGCAGTCAGTCATTGGTGAGTCAGTCTAAGGCTTTGTTCACATCTGCGTCAGGGCTCCGTTCCGACGTTCCATCGAAGCTTTCGGTCGGAACGGAGCCCTGACTGACACAAACTGAAACCATAGGTTTCCGTTTCCATCACCATTGATTTCAATGGTGACGGATCCAGTGCCAATGTTTCCAGTTTGTCTCCGTTGTGCAAGGGTTCCGTCGTTTTGACAGGATGAATACTGTAGTCGACTACGGAAAGCTCAGTCGGAACGGAGCCCTGATGCAGATGTGAACATAGCCTTACAAATATTGTTTTATGTGCATCAACAATAAAAGAGTTAAACTAGTGGCTGCTTAGAGCCCCCAATATACAGAGGCCTTGACAAGGCGTGGGTACACGCGAAATGACCGTAGGCTTGTGCTCCACATCCATACTGCCTTTGTTTTCCTGCCACAACATTAAATGCAGGGGTGTAGCTAGGGGGGGCAGGCGGGGCATGTGCCCCGGGTGCAATTAGGTGGTCAAGAAGAGGGGGCGCCGCAAGACATCTGATCGCTGCTGATAGGCGCCCTGTATGTCGGACACCTGCAGCAGCAATCAGCTTTAGGAAGAGCCAGGAGATCATGCAGCGGCGTTCTGACTGGGGTCTGTGATGGCCAGGGAGTGGACAAGTCACCTGACCGGTCACCTGACCTCACGTCAGTGACATGAGGTCAGATGACTCAGGTCAGGTGATTGGACTGGAACACTCCTGGGCTGTCACCAGGGCCTGCCTTAGGGGTGTGCGAGCGCAGAGGGCGCTGCCACCTCCCAGCATGCAGGGGGCGCCACTGAGCTCTGCCTCTACTCTGTGCTCTGCTGTTACACACACAGAGTAAATAACAGCCGAGGAGCAGAGGAGGAGGCTCCGCCCACAGCCCGTCCTGCAAGAAACCTGTGATCCTGTCGGCAAAGAGACATGGTGAGTGTCTATGTGTGTCTGTGTGTATATGTGTGTGTAGTGGGTATACAGTATGTGTCTGTATGTGTATATGTTACAGTGCGTGTGTGTGTGTGTGTGTGTGTGTGTGTGTGTGTATGTGTGTGTGTGTGTCTCTGCATGTGTTTATATCTGTGTGTGTTCAATATTAAAGTAGAACAGATAAAATGCAGATATCTGTGCTGCCTCCTATATACCCTGCTGCCCCTATATACCCTGCTTCCCCCTATATACCCTCCTGCCCCTATGTACCCTGCAGCTCCTATATACCCTTCTGTCACCTATATATTATGCTGCCCTTTATATACCCTGCTGCCCCTATATACCCTGCTGACCCCTATATACCCCACTGACCCCTATATACCCTGCTGACCACTATATACCCTGCTGCCCCTTATATACTCTGCTTATATATATATGCCTCTGTGTGTGTTTATATGTGTCTGTGGGTATAGTTATCATCTACGACATTATCTGTACTCAGAGAGTTCTTAGCGGTGTTACATAGGACTGCAGGTAACACTACTACATTATCTGTACTCAGAGAGTTCTCACTGTGTGTTATCTTTGGTGTTACATAGGACTGCAGGTGACACTACTACATTATCTGTACTCCGTTATTACTGTGTGTTATCTGTGGTGTTACATAGGACTACATGCAAAATCTACGAGATTATCTGTACTGGGTATATATGGCTCTGTTTGTGAATGTGTCTTTGTGCTTGTATATATGTGCCTTTTATGTATTTGCATATGTTCCTGTCTGTGTATTTATCTGCCGGTGTATGTGTGTGTGTGTGTGTGTGTGTGTGTGTGTGTATGTGTCTGTACGTCTATATATTTACCTGTATGTATATTTTCCAGATGTGTGTATGTATATTTGCCTGTATGTCTAAATATCTGTCTTTATGTATGTACAGTATATATGTTCCAGTATGTGCGTGTCTATATATTTGGTTAATTTTTGGTTTGTGTAGGGGGCGGCAATAGTCCCGCACAGGGCGTCATCCAACCTAAGGCCAGCCCTGGCTGTCACCGACCCTAGTCAGAAGGAACTCCGCCGCTGCCTGCGCCACATTACCTCCTCGGCTCCACCGGTAAGTCATGTCAGGCAGAGCGGAGAGTGGTAGTGGTAGTGGTAGGCTACCGTTCGCCGCACTGTTTACAGTGTGGCACTAAGTACAAGAGGGGAGTGTGGCGCTATTTAAAAGGGGGGGGGAATGTGGCGCTATTTACAGGGGCGAGTATGGCGCTATTTACAAAGTGGCAGCGGGTTGTGTGCGGCACTATCCACAAGGGGGGCAGTGTGCCGCTATTTACAAGCGGTGGATTGTGCTGCTATCTACAAGGGGAGAAGCGGGCTGTGTGTGGCACTATCTACAAGGGGGGCTGTGTGGCGCTATTTACAAGGGGGGCTGTGTGTGGCGCTATGTACAAGAGGGATGTGTGTGGCACTATCTACAAGAGAGGGGCTGTGTATGGCACTATCTACAAGGGGGGTCTGTGTGGCGCTATTTACAAGGCGGATGTGTGTGGCACTATCTACAAGGGGGGCTGTGTGGCACTATCTACAAGGGGGGCTGTGTGGCGCTATCTACAGGGGGCTGTGTGTGGCCTCTTTAATTTATTTTCTTTTAATTTATTGTTATGATAACTGCCTTATATAACTATATTGCTTGTAAAATGTAGAAATGCTTTTATGCTTGAGTTACAATAAAAAAAATTGTGAAAAAAAATGACACCTCATTGATTGGTAGAGAAAGCAAACATGGCGAGGGGGAGGGAGACGTCGGTAAATAAATTGGGGGGTGCCAATCTGAATTTTTGCCCCGGGTGCAGGAGAACCTAGCTACGCCTCTGATTAAATGAATATTCTACTGAATGGTGAGTGCCGTGGATCTTTTCTACTTTTTACTAATATACAGACCCATGATGCTGTCCACTATTCCCACCTTTCAGATGAATTTGTAAACTAGGTGACCAAGAATGAGGGTAAACCTGTCTGCCAGTGTCTTGCAGCAGATCTGAGTGTCCTCATAACAGGAGCACTTCAGCTGTTTAACTGTCCACGTTTCATGTGCTGTCACAGAACTTTATGCATAATATAGCAACCAGGGGCGTAACTAGGAAAGACGGGGCCCCATAGCAAACTTTTGACTGGATCCCCCTCCCCTGGGTGTCACACAACCCCCCCCCCCCTTGTAGATAGTGCCTTCTTTTACAGCCCCCCTGTAGATAACGCCATACAGCCCCCCTGTAGATAACGCTATACAGCCCCCCCTGTAGATAACGCTATATAGCCACCCTGTAGATAGCGCCATACAGACCCCCTGTAGATAGCGCAATACAGCCCCCCTGTAGATAGCGCCATACAGCCCCCTCTGTAGATAGCGCCATACAGCCCCCTTTGTAGATATCTACAGAGGGGGCTGTATGGCGTTATCTGCAGGGGGGACTGTATGGCGTTATCTACAGAGGGGGCTGTATGGCGCTATCTACAGAGGGGGCTGTATGGCGCTATCTACAGGGGGGGCTGTATGGTGTTCCCTACAGGGGGAGGGCTGTATGGTGTTATCTACGGGGGGGACTGTATGGCGTTCCCTACAGGGGGGGGCTGTATGGTGTTATCTTCAAGGGGGACTGTATGGCGTTATCTACAGAGGGGGATGTATGGCGCTATCTACAGAGGGGGCTGTATGGTGCTATCTACAGAGGGGGCTGTATGGCGCTATCTACAGAGGGGGCTGTATGGCGCTATCTACAGGGGGGACTGTATGGCGTTCCCTACAGGGGGGGCTGTATGGTGTTATCTACACAGGGGGCTGTATGTCGTTATCTACAGAGGGGGCAGTATGGCGCTATCTACCGGGGGGGCTGTATGGTGTTCCCTACAGGGGGGGCTGTATGGTGTTATCTACAGGGGGGATGTATGGCGCAATCTACATAGGGGGCTGTATGGCGCTATCTACAGAGGGGGCTGTATGGCGCTATCTACAGAGGGGGCTGTATGGCGCTATCTACAGGGGGGACTGTATGGCGTTCCCTACGGGGGGGGCTGTATGGTGTTATCTACACAGGGGGCTGTATGTCGTTATCTACAGGGGGGGCTGTTTGGCGCTATCTACAGAGGGGGCAGTATGGTCCTATCTACCGGGGGGGGCTGTATGGTGTTCCCTACAGGGGGGGCTGTATGGCGTTATCTACAGCGGGGGCTGTATGGCGTTATCTACAGGGGGAGGGCTGTATGGCGTTATCTACAGGGGGGCTGTATGGTGTTATCTACAGGGGGGACTGTATAGCGTTATCTACAGGGAGGGGGCTGTATGGCGTTATCTACAGGGGGAGGGCTGTATGGCGTTATCTACAGGGGGCTGTATGGCGTTATCTACAGGGGGGACTGTATGGCGTCTACAGGGGAGACTGTATGGCGTTATCTACAGAGGGGGCTGTATGGCGCTAACGCCATACAGCCCCCACTGTAGAGAACGCCATACAGCCCCACTGTAGATTACGCCATACAGCCCCCCCTGTAGGGAACGCCATACAGCCCCCCCCTGTAGGGAACGCCATACAGCGTCCCCAACCCCCCAAAAAAATGCGACCTACATACAGTGTGTCCTACAAAACACATGTATCCCCCTATCCACAGGACAGGGGATACATGTGTGATCGCTGGCACTGTTAGGGAGAACGGGGGACCGAAAGTCCCCTGAAGTTCTCCATGACTAACCTCTGACTTCCGGCGTCTGCGCAGCTCAATAAAAATGAAAGGAGCGCTCCATTCATTTCTACGGAGCTGCCGACACAGACCCCGGAAGTCCGAGGTTTGTGATGGAGAACTTCAGGGGACTTTCGGTCCCCCATTCTCCCTATCAATGCCAGCGATCACTCATGTATTCCCTATCCTGTGTATATCCTGTGGATAGGGGATACATGTCTTTTGTTTAATGGCAGAGCGGGGAGATACCTCCTTGATTTGCCATAGTGTTCAGTGGCGTCGCGCTGTAGCAGCCATAGTGGCTGCTAGCGGAGCCTCCGGCCATGATGGGGGCCCGCGCTGGCGGGTGACACGGGCCCCCTCATGCCACGGGCCCCGTAGCAGCCGCTACGGCTGCTACGGCGGTAGTTACGCCACTGATAGCAACATAAAGGGCCTGGTACTGTGTGTGCGCACAGGATCCCAAATAGGTGGTCAGTAGTTGTGGTGCTCTGTGCCGAAACAGACAGCAGTCCCATTCACATTCCATCAAGCACGAAAAATAGCATGATACTCAGCAATCTGATACAACTTGGCTTTATTTAAATAGCAGCATACAATAGTTCAGAGACTTGTAAAATAAGCCAACCGCAGCCAATACACGCATATCATCAAGGCCTGACAGGATAGCTACTCCCACTCTTTCTTAATATTAAGCCTTATACTTTTTTTTCCCGCCACAAAACATAAAAAAAGAGATGAAGCATGCATATAACAGGATCATACTGAAAATAGATACAAAACCATTCCCCACCAAACCCCCCCCCCCCCAGACTGGAGAGTTCCACTCTTTAAATCCATCACCAATACATATATTTCCTATATAGAACATAAAATATTACTAAAAACGTACACATTTTTTTATCATTAAATCCAAGGAGTCCATTAACTTTCCATTCTGCTTCCCTATGTTACGGGTATCTCTGACAGTCATCCTCCTTATAGTTGGTTTCCTAGACCAATTTGTCACAGTGGTGTCTTGTTTAATACAAATATCCACATCCAGGAATTTAACCTAATCGATCCCATAGTCCGTAGACGAATGCACTGGATAAACGGACTCCTCGCATTGTATACAAACTGTTCCTCCCACTTGAAAAGAAACATTTAGGCACATGTAGGTGTGACAGGTATCCCCATCGCAGTCTCAGTGATTTGATTATACCATTTATCACTAAACTTAAATGAATTAAGGGATGAAACAAATTCCAATGACTGACATACATAATTAATCACATTTTATTTCTGGCCCTCTTTAATAGCATCTCTATCGCACGGAAATCCGTATGGAGTATGTGGGTATATAAGCTAACTATGTCTTTAGAAGTCAGTTTTGTATCCCCACAATGTGAAAAAGAACAAAATGTTCAACAAATCTTTAATACTCACTAGGGATGATGGAACACTGGGTTGATAATTTGTTAAGAAGACATTTTTACTGCCTGTTTATGGCAATAAATATAAAGACCCCACACAAAACGAAAATATTAACTTTTGATTGTAGCCTTAGGCCTCATGCACATGACCGTAATTTTCATCTGCACTTACGGATCCGTAATTGCGGATAAAATACTGACTCATTCATTTCTACCTGCCATGGACACCATCCAGTATATTTAGATGTGTGTGTCCTGGCCTTACAAATGACCCGCAAAAATAAGACATGTCCTATTTTTTGCATTTACAGTCAGTGCTCCTATACTTTTTAATGTGAGCACGGCCTGCAAATGTGGATGACAGTCCACGGCCCGCCCGCGGCCCGTCCGTGTAGTATTTACGGTCAGTAAAGGTTGTCCCTCTTTGCGAAACTTGAAAGTTGGGAGGTATGGGTGATGTCATATGATGTAAACATAGACTAGAAAGAATGGGGTTGAATCCAGCACGGACAGTTATTTTAAAATGGAAGAACTGTTTCCAAGTTTAATGGGCCAGTATGTTTGGCAGGTTAAAATCAGGAGTAAGGAGCACGGTGTGACATCCTGATATAATGGAGAAAAATTGTGGTAGTGGTAGATAGAGAGCCTATGCGTTTCAGACGCTCCAAGCGTCCTTAGTCATGGCTGAAGCTCAGCCATGACTAAGGACGCTTGGAGCGTCTGAAACGCGTAGGCTCTCTATCTACCACTACCACAATTTTTCTCCATTATATCAGGATGTCACACCGTGCTCCTTACTCCTGATTTTAACCTGCCAAACATACTGGCCCATTAAACTTGGAAACAGTTCTTCCATTTTAAAATAACTGTCCGTGCTGGATTCAACCCCATTCTTTCTAGTCTCGTCTATATGTGTGCCGACACAAGGATCCGTGCATGAACCTTCCTGGAAATACATCTGCATATCAAGGTGAGCTGGAGGTGCTTCTCTTATCTATCTATGATGTAAACATAATTCAGGACTTTTCTTTGTTCCACTTGCAGATAGACTGGATGAGGGATGTCTTGAAGCTACCTATCCCCATCTGCCTTTGCCAATAAGCATGTATGTGTGACTACCGCATTTCTTTTCGTTAGTAGTGCAGACAGATAGGACACCAAAGCTCCAGACCATAATAAATATTAGTAAAATATGCAAATCCCATCTTCTACTACATATTAAAACGTTTAAATTGTTGGAGGTAGACTTTAAATCTTTTTAAACTCCCATGACTTGCTGCTGGAAGGGTCTGGTTAGGGCTGGAAGGAACTCAGTGATAAAGAGTCTGAACAATTTCCCCTTTTTCCTTCTTTATATTTCAGTCCTGCCCTTGGACTGCTGCTGGGAAGAAAGATCCTTATCTGCGGCAGGCTTTACCATACTTACTGCACATTTATCTACAATTATTTACAGTCAGGAAAAAATATTAATGGTTAATCTAAAAGGAGTCCACCCAGCACATTTCAACTCCAAGCGTTGTCCAGTACATCAGGTCATGTTTCCATAATATTTCACAATAAATGTAATTATTATATATAACCGAGTAATTGGCACAAGTATTCCAAGTTTGGTTAACATAAATAGGGTGCATTGGTTATGTTACACCCCATGGACTACAGCTATTCTGTTCTCTGTGGTAAATTTAATATCATAATCCACCACTAGAGGCTGCTCTTACAAACTGGTAGAAAAATCAAAAGGAGATAGAGAATAATCATTTAGAACATTGAAGATATAAAGGATGGAAAAGTCTTTCAGTGCAGGCAATTATTAAAGTCTATTTTACATCACAATACAAAACACAATGAGGAGACCCTATGGGTATAGTGTTTTTGGACTTTGCAAAGGCATTTGGCACTGTCCCTCATAGACGCCTAACCAGTAAATTAAGGACTATACGTTAAAACATTTGTAATTGGATTGAGACTTGGCTCAAGGACCGTATCCAGAGAGTTGTGGTCAATGATTCCTACTCTGAAGGGTCCCCGGTTATAAGTGGTGTACCCCAGGGTTCTGTGCTGGGACCACTATTATTCAACTTATTTATTAATGACATATAGGATGGGATTAATAGCACTGTTTCGATTTTTGCAGATGACACCAAGCTATGCAGTATTGTTCAGTCTATGGAAGATGTTCATAAATTACTAGTTGATTTAGACACACCAAGTGCTTGGGCGTCCAGTTGGCAAATGAAGTTTAATGTAGATAAATGTAAAGTTATGCACCTGGGTACGAACAACCTGCATGCATCATATGTCCTAGGGGGAGCTACACTGGGGGAGTCACTTGTTGAGAAGGATCTGGGTGTACTTGTAAATCATAAACTAAATAACAGCATGCAATGTAGGCCAGCAGGATATTGTCGTTTATTAAAAGAGGTATGGACTCGCGGGACAGGGATATAATATCATACCTCCCAACTGTCCCGCCCGATTCCGGCGGGACAGTGCTGGTTTCTCACCGCTGTCCCGCCGCCCCGGCTTGTCTTCAAAATATCCCGCTGGGTGCTGCATCAAAACAGCTGATCGCTGCTGACTGCAGCAGCGATCAGAAGAAGGCAGGAGTCTTGCGGCGGTGTTCTCACTGGGATCGATGCCGGCCCGGAAGTGGACCAGTCCAGTCACCTGACCTGTCATCTGACCTCACCGGTCAGGTGACTGGACTGGTCCACTTCCGGGCCGGCATCGACACTAGTGTGAACGCCACTGCAAGACTCCTGCTTTCTTCTGACGATAAGTGAAAGCAGAGCGGAGAGTGGCAGCAGTAGGTCCGACTACGTCTACCGCTCTCCGCACAAAGTACACACACAAGTACAGCACAAAGGGGCTGTGTGTTGCGCTACCTACAGGGGGGCTGTATCTGGAGCTATCTACAGGGGGACTGTATCTGGAGCTATCTACAGGAGGGCTGTATCTGGCGCTATCTACAGGGGGGCTGTATCTGGCGCTATCTACATGGGGGCTGTATCTGGCGCTATCTACAGGGGGGCTGTATCTTGCGCTATCTACAGGGGGTTGAATATAGCGCTATGTACAGGGGGGCTGTATCTGGTGCTATCTACAGGGGGGCTGTATCTGGCGCTATGTACAGGGGTGCTGTGTCTGGCGCTATCTACAGGGGGACTGTATCTGGCGCTATCTACAGGGGGGCTGTATCTGGCGCTATCTACAGGGGGGCTGTATCTGGCGCTATCTACAGGGGGGCTGTATCTGGAGCTATCTACAGGGGGGCTGTGTGTGGAGCAATCTACAGGGGGGCTGTATCTGGCGCTATCTACAGGGGGGCTGTATCTGGCGCTATCTACAGGGGGCTGTATCTGGAGCTATCTACAAGGGGGCTGTATCTGGCGCTATGTACAGGGGGGCTGTTTCTGCAGATATCTACAGGGGGCGGTATCTGGAGCTATCTACAGGGGGCTGTATCTGGCGCTATCTACAGGGGGCTGTATCTGAAGCTATGTACAGGGGGGCTGTATCTGGAGCTATCCATAGGGGGGCTGTATCTGGCGCTATCTACAGGGGGCTGTATCTGGCGCTATCTACAGGGGGGCTGTATCTGGAGCTATCTAGAGGGGGCTCTATCTGGCGCTATGTACAGGGGGGGCTGTCTGCAGCTATCTACAGGGGGCTGTGTCTGCAGCTATCTACAGGGGGCTGTATCTGGCGCTATCTACAGGGGGGCTGTGTCTGCAGCTATCTACAGGGGGCTGTATCTGGCGCTATCTACAGGGGGACTGTGTCTGGCGCTATGTACAGGGGGACTGTTTCTGGCGATATGTACAGGGGGCTGTGTCTGGCGCTATCTACAGGGGGGCTGTATCTGGAGCTATCTACAGGGGGGCTGTATCTGGAGCTATCTACAGGGGGGCTGTGTCTGGCGCTATCTACAGGGGGCTGTGTGTGGCGCTATCTACAGGGGGGCTGTGTCTGGATCTATCTACAGGGGGGCTGTGTCTGGCGCTATCTACAGGGGGACTGTGTCTGGCGCTATGTACAGGGGGACTGTTTCTGGCGATATGTACAGGGGGCTGTGTCTGGCGCTATCTACAGGGGGGCTGTATCTGGCGCTATCTACAGGGGGCTGTATCTGGCGCTATCTACATGGGGGATGTATCTGGAGCTATCTACAGGTGGCTGTATCTGGCGCTATGTACAGGGGTGCTGTGTCTGGCGCTATCTACAGGGGGGCAGTGTCTGGCGCTATCTACAGGGGGGCTGTGTCTGTAGCTATCTACAGGGGGGCTGTATCTGGAGCTATCTACAGGGGGGCTGTATCTGGAGCTATCTACAGGGGGGCTGTGTCTGGCGCTATCTACAGGGGGCTGTGTGTGGCGCTACCTACAGGGGGGCTGTGTCTGGATCTATCTACAGGGGGGCTGTGTCTAGTGCTATCTACAGGGGGCTGTATCTGGCGCTATCTACAGGGGGGCTGTATCTGGAGCTATCTACAAGGGGGCTGTGTGTGGAGCAATCTACAGGGGGGCTGTATCTGGCGCTATCTACAGGGGGGCTGTATCTGGCACTATCTACAGAGGGCTGTATCTGGCACTATCTACAGGGGGCTGTATCTGGCACTATCTACAGGGGGACTGTGTCTGCAGATATCTACAGGGGGCTGTATCTGCAGCTATCTACAGGGGGCTGTATCTGACGCTATGTACAGGGGGCTGTATCTGGAGCTATCCACAGGGGGGCTGTATCTCGCGCTATCTACAGGGGGTCTGTATCTGGAGCTATCTACAGGGGGCTGTATCTGGCGCTATGTACAGGGGGCTGTATCTGGCGCTATGTACAGGGGGGGCTGTCTGCAGCTATCTACAGGGGGCTGTGTCTGCAGCTATCTACAGGGGGCTGTATCTGCAGCTATCTACAGGGGGCTGTATCTGGAGCTATCTACAGGGGGGCTGTATCTGGAGCTATCTACAGGGGGGCTGTATCTGGAGCTATCTACAGGGGGCCGTATCTGGAGCTATCTACAGGGGGGCTGTATCTGGCGCTATCTACAGGGGGGCTGTGTCTGGTGCTATCTACAGGGGGGCTGTGTGTGGCGCTATCTACCGGGGACTGTGTCTGGCGCTATGTACAGGGGGCTGTGCCTGGCGCTATGTACAGGGGGGCTGTATCTGGCGCTATCTACAGGGGGCTGTATCTGGCGCTATCTACAGGGGGATGTATCTGGAGCTATCTACAGGGGGCTGTATCTGGCGCTATGTACAGGGGTGCTGTGTCTGGCGCTATCTACAGGGGGGCTGTGTCTGGCGCTATCTACAGGGGGATGTGTCTGTAGCTATCTACAGGGGGCTGTGTATGTAGCTATCTACAGGGGGCTGTATCTGGAGCTATCTACAGGGGGCTGTATCTGGAGCTATCTACAGGGGGCTGTATCTGGAGCTATCTACAGGGGGCTGTATCGGGAGCTATATACAGGGGGGCTGTATCTGGAGCTATCTACAGGGGGGCTGTATCTGGAGCTATCTATAGGGGGGCTGTGTCTGGCGCTATCTACAGGAGGGCTGTGTGTGGTGCTATCTACAGGGGGGCTGTGTCTGGAGCTATCTACAGGGGGCTGTGTGTGGCACTATCTACAAGGGGACTGTGTGTGGAGCTATCTACAGGGGGCTGTGTGTGGTGCTATCTACAGGGGGGCTGTGTGGAGCTATCTACAGGGGGGCTGTATCTGGGGCTATATACAGGGGGGCTGTGTCTGGTGCTATCTACAGGGGGACTGTGTCTGGTGCTATCTACAGGGGGACTGTGTCTGGTGGTATCTACAGGAGGACCGTGTCAGGTGCAATCTACAGGGGACTGTGTGTGGCGCTATCTACCGGGGGCTGTGTGTGGAGCTATGTACAGAGGGCTGTATCTGGAGCTATCTACAGGGGGGCTGTATCGGGAGCTGTCTACAAGGGGACTCTGTGGAGCGATCTACAGGGGGCTGTATCTGGCGCTATGTACAGGGGGGGCTGTGTCTGGAGCTATCTACAGGGGGGCTGTATCTGGAGCTATCTACAGGGGGCTGTGTTTGGCGCTATGTATAGGGGAGCTGTGTGTTGAGCTATCTACAGGGGGGCTGTGTGTGGAGCTATCTACAGGGGGGCTGTGTGTGGCACTATGTACAGAGGGGCTGTATCTGGAGCTATCTACAGGGGGACTGTGTGTGGAGCTATCTACAGGGACGCTGTATCTGGCACTATCTACAGGGGGCTGTGTCTGGAGCTATCTACAGGGGGGCTGTGTCTGAAGCTATCTACAGGGAGGCTGTATCTGGAGCTATCTACAGGGGGCTGTATCTGGCACTATGTACAGCGGGGGCTGTGTCTGGAGCTATCTACAGGGGGCTGTGTGTGGCACTATGTACAGGGGGGCTGTATCTGGAGCTATCTACAGGAGGGCTGTGTGTGGAGCTATGTACAGGGGGCTGTATCTGGCGCTATGTACAGGGGGCTGTGTCAAGAGCTATCTACAGGGGGCTGTATCTGGAGCTATCTACAGGGGGGCTGTATCTGATGCTATGTACAGGGGGCTGTATCTGGCGCTATGTACAGGGGGGCTGTGTCTGGAGCTATCTACAGGGGGGCTGTATCTGGAGCTATCTACAGGGGGCTGTGTTTGGCGCTATGTATAGGGGAGCTGTGTGTGGAGCTATCTACAGGGGGGCTGTGTGTGGAGCTATCTACAGGGGGGCTGTGTGTGGCACTATGTACAGGGGGCTGTATCTGGAGCTATCTACAGGGGGACTGTGTGTGGAGCTATCTACAGGGGGGCTGTATCTGGCGTTATCTACAGGGGGGCTGTGTCTGGAGCTATCTACAGGGGGGCTGTATCTGGAGCTATCTACAGTGGGACCGTGTGGAGCTATCTACAGGGGGCTGTATCTGGCGCTATGTACAGGGGGCTGTATCTGGCGCTATGTACAGGGGGCTGTGTCAAGAGCTATCTACAGTGGGCTGTATCTGGAGCTATCTACAGGGGGGCTGTATCTGATGCTATGTACAGGGGGCTGTATCTGGCGCTATGTACAGGGGGGCTGTGTCTGGAGCTATCCACAGGGGGGCTGTATCTGGAGCTATCTACAGGGGGCTGTGTTTGGCGCTATGTATAGGGGGGCTGTGTGTGGAGCTATCTACAGGGGGGCTGTGTGTGGCACTATGTACAGGGGGCTGTATCTGGAGCTATCTACAGGGGGACTGTGTGTGGAGCTATCTACAGGGGGGCTGTATCTGGCGTTATCTACAGGGGGGCTGTGTCTGGAGCTATCTACAGGGGGGCTATGTCTGAACCTATCTACAGGGAGGCTGTATCTGGAGCTATCTACAGTGGGACTGTGTGGAGCTATCTACAGGGGGCTGTATCTGGCACTATGTACAGCGGGGGCTGTGTCTGGAGCTATCTACAGGGGGCTGTGTGTGGCACTATGTACAGGCGGCTGTATCTGGAGCTATGTACAGGGGGCTGTATCTGGCGCTATGTACAGGGGGCTGTGTCAAGAGCTATCTACAGGGGGCTGTATCTGGAGCTATCTACAGGGGGGCTGTATCTGATGCTATGTACAGGGGGCTGTATCTGGCGCTATGTACAGGGGGGCTGTGTCTGGAGCTATCTACAGGGGGGCTGTATCTGGAGCTATCTACAGGGGGCTGTGTTTGGCGCTATGTATAGGGGAGCTGTGTGTGGAGCTATCTGCAGGGGGGCTGTGTGTGGAGCTATCTACAGGTGGGCTGTGTGTGGCACTATGTACAGGGGGCTGTATCTGGAGCTATCTACAGGGGGACTGTGTGTGGAGCTATCTACAGGGGGCTGTATCTGGCGTTATCTACAGGGGGGCTGTGTCTGGAGCTATCTACAGGGGGGCTGTGTCTGAACCTATCTACAGGGAGGCTGTATCTGGAGCTATCTACAGTGGGACTGTGTGGAGCTATCTACAGGGGGCTGTATCTGGCACTATGTACAGCGGGGGCTGTGTCTGGAGCTATCTACAGGGGGCTGTGTGTGGCACTATTTACACGCGGCTGTATCTGGAGCTATGTACAGGGGGCTGTATCTGGCGCTATGTACAGGGGGCTGTGTCAAGAGCTATCTACAGGGGGCTGTATCTGGAGCTATCTACAGGGGGGCTGTATCTGATGCTATGTACAGGGGGCTGTATCTGGCGCTATGTACAGGGGGGCTGTGTCTGGAGCTATCTACAGGGGGGCTGTATCTGGAGCTATCTACAGGGGGCTGTGTTTGGCGCTATGTATAGGGGAGATGTGTGTGGAGCTATCTACAGGGGGGCTGTGTGTGGAGCTATCTACAGGGGGCTGTGTTTGGCGCTATGTATAGGGGAGCTGTGTGTGGAGCTATCTACAGGGGGGCTGTGTGTGGAGCTATCTACAGGGGGGCTGTGTGTGGCACTATGTACAGGGGGCTGTATCTGGAGCTATCTACAGGGGGACTGTGTGTGGAGCTATCTACAGGGGGGCTGTATCTGGCGTTATCTACAGGGGGGCTGTGTCTGGAGCTATCTAAAGGGGGGCTGTGTCTGAACCTATCTACAGGGAGGCTGTATCTGGAGCTATCTACAGTGGGACTGTGTGGAGCTATCTACAGGGGGCTGTATCTGGCACTATGTACAGCGGGGGCTGTGTCTGGAGCTATCTACAGGGGGCTGTGTGTGGCACTATGTACAGGCGGCTGTATCTGGAGCTATGTACAGGGGGCTGTATCTGGCGCTATGTACAGGGGGCTGTGTCAAGAGCTATCTACAGGGGGCTGTATCTGGAGCTATCTACAGGGGGGCTGTATCTGATGCTATGTACAGGGGGCTGTATCTGGCGCTATGTACAGGGGGGCTGTGTCTGGAGCTATCTACAGGGGGGCTGTATCTGGAGCTATCTACAGGGGGCTGTGTTTGGCGCTATGTATAGGGGAGCTGTGTGTGGAGCTATCTACAGGGGGCTGTGTGTGGAGCTATCTACAGGGGGGCTGTGTGTGGCACTATGTACAGGGGGCTGTATCTGGAGCTATCTACAGGGGGACTGTGTGTGGAGCTATCTACAGGGGGCTGTATCTGGCGTTATCTACAGGGGGGCTGTGTCTGGAGCTATCTACAGGGGGGCTGTGTCTGAACCTATCTACAGGGAGGCTGTATCTGGAGCTATCTACAGTGGGACTGTGTGGAGCTATCTACAGGGGGCTGTATCTGGCACTATGTACAGCGGGGGCTGTGTCTGGAGCTATCTACAGGGGGCTGTGTGTGGCACTATTTACAGGCGGCTGTATCTGGAGCTATGTACAGGGGGCTGTATCTGGCGCTATGTACAGGGGGCTGTGTCAAGAGCTATCTACAGGGGGCTGTATCTGGAGCTATCTACAGGGGGGCTGTATCTGATGCTATGTACAGGGGGGCTGTGTCTGGAGCTATCTACAGGGGGGCTGTATCTGGAGCTATCTACAGGGGGCTGTGTTTGGCGCTATGTATAGGGGAGCTGTGTGTGGAGCTATCTACAGGGGGGCTGTGTGTGGAGCTATCTACAGGGGGGCTGTGTGTGGCACTATGTACAGGGGGCTGTATCTGGAGCTATCTACAGGGGGACTGTGTGTGGAGCTATCTACAGGGGGGCTGTATCTGGCGTTATCTACAGGGGGGCTGTGTCTGGAGCTATCTACAGGGGGGCTGTGTCTGAACCTATCTACAGGGAGGCTGTATCTGGAGCTATCTACAGTGGGACTGTGTGGAGCTATCTACAGGGGGCTGTATCTGGCACTATGTACAGCGGGGGCTGTGTCTGGAGCTATCTACAGGGGGCTGTGTGTGGCACTATGTACAGGCGGCTGTATCTGGAGCTATGTACAGGGGGCTGTATCTGGCGCTATGTACAGGGGGCTGTGTCAAGAGCTATCTACAGGGGGCTGTATCTGGAGCTATCTACAGGGGCGCTGTATCTGATGCTTTGTACAGGGGGCAGTGTTTGGAGCTATCTACAGGGCGACTGTGTGGAGCTATCTACAGGGGGCTGTATCTGGCGCTATGTACAGGGGGCTGTGTCTGGAGCTATCTACAGGGGGGCTGTATCTGGAGCTATCTACAGGGGAGCTGTGTCTGGTGCTATGTACAGGGGAGCTGTGTGTGGAGCTATCTACAGGGGGGCTGTGTGTGGAACTATCTACAGGGGGCTGTGTGTGGCACTATGTACAGGGGGGCTGTATCTGGAGCTATCTACAGGGGGACTGTGTGTGGAGCTATCTACAGGGGGGCTGTATCTGGCGCTATCTACAGGGGGGCTGTATCTGGAGCTATCTACAGGGGGCTGTGTGTGGAGCTATGTACAGGGGGCTGTATCTGGCGCTATGTACACGGGGGCTGTGTCTAGAGCTATCTACAGGGGGGCTGTATCTGGAGCTATCTACAGGGGGGCTGTATCTGACGCTATGTACAGGGGGCTGTGTCTGGAGCTATCTACAGGGGGCTGTGTGTGGCACTATGTACAGGGCAACTGTGTGTGGAGCTATCTACAGGGGGGCTGTGTGTGGAGCTATCTACAGGGGGCTGTATCTGGAGCTATCTACAGGGGGTGTGTGTGTGGAGCTATCTACAGGGGGCTGTGTGTGGCGCTATATACAGGGGGGCTGTGTGTGGCGCCTTCTACAGGGGGCTGTGTGTGGTGCGATCTACAGGGGGGATCTGGTGGATGATTTTTCCATTGACCGGTAGCAGAGTTACACAACTGGGAAAAAAAAATCCCCATCATGTAACTCTGCTACCTGTCAATTGAAAAGTTATCCACCACAGGGTCTCCCTCTTGACTTTCATTGTTCTCAGCCTTTTGGTTTGTCCTGCTGCCGCCGTGATGAGCAAATGTTATACCCAAGATAGGAAAAGTAACATAAAGACAACATAACCGGATCCATAATATCTGTAATATCCAGACAGTCCAGAGATCCGCAGTGAGAATGTGCGCGTGTTATTTGCAGAAGGATCTGGCCGTGATTTGATGTGTTTATGCAGGATATTGGGCGTGGTTAGGGGGGCGTGGCTTAAAATGCCCCTCTTTTCCGAGTTCAAAAGTTGGGAGGTATGATAATATTACAACTTTACAAAGCATTAGTGAGGCCTTAGGCCTAATTCAGACGAGCGTGTTCGGTCCGTGATATACAGTCCGTGTGTCGGCCGCATTTCCCGGACTGAACACACTGCAGGGAGCCGGGCTCCTAGCATCATAGTCATCTATGATGCTAGGTGTCACTGCCTCTCCATGGAACTACTGTCCCGTACTGAAAACATGTTTTCAGTTCTGGGCTCCAGTTCATAGAAAGGATGCCGTGGAGTTAGAAAAAATACAAAGAAGAGCAACGAAGCTAATAAGGGGCATAGAAGATCTTAGTTATAAGGAAAGAATAAAAGAATTAAACTTATTTAGCCTTGAATAGATTCGACTAAGGGGGAGACACGAATAACTTGTATAAGTATATAATTGGCACATACAAGAAATATAGCGAAAACCTGCTCCATGGAAAACCCCCTCAGAACACAAGGGGGCACTCCTTCCGTCTGGAGAAAAAAAGGTTCAATCTGCAGAGGTGACAATTCTTCTTTACTGTGAGAACTGTGAATCTGCAGAATAGCCGACCACAGGAGCTGGTCACAGCAGGGACAGTAGATGGCCTTAAAAAGACTTAGGCCGGCTTCCCACGTAGCGTAAATGCTGAAGAATTTCCGCAACGGAATTGTGTGCGGAAATTCTGCAACAGTTACAGTAGCAGCAAAGTGGACGAGATTTAGGGTATGTGCACACGATAGCAGGCATTTACGTGTGAAAAGACAGACTGTTTTCAGGAGAAAACAGCTGCCTCGTTTCAGTCGTAAATGCTCCTCCTCGTATTATGCGTCTGTGACGCTCGTAAATCTTGAGCTGCTCTTCATTGAGTTCAATGAAGAACGGCTCAAATTACGTTGCAAAGAAGTGCCCTGCACTTCTTTGCCGAAGCAGTCAATTTACGCGTCGTCGTTTGACAGCTGTCAAACGACAACGCGTAAATTACAGGTCGTCTGCACAGTACGTCGGCAAACCCATTCAAATGAATGGGCAGATGTTTGCCGACGTATTGTAGCCGTATTTTCAGGCGTAAATCGAGGCATAATACGCCTCGTTTACGCCTGAAAATAGGTCGTGTGAACCCAGCCTTAAAAAATCTCATGCTCACACTACAGAAAAAAAACACAGTGCTGCGTTTTTGTTGATTTTCTGTTGTGGGTTTTCCACATTGAATTCAATTTAGGAGGCCGGACTATGCGCAGGGAAGATGGAGGGGGTAAGTATGAGCGCTTTCTTCCGCAGCGGAAATTTCGTTAGAAAAACCAGACCACAATGGTGCGATTTTTCGGACGGAATATACTGCGGGCTACAGGTCGGACGCGCTGTGTGACTTTTACGCAGCGTATCTGACCCGTGGGAACCCGGCCTTAGACGCTGATATTTTTTTATTCTAAGAAATTATCTATGTCAGAGTATAGAACTCTTGTTTGAATGGTGATCCAGTCTGATCGCCACTTGGGATCAGGAGGGACATTTTTCCTTTTGGTTAATGCCTTATGGGTATTTTCTTTTTTTTTAAACCTTCCTCTGTTTCTACCCATATCCCTTCCCTTTCTTATTCCTTGCTTGAACTTCATGGACATATTTTTTTTAACCGTACTAACTTTAAAACACACTCTGGAAAACATCCTTGAAAAAACCTTAATATACAGCATTTTAGAGGTAACAATGAAGCAAAATCTAAATATAATGTGTGCTCAGTTAGCATATTTAAGTTTATTTTTGCCAACATCTTCTATAAAAACGACACAATGTGACTAAGAAATGACATCAGCACTGGAGATTTTACCTGCAGCCTTTGTACCCGCCAACCATACTCTGACTGAAAAAATCCAAGGATGTTGGTATGATACTCTGTGCCATGCGACCAGTAACTGCATCTTGCTCTTGTGCCTTAAAATATAGAATCTTAAAGCCTATTTGTATGTATGTTACATGCACTCATAGCACATGGCATAATTTAAGTTTCAGAAAAATCCGCAACGGAAATTTACACCATATATTCCTAGGGTGGAAACAAAATCATAAAACACATTCACAACTTAAATTCCCATACAGAAGTTTTCCATTGTGGAAATACTTTCTGCAGTATTTTCTGTTTGTGTTGCAGATTTTTGATACAACATTTCATCATAGACTTTAATGCTATGTGAAATTCTGTACCGAAATCCGCAACATAAATGCGCAGCAAATACACCACAAAATTGGCAACAGTAATTCTGCTTCGGAATTAGTGTTGTGGATTTTGCGGCGTATTTTTAAGCCTCATGTGACTGCACTGAAAACTCTAGTTATATCGCGTTATAGGAATCTTAATGTGCCCTTTTAAGTAGCTTATCGGCGGGTGTCCCGAAGGTCGGACCACCACTGATCCTAAGGATAGGCTTCCAACAGGCCCATAGTGGGATATGGACACGTTCATCATATAAAAAGGTGTTTTTTTTTTTGGTGGTTTTTTTACTGCATGTAGCGTGCTTGTAGGTACATTTGTTGGTCGGCCACTTCTGAAAATGTAAACAAAGGGTCTTGGAAAAATTATTGTAATCCATTTTAGTAGCATTTAAAACTACAAGAAGAATTAAGTGAAAAATTAGAATTTGTTTTCAAATTAGGAAAGATGTATTGTATAATACAAATCTGCTGAAAGAGATTTTAGCCTTTGCTAAAAACACAAACATACATCTGGATGATTTGTTGCCATGGTCTTAGAATAATTGTAGCGAGTAGTCCACACCTTGGAAAATTCACCTTTATTTTAAGGTTCCTCCATTTGGAGATAACGGTTTTCACATTGAAGTCCCAGAGTCTTAGATATGGATTTGTTTTTCTTTCTAGACTGATACATTTCCACAACTTTTCTTATAATTGTGACCTAGTCACGGTGTTCTTTGTAGTTATTATGTTACTTTCATAGTTATCTTTAGATTTAGCAAGAATGTGGAAGATTTGGGTTTCTATTATTGATGCCAAATGTAGAAAAGGATTTAATGGAGTAGTTACTTATTTACATGGGTGATTACTGAGGTTCCTCCCGCCCTATGACGTACATTTACAACATCGGAACTGTACAGTTACCGCGAATTGACTAAATGTAAATGTATGTCATAGGGATAGGGATGGCGTGAGCACATCCGCTGTGTCAACTCCATCACTTGTGGGTGCTGGCTGTATTTCACAGCCGATATCTTGCTGTGACATCCGGTTTTTGAGAAACTGTTTAACCCCTTGGAAGTCCAAACAAAGTAAATAAAATAAATAAACACGAAAACCTCCCCCACCCCATAAAAATTCTTTATTCTGTTAAAAAAAATATATATGAAAAGAAAAGTACACATATAGTACTGTACTTGGTATGGCCGCATAGAGAACAACCTGTACTATAATATTAAAGGGGTTTTCCAGCCAATAAAAATTATATCCTCAGGATAGACCAATTAGGAGACAAAATTTTGGGTTTTTATTAACTGCTACCATAATCATCAACATTAAAAGAAAAAAATGCTGGAAATAGATCACTCTGTGTAATGAATCTATATAATATATGAGTTTCACTTTTTGAATTGAATTACTGAAATAAATTTACTTTTTGATGATATTCTAATTCATTGAGAAGGACCTGTACATGGACTGCCATTGTACTCTCGTTGGTTGACATCCATTCCTTTAATATTCTGCAATAATGCAGGTCGGGAAAGTGTTTTCATGTTAGATTTGGCAACTATATCAAAGAACTGTCTGAAGTCATTATGGAATAACCAGCAACTGCAGATTTAAGCAGCTGACTTTACAGTTGACTTAAGTGATTGAACAGCTGCCAGCACTTCTGGTGTCCGATCAATGAACTTTTGTCATGTCACAAGAAAAGGTCCAGGACTGTCACTGTCATTATTCAGTAAAGGGTTAGGGGGGATTCACACGAGCGTGATTTGCGTGCGTGCAGGCCGCGTTTTTTTCGAGCGCCACGCACAGCCCTATAGAAGTCAATGGGGCAGTTCAAACAGTGCGTGATATTTGCGCAGCGTTTATTCGCTGCGTACAAAACGCAACAGGTTCAATATCTCTGCGTATTTCGCGCATCACGCACCCATTGAAGTCAATGGGTGCGTGAAAATCACGCATTTCATACGGTGGCAGCAGCGCCGAATGCGCGTTTTTCACGCAGGACACGTCTCTATGCTAAGGAGTTTGAACTAACGAGTTGAAACCAGCAGAAAAGCAGGAAGTAGCTTAGAGAGCAGGTTTTCAAAAAGAGGCCAAACCGTTTACTACAGCACCACAAGCAGCTTGCAGCCATGCCTCGCCAGATGGATGTTGCTAAGCTCATCGCTTTAGTTCAGGAGCGTCCGGAGGTCTGGAACACCCATGCGGAGTCATACCATGACCGCACAGTCAAGGAGGCAGCATGGGAGCATATTGCCGAGGCGCTGTTCGAGCAGGAGTGGGCCGACAGCCGCACCCGTGACCGCCAACGCATTGGTGAGTGTATATATGTGTGTCGACATCTATGTGTATAATGACATCCATATTGCCTATTGCGTCCCTGGTGAATCAATGCCTGTCATTGGCAACGTTTACGTTCAGTGGCATCTTTATAGTATCATCAAGTTAGGTGTGTTCTTGTGTGGACGTGTGGTACAGTAGTTTATATGCACTGTCTGTGTGCGCAGTAACATCTGGTGTGTTTGTTGAATGATGTGTTCTTTATTAATCATACAGTGGACGATGTAAAGAGACGGTGGCGAAGCTTAAGGGACCAGTTCCGGAGAGAATATGGTTCCGGCGGGCGCAGCGGAGAAGGTGGCACCAGGAAACGCCGCTATATTTATTATGAGCAGCTGTTGTTCCTGCGGGAAATAATGGACATGCGACCGTAAGTACTCGTTGTTGTCCCTTTTTGCAAATGTGACCTACCAAAAATGTCAGATACGCCAAAGCAGCTTTGTGTTTTCACAGTAAATTGGGTTCCTCAACTGACGTCTCCCCTATATTCTAGAACTAGCGACACTCTTGACGCGTCTGAAGAGGAGGCACGGCCTGAGTCTAGCCAGGCGTCCGAAGCCGCCGCTCCCCTGGTCACCCTAACCCCGGACCCCACCAGAGAGGATCCTGTCCCAGTCGCCTCAGTGCCTGAAGCTGGGCCACCGGACCAAGTGGCACCTAGCCATGCAGCACCCCGCCGCAGACGCCCTGTAAACCCACCCGCAGGTGCACTTGTGGACGCGCGTGTTCTGGAGTACCTGCGCCGTGCAGCTGATGAGGACAACCACAACTTTTTTTGTCGCAGCATGGCACCTTTAATGCGCCGGGTACCAGTGCATAGGCTGGTGCGGCTGCAATCTAATATGCTGTCGCTAATCGACAGTGCTACACCCCCGCTTAGTCCAGGGCGGTGCTTCACATCTATCGAGCAGTGGCGTAGTGTCTTTATGCCCTCCGCGGGGGTCCATTTGCCAGGGCCCTCCCAACCTGCCCCTGGAATATCGCAGATGCCGCAATATCCTACAGGCCCAAGATACCTCTCCCCTGGCCCAATGGCTGTCCCTGTCCGTCACTTCCCTCCATACTCCCTACCTGCCCCAAGTTTACAGGCTCCCATGCAGCCTCACGGCTACCAGACGCAGTATCACCCCCACTATGCTGTGCAGGAACATCCTCATCAGGGCCGGGGTCAGCATAGTGGTTCGGATATGTCTGCTTACACCTCGCCGCCCCATGCCTATCACAATCTGTAGGGGCGCGTGTGTTCTAAGGCCACATGTTAAAAAGCCATGACAGCCTAGGAATCCTTCCATGTTTCTTTATGCAATGCATCATGTTGGTGCCAATTTTTGTTGGGGTATGTTCTCCCGCGTGTGTTTTTTTGTGTTATGGAGTGTATGTGCAAATAACATAAACGCCAACGTTTTATATATTTCACTCCCGTGTGGACAATCCTTCTGTTACATAGCTCACCGATTTCTATAGCCTCTACCGCTAGGAGGTGCCATGGCGTAAGAGGTTTGGACGGTATGACATTTCTCCACCACATCGTTGAGGTCTTCGGTGATCGGAAGGGGATTGGAATACCAGGAACTGAGGTGTTATTAGTATAGTTATTGTTTGCCTATACCTACCTTTACTCACGCAGAAAGGGGCGCTGACATATAGAGCAGGAAATCCTTTGTCTACACAAGAGGATGTTCTGTCCAGGAATTATTGGCTTAAAAAAAGGGTATTCCAAACGCCTCCCGAGCTTTAAGCTCGCAACCCACGTCAAGGGGCCTCAAGTTTTGTGAGTCCCTAACCCTCTCCCCCCCCCCCCCCCCCCAAACCATAAAAGGACTAGATGGATAAACAGCCGTTCGAGAAAAGAATACTAACTTCACCACACCTCAAATGGCTACGTTCTGGCAGGTTACATCTCAAGGCTGGCTGTCAAAATACTCAGCAAATTGGTGGCGCACTCGCAGGCCAGATGTCGGTGGCCGCCCAGGCCGAGCAGCCTGGGCGAGGCTGGTGGTGGGTGCAGATGTTAACATATATTCCCCATCATGAGCGGCATCATGGATGCGGGTAAAGTTGTGCAGTACAACACAGGCTTTGATCACACATGTCACATTTGACGGCGACATTTGCATTGCTGTCATCAGGACCCTCCACTTGCTGGTCATGATGCCAAAGGCACATTCCACCACTTTCCGTGCTCTGCCTAGCCGGTTATTGAAAATGCGCCTATGGTTATCCATGCCCCTCCGCGCATATGGACGCATGACTTGTCTGCTGAGGGCAAAACCCTCATCTGCAACCATAACATAAGGAACGGGTGGACCGCTGGTGCCAGGGAGGATGCTAGGCTCGGGAACATCAAGTTAGTTAGACATTAAACGCTGGCCCATTCTGGACGAGCGAAAAATGCGGGCATCCGCAGAGCTTCCATAGGACCCGATGTCCACGATGGTAAAGCACAAATTACAGTCCGACAAGGCCAGCAAGACTATGGAAAAAAACTGCTTGTAGTTGAAGTATCGAGACCCAGAGTGGGGGGGTTTTTGGACACGGATGTGCTTCCCATCCAGTGCACCAATACAGTGGGGAAATTGAGTGTTGGTTTCAAACTGCTGGGCTATTCGAAGCCAGTGTTGGGCCGTAGGCTGAGGGATCACGCTGCTCTTCAATCTCAGCCACAGGACCACACAGGTTGCTGGGACAATGCCGGAAATAGTGGACACTCCAAGAAGGAATTCGAAATGAAGGGAATGGTAGCTATTGCCGGTCGCCAAAAATCTACAGGAAATAATGAAAACAAACCACAAAGCCAACATGTTAGGTAGGACATGAAGCACCTAAAGCACCTAAAACAATGTGTAACCTGGATAACGAAACAGCACATACCGTAAGGTGACAAGGAGACGCTCCTCTGGGGAAATACAGCGCCGCATGTTGGTTATTCCAGGCCGAACCAGCTCCAGCAGCATATCAAAGGCAGGCACAGACAGGCGGCAAAAGGAGCGAAATTTTTCTGGGTGACGACGGAGGTCAGCAAAGAGGGTATGAAAATGCCCTTTAGAGGTGCGTTGGGCCACTATTGGGTGAACCCACATCCTACCTGATCTCCGCCAGTGTGGCCGTAGAATGCTACCGCGTTGGCCAAACCTCCGGGATAGCATCCATGCTAATAGGACACGGGCCAGAGAGCTAGGTGGCATGGTAGGGAGGCGGATGAACAGAAGGCAGCAATTCAGGCAGTGTTTTTCTTTTTCATTTACGGCGTTTATCATGAGGAATATATAACCAGATAATTTTATAGTTCTATTCGTTATGGATGCAGGGAAACGAATCCTCGAATAAAGATTTTGTAATTGATGTTTTACTTTGGATTTTGTTTATAACTCTGTATTGAGCTCTAAAACTGGACACCCAGGACCTGCACGAGAGTAGATGAAAGTACTTGACCAAGCTTCCATTTACGTTTGTGCAGGTCCTGGACGTCCAGGAAACTGGCGTAGGCGCAGTTTGCTGCAATGGAGAACACTGAAGGACGTGTCTCATTACATGCCCCTGTGGCTATTTTATGAACGGGAGCAGGCATGGCTTCACAGATAGAGAAAATGGCAATTAACTTTTTTTTAAAAACCGATATTAGTACATTGCCTGTAATCATCTTTCGAACACATTCATTCAATTTATACATAAAGCATTCAACACCTTTAAATCCAGTAGTCATGTTTTGGACTTTTATAGGAAAAAAAATGCAAATGCATCTGTTCTTCCAAGTTTGCTTGTTTTTTTTCCCCCCTCAAACTTTTTAGCTAATTAGCGAATATCTACCCTAGAACACAAATTTGTTTTTTTAAAGACGAGGCTGGACGGCAGCGCGGAGGGCTTAAGGGAAAGCCTCCATGACTGCCATAGGAGGAAGAGGGGCCAATAGGAAAGGAGATGTTAGTAGAGGGAAAGGAGGAGACGGAGAGGGGAGGGGATATGGGGGAGGTATCTGTTCCTCCCGCTGTTTTCGGCATTAAGCCGGAAGCAGCGGGAGGAAGAACAGGTAGAGAACTGAGCTCTGCACTTACCTCTCTCTGCCTTAGTAAGATGTCTTCCCCGGCCGCGTTGCTCGAGCAGCTGCAGGCTGCAGCTGTGTTCCACGATCCGGGCTGGCTGGAGGAGACAGTTGCCGCACTAGCCCGGATCCCTCAGGCAGGCCCGTCGCGCTCTGTGTCTGCAGTCGGCACAGAGGCGCTCCCTTCCCCCGCCATCCTCACAGGCATTAGCAATATTGCAGCGGGGGGAGAGATAATCCCTGCGGCCCCTGCTCGGGGGAGCGGTGGCTCAGGCCCGGTCACCCCGCCGCTCCCGGCGGTCCCGTCCACCAGAGCGTCTGAGCCCAGACATGGCCCCGCGGGCCCGGCGTCGCAGGGGGAGCCCTTCTAAGGACGCTGCAGGCCAGGTTGCTGGGACGTGCACCTCCTCCCAGGGCCTGCGTCCTGGCAGGAATCCCCAGCCGCGATGGGGCTCGGCGGCTAACAGGGAGTCGCAGGCCGGGCTCCCTATCACACACCCGCCTTCAGCCGCAGTATGCCGGGTGCAGTCCACGGCCGCCCCGCATGGTGATGTGCTGGCCAGGGGGCAGGCCAGGGGAGGACGACAAGATCAACGACGACGTCGAGGCAACAAGTCCGGTCGGAGGTTTGGGTCCCTACGGTCGGGCAGCAGGTGGCCGGCCCCTCGGTCAGCATATCGGGGTCCCCATGTCGGAGATGTCGGTGTGAGCACCAGTCGGCAGCAAGAGAGGATCTAGAAGATGGAGAGCTGGATGAGACGCAGCGCGGTCAGGATTTTCCGGCTGGTGGGAATACAGCGCCTGGGCAGCCCGGTGAGTGTGTAACTCCTACGTTACCGTATCCAGCAATTTTCATGTTGGGTTTTGGGGGTGGGGCAGCGAGCGCAGAGGTTGCGGCTGTCGATAGTGGCGTTGTCGGGCGCGATGGCTTATCGGATTTGGTGGGTTGTTTGCGCGAGTTAGTCGGGCGCTTGGATAGGGCAGCGGCTCCTGTATTTCCAGCGGTGTCCCCGGCGGTGGTATGGGAAGGTCATCGTGATGTATTGCCGCGGTCCGTGGGTAGTAATGTTTCGGGGGTGTCAAGAGAAGCGGTAGCAGTGTCGGTTCAAACTGAGGCGCAGAAGGATGGGGATAGAATCAGGCTGGATGATCGTGTTCGGGGCAAGGTTTATGTCTGTTTTGAGGGACTGTTAGGGGCTCACCTGAAGCAGAAGGTGAGGGACCGGATTTGGAAGGATGAATACGTGGAAATATTTTCTCTTCTGCCGCTTGCAAAGTTCAACTTGGATAAAGGCAAGCGGGATGAGAGTAAAAAAGAAGAAGAAGAACGCCGGCGGTATAGGCTTATTCCGCAGACGTTCGTTAACTGGTCACAAGCTTTTGCTATTTTGGCGAGCGTGATCGGAGAAAAGGCGCCGGAAAATTGCACGGCGTTGTTCTGTTATATCGATGCCATCGGGGAGGCCTATAGGGCGTACGGGGAGCAGGCGTGGTTGCGGTATGATGAGCAATTTCGCCAGCAGAAAGCGGTACGGCCGGCGATTCGGTGGGATCAAAAAGATATTGCGCTGTGGTTACGGGTTACGGCCCCGATTAAGCAGTCCTTTCCCGGGAGCGTTGGCCATGGAGGTCAGTCGGGTCAGTCCGGACAGGTTTCCGGTTCAAAACTTGGGTTCTGCTGGCAGTTCAATGATGGCCAGTGTAAGTTCGGGGCCTCATGCAAATTTAAACATGTCTGTTCGGAGTGTAACGGCTCCTCTCATGGGGCTGCAAAATGTATGCGGAAAGGGAAGCGGTCAGGTCCTCAGTCCTCCTCCGTTGGCCAAGGGGCGGTCGCCGGTGAGGGTGGAAAGAATGGCACCGTATTTAATTGAATATCCGGATAGGGATACTTGCAGCCAAGTTAATTTTTGAGGGGTTTTCGTTTGGTTTTGTTATTCCCCCTCCTCCGTATGAGGTTCCGGTTACACGGCGTAACCTTAAGTCGGCTTATTTGCACTCGGCGGTTGTTTCGGAAAAGCTGTTGAAAGAAGTTTCGCTGGGGCACATGGCCGGTCCTTTTGTCGAGCCGCCTATTGTAAATTTAGTTGTATCCCCATGGGAATTGTGCCGAAGCGGGAGCCCCATAAATTCCGTTTGATTCACCATTTGTCCTTTCCCAGGGGATCGTCGGTAAATGATGGGATAGATCACGATTTATGCTCGTGGTTTACACGTCATTTGATAAAGCGGTGGCGTTGGTGCGTGGGGCAGGACCCGGGGCGTTGTTGGCGAAGACAGACATCGAGGCGGCTTTTCGTTTGCTGCCGGTACATCCGGAGAGCCAACGGCTGTTGGGCTGCTTCTGGAACGGTGGGTTTTATGTCAATAGGTGTCTTCCAATGGGGTGTTCTCTTTCATGCGCATACTTTGAGGCGTTTAGTAGCTTTGTGGAATGGGTGACGAAAGGTGTAGTGGGGGTGGACTCATTGATACATTATCTGGATGACTTTTTGTGTGTCGGCCCTAGCGGTTGCCCTGTTTGTGGTAACCTATTGTATTGCTTGCAGAAGGTTGCGTCGGATTTTGGAATTCCTTTGGCGCCGGGTAAAACTGAGGGCCCAGTCTCTACCATCTGTTTTTTAGGGATCGCAATTGATTCGGTCGCTATGGAGTGCAGTCTGCCTGAGGATAAATTACTACCCTTGCGGCATGAATTGAGGCGGGCCTGCCGACTGAAGAAGATCACTTTGCGCGAACTCCAGTCGCTGCTGGTGAAGTTGAATTTTGCCTGTAGGATTATGCCAATGGGTAGAATTTTTAGTAGGCAATTGGCGGCAGCGACGGCAGGTATCAGGGCATCCCATCATTTTGTGAGGCTTGGGCTTGAACACAGGGCAGATCTGCAGGTATGGGATGAGTTCCTCGGGAAATATAATGGTAAATCGTTGTGGATGTCCCCGCTGCAAGAAATGAGCGAGTTGGAGTTGTTTACTGATGCGGCGGGGTCCGGTGGTTTTGGCGCGTATGCGGGGGGTCAATGGTGCGCGGGGAACTGGCCGGACAGCTGGGTCGTCAGTGGGCTTACACGGAATCTGGCCCTGCTCAAGCTGTTTCCCATCGTGGTTGCGGCGACCATTTGGGGAGACGGGCTCAGGGATAAAAAGGTTAGTTTCCACTGTGATAACATGGGGGTGGTGTTAGCGATTAACAACTTATCAGCATCGTCTCCACCTGTGGTTCAGTTGTTGCGTCACCTAGTGTTGGTGTGCTTGTCGCTAAATGCGTGGGTAGTGGCGGTGCATGTGCCAGGGGTGTCCAACTGTATTGCTGATGCTCTTTCTCGCTCACAGTGGGATCGCTTTCGTCAATTGGCACCGGGAGCGGATTCATTCGGCTTGGCTTGCCCGGAGCGTCTCTGGGAGCTGGTTTCGGTCCCGTGGACAGGTTAATTGAACAGTCGCTGGCTAGGGCGACTTGGAACGCTTATTCGGCTTGTTGGCAGCAATGGGAGGATTGGGTAAGAGTATTGGGCAACGTCTGCACGGAACAAGACAGGTTGGTAGCATTGTTGTACTGGTTGGGTGATGCGTGGGAGGCGGGGTTTTCTCTGGCTAAGGTGAATCATTTCGTTGCTGGTTTGGCGTTCCAGGATGTATCCAAGCATTTTCTAGTAAGGCAGGCGTTGAAAGGTTTGCGTAGAGGCAGGGCTGAAGCAGATCAGAGGCGACCTGTGTCTTTTGCCATCCTTGGTTCGCTGAGCGCATCGCTGGGGGCTGTTTGTAATTCACCTTATGAGGTAGATTTGTTTCGGTTGGCGTTTTCCCTCGCGTTTTTTGGAGCACTCCGAATTGGGGAGTTGGTCTCTCCTAGTAAGGTGAGGGCTGGGGGTTTGCGACAGGCGGACATGGGTCTTTACGGGGATAGACTCGAGTTGTTGGTGCGGCGGTCCAAGACTGATCAGTTGGGCCGTGGTAAGCGGTTAGTGCTCTTTGCTCTCCCTGGGTCGACGATGTGTCCGGTCGCTTGCATGGTTGCGTTCAAGCCACGTGGCGAGGTGCCTGAGGCGCCATTGCTCCGCCATGAGAATGGCGCGTTTCTGTCTAGGTATCAATTTGATGCAGTATTTCGAAAGTGCTTGGCTGTGGTTGGTGTGGGTGACGGGTGTTACTCGTCTCACTCGTTCAGGATTGGCGCGGCTACAGAAGCTGGGCATTGGGGGTTGGATGACGAGGGTGTGCGTCGCATTGGCCGCTGGGAGTCCAATAGGTTTAGGACTTACGTTCGCCCTCATTTGTTATGAGTTGTACGTTGTTTTTGATGGCCTTTCTTTGAGTTTGTTGTCTTTCATTTCATATCATCGCCCATGTTTAGTCTGGCTGTTAGGACATTCTTTTGTGCACTGGGGGGCACTGCGGGCGGACGTGCGCCCGGATGGCCGCCAGCTTCGCATTCCGTGGCGAGATGCGGTTTTACATTGGTTGGGATTTCGAGGTATGCTATGGAGCCGGATACTGGCTGAGTTTCAAACATATGCTCGTCTGGATAGAGTCCCGGAGGTTTTGGTGTTGCATGTTGGGGGGAACGATCTAGGGGTACGCCCCTTTCGTGAGCTAGTGCGGGATATAAAGCACGATTTGTTGTGTCTGTGGGCGTCTTATCCGTACTTGGTGATTGTTTGGTCGGACATAGTTTCGAGGAAGTTTTGGCGCTTGGCAAGGTCGGTGGAGAGAGTCAATAAGGCCCGCATTAAGGTGAACCGGGCGGTGTCACGATTCGTTGCCAAGAACAGGGGCATTTGTGTTCGACACAAGGGTCTGGGATTGGAAATTATTGGCGTCGTGATGGGGTACATTTGACCGAGTTTGGAATTGATCTGTGGAGCTTGGCCTTAGCAGAAGGAATTGAGAGGGCGGTTGTGGTATGGAGGAACTCACAGGCTTAAGGTAGTCAAGGCCTGTTTCGCTGTGGCGGGGGGAGTCCTTGAGGTTGGTCAGTACAAAATCTTGGGGGGGTCGCATCGGGGCTATGCGTCCCCCAAAAAGGTACAGTGGAGGAAATAAGTATTTGATCCCTTGCTGATTTTGTAAGTTTGCCCACTGTAAAAGTCATGAACAGTCTAGAATTTTTAGGCTAGGTTAATTTTACCAGTGAGAGATAGATTATATAAAAAAATAAAATAAAATCACATTGTCAAAATTATATATATTTATTTGCATTGTGCACAGAGAAATAAGTATTTGATCCCCTATCAACCATTAAGAGTTCAGCTTCCTCCAGACCAGTTACACGCTCCAAATCAACTTGGTGCCTGCATTAAAGACAGCTGTCTTACATGGTCACCTGTATAAAAGACTCCTGTCCACAGACTCAATTATTCAGTCTGACTCTAACCTCTACTACATGGGCAAGACCAAAGAGCTTTCTAAGGATGTCAGGGACAAGATCATAGACCTGCACAAGGCTGGAATGGGCTACAAAACCATAAGTAAGACGCTGGGTGAGAAGGAGACAACTGTTGGTGCAATAGTAAGAAAATGGAAGACATATAAAATCACTGTCAATCGACATCGATCTGGGGCTCCATGCAAAATCTCACCTCGTGGGGTATCCTTGATCCTGCGGAAGGTGAGAGCTCAGCCGAAAACTACACGGGGGGAACTTGTTAATGATCTCAAGGCAGCTGGGACCACAGTCACCAAGAAAACCATTGGTAACACATTACGCCGTAATGGATTCAAATCCTGCAGTGCCCGCAAGGTCCCCCTGCTCAAGAAGGCACATGTACAGGCCCGTCTGAAGTTTGCAAATGAACATCTGGATGATTCAGAGAGTGATTGGGAGAAGGTGCTGTGGTCAGATGAGACTAAAATTTAGCTCTTTGGCATTAACTCAACTCGCCGTTTTTGGAGGAAGAGAAATGCTGCCTATGACCCAAAGAACACCGTCCCCACTGTCAAGCATGGAGGTGGAAACATTATGTTTTGGGGGTGTTTCTCTGCTAAGGGCACAGGACTACTTCACCGCATCAATGGGAGAATGGATGGAGCCATGTACCGTCAAATCCTGAGTGACAACCTCCTTCCCTCCCCCAGGACATTAAAAATGGCTCGTGGCTGGGTCTTCCAGCACGACAATTACCCGAAACATACAGCCAAGGCAACAAAGGAGTGGCTCAAAAAGAAGCACATTAAGGTCATGCAGTGGCCTAGCCAGTCTCCAGACCTTAATCCCATCGAAAATTTATGGAGGGAGCTGAAGATCCGAGTTGCCAAGCGACAGCCTCGAAATCTTAATGATTTACAGATGATCTGCAAAGAGGAGTGGACCAAAATTCCAACTAACATGTGTGCAAACCTCATCATCAACTACAAAAAACGTCTGACTGCTGTGCTTGCCAACAAGGGTTTTGCCACTAAGTATTAAGTCTTGTTTGCCAAAGGGATCAAATACTTATTTCTCTGTGCACAATGCAAATAAATATATAGAATTTTGACAATGTGATTTATTTTTATTTTTTTTATATAATCTATCTCTCACTGGTAAAATTAACCTAGCCTAAAAATTCTAGACTGTTCATGTCTTTGACAGTGGGCAAACTTACAAAATCAGCAAGGGATCAAATACTTATTTCCTTCACTGTATATCATTTGAAGACTTCATAGGGTGTTATCCCTTTGAAGTGGTCTTCTGGTGGTTGGAGCCATCTGCAGAGGTGAGCGGTGCCTCCGAGCTGGTTTACGGCTGGAGGTAAAGAGTTGGTGGTGGTTTGCAGATGGCTAACTTAAAGAGGCTCTGTCACCAGATTTTGCAACCCCTATCTCCTATTGCAGCAGATCGGCGCTGCAATGTAGATAAGAGTAAAGTTTTTTGTTTTTTTTTTAAACGAGCATTTTTGGCCAAGTTATGACCATTTTTATATTTATGCAAATGAAGCTTTCTAAAGTACAACTGGGCGGGTTTAAAGTTAAAGTACAGCTGGGCGTGTATTGTGTATGTACATCTGGGCGTTTTTACTTGATTCTGCAGCAGCATCAGCGTTTGCAGGTAAGTAGCTACATCGACTTACCTGCAAACGCCGATGCTGCTGCAGAATCAAATGTATCCTCTGGTGCCGATGTGTCCTCGCTCGTCCGACATGATGCAGGACCTGGGGCAGGAAGTGACGTCACAGCGTGATCTCTCGAGAACACGCTGTGTGTCTGTGCACTGCCAGAAGCTGGGTGGTAACGAAGAGAAGTGGATGATGCTGATTCGTCAACATCATACACTTCTATTCACAACGCCCAGCTAGTAAAAGAAGTAAAAACGCCCAGATGTACATACACAATACACGCCCAGTTGTACTTTAGAAAGCCTCATTTGCATAAATATAAAAATGGTCATAACTTGGCCAAAAATGCTCGTTTAAAAAAAAACAAAAAAACGTTACTCTTATCTACATTGCAGCGCCGATCTGCTGCAATAGGAGATAGGGGTTGCAAAATCTGGTGACAGAGCCTCTTTAAAGGAAATCCGGTTTAAAATGGCTTCAAGGACTTCCCCTGCTCTGTTAAAGTATTAAAATGTTGATTATTATTTCTGATTCTGACCCATGTTGGGTCATGTGAATTAGAGGAGGAATTCTCCGGTCGAATTCCTAAAGGAGTTATCCGAATGTTTCGGATTAAATTGCATTTAATAATGTAAATAAATAAACGGCTGCTGTGGCCATTTCATATCCAACCTCAGTTGTCAAGTGTCGTTATTGGGGGCCAGAAAAAGGGGGGAATAAAAGTTAAAAGGTTTAATAACACATGACTCTACTTAGGCCAGTCATGTAAATAGGTATGACATTCTGTGCTAATAAATTCATTTAATATATCTTTATACTAGTTGGAACTCAGTTTTTCTGACGCAAAGATCCAAATTCCCTGTAAAGACATAGTTAAAGAGGCTCTGTCACCAGATTTTGCAACCCCTATCTGCTATTGCAGCAGATAGGCGCTGCAATGTAGATTACAGTAACGTTTTTATTTTTAAAAAACGAGCATTTTTGGCCAAGTTATGACCATTTTTGTAGTTATGCAAATGAGGCTTGCAAAAGTCCAGCGTTTGCAGGTAAGTAGCTACATCGACTTACCTGCTAACGCCGATGCTGCTGCAGAATCAACTGTAGCCTCTGGTGCCGATGTGTCCTCGCTCGTCTGACACGATGCAGGACCTGTGAGTGACATCACAGCGTGATCTGGCAGAAGCTGGGCGTTCTGAAGAGAAGTGGATGATACTTCTCATCAGAACGCCCAGCTAGTAAAAGTATTAAAAACGCCCCGATGTACGCACATAATACACGCCCACTTGGACTTTTACTTTTAAACACACCCCCTTGGACTTTTGCAAACCTCATTTGCATAACTACAAAAATGGTCATAACTTGGCCAAAAATGCTCGTTTTTTAAAAATAAAAACGTTACTGTAATCTACATTGCAGCGCCTATCTGCTGCAATAGCAGATAGGGGTTGCAAAATCTGGTGACAGAGCCTCTTTAAAGGAACAGTGTCATCACAAATTATTTTTTTATATGTTAAAGATGTTAGTGCTTTATTAAAAACGTTTATATTTATTTGTGTGTTTGTGTTTTACTTTTTCTTATTTTTACACTTTTTCTTCCCTATGGGGGCTGCCATTTTTTGTTCCATTTCTGTATGTGTAGATTAACGACACATACAGACATGGAATACGGCAGCCACAGTCCCATAGGGACTGCGAACGGCTCCCGTCCCATTCACTTGTGTGTACGGCGTCTGTGTGGGAACTGCGCATGCGCCGCTCCCACACAGTCCAATTTGAAATTGGCGCCGTCCGGCGCCATTTTCCTGTGGACCGGAAGTCGCGGCCGGACAGTAATATTACTACTTCCGGTCGCGGCTTCCGGACTTGTGCACTTGGACCAGCGGCAGCAGACGGAGCGGACGGGCCGGAGGGAGCCGCGGCGGCAGGAGCAGGTAAGAGATTTCAATGTATGTTCGTGTTTGTGTGTGTTTACTACTGTATGTAAACCTACTACACTGTGTGTTAGCTCAAAAAATGGCGACACACAGTGTAGGAGGTTACACCGTTCAAACCCCTCGTTTATCCCGGCACTAGCCAGGATAAAGGAGGGGGGATGCTGAGAGCTCACTAGAGCGAGGGCTTTTTACCCAATTTTGCAATGCTGCAATTTTGGGAATAGCTCCATCTAGTGACCAGAAATGGGTAATACTATAAATTAGAATTAATTTATAATATTTCCTGACTCGTGAAAAAAAGAAAAAAAATTTGAACAATGTTTAATCACCCACACACTAAATGTTTAATTAAAAAAAACAAAACATGTTTTTCTGGCAACACATTCCCTTTAAATACTAAAATTTGAACTGTCTATAGCCACCACTAGAGGGAGATTAGGATTTCACAGCATACAGTTTATATATTGAACTATACAAGTACAAATAACAGTATGACGTTGACACTTAAGCTTCCTCCAGTAATGGTTGCAGGCAGTCAGAATTTATTAGTAAAAGGTGGAAATGATTAAAACTGGAATTTCATACATTAATCTTAGGCGAAATTCACACGAACGTGTGCGTTTTGTGTGCGCAAAAAATGCTGCGTTTTTTGAGCGTGGCAGTTCCATGTGGCATCAGTGTTTGGTGCGTGGCTGCGTGTTTTTTGCGAATATGGTATCGTTATGACACGTGATTTTGATGTTTATAAACAGAAATGAAGGAGGTAGTTTTATTATTCCCTTCATTTCTTCAACAACTGTAGTGCGAATCACGCGCGGCACACGGAAGTGCATCCGTGTGCCGTGCGCAGTTTTCATGCACCCATTGACTTCGATGGGTGTGTGATGCGCAAAAAACGCTAAATGATAGGAAATGCTGTGAGTTTCACACAGCGGACATACGCTGCGTGAAAAACACGGAATGTCTGAACGGCCCCATTGATTAGCATAGGTCCGTGCGACGTGCGTGATTTATAATTTAGGCACATCTATGGTCCTCCGTGCGCAACAGTAAAATCTACGGCAGTTATGCAAAGATTTGCGCTTTAATTTACCCCACTTTCCAGCTTAAATTTGAGTAAATTTGTCGGGCCGAGGGTGACACCGCCACCAGCTCCATCTACTTTTTAGAAAGTGGTGTGAGTGACGGAAATGGCACAAAAGTCGCAATTTCTCCCCCAAATTGCGACTTTTGTGCCGTTTTTGACTTTTCTACATCTAAAAACTGTCATAGAAAAGTTATTAAATTTCCCCCTAAAGCTGGGTTCACACCTGCATTGGTGTGTTCCGTTGTCCTGCTCCATCAGAGGAGCGGAACAAGGGAATAACGGAACCAATGGTTCCCTTGCACAACGGATACCGCCGGTTGCTGACAGAACCCATTGACTTTAATGGGTTCCGTCGGCTTTCTGTCGGGGTGTCCGAGATTTTACTGGACACAATAGCGCAGCATGTTGCGTTATTGTCTCACGTAAACTCCGGCAAACCCTGCCGGATCTGCGATGGAGACCCCTGATGGAGTCTCCGACGCAGATGTGGATATAGCCTTAGTCTTTCAAATTTGCACGGAAATTGAATGTTTTGTTTTTTTGGGGGGAAAAACACTGCGTTAGGGCTGACGCATGAGTGTATGGAAAGTAATAATCAGTGGCGTAGGTATAGGGGTCGCAGCGGTCGCAATTGAGACCGGGCTCCGAAGCCAGGGGGGCCGCCGCACCACATCAATAAAAAGTTAGCCACGAGCCCCTGTTACTATAGTAACTGACAGTACTTACCCGCCCTGGTTCAGGAGCGCAGCAGAGGTCCTGTCGTCAGAGCGCTGTGTGCAACGCATGATGTCACAGCGCTATGCGCCACGCACAACATCCCGACCCTGGATAGAGTCAGGAAAGGACCTCCGCTGCGGCTGAGGAGGGGGGTAAGATTAATATCCCTGTCTGCCGAAGCTGATAGGTCGAGGTCCGACTCCCGGGACCCCGCCAATCAGCTGTTTTGAAGGGACCGCAGCGCTCGTACGGGAGATGCTTCTCTTTCATTCCGGTCACTTGCTCACACTGTGAATCCATGTCAGCGATTCACAGTGTGAGCAAGTGAGGGAAATGAAGGGGAAGCAGCTCTTGTACAAGTGCTGCGGCCCCTTCCAAACAGCTGATTGGCGGGGTCCCGGGAGTCAGACCCCGACCCATCAGCTATTGATGGCCTATCCTGAGGATAGGCCATCAATGTTTAGGGACTGGACAACCCCTTTAAGTCTACGATGTAGCAGGCTTAGAGGGCCCATGAGACAGGATCACAGATTGTGTGATGCTGTCTGCTAGGCCCTGTATCTAAGCCAATCACATGGTAGGCTTAGATACAGGGCCCATGTGTGATCCTGTCTGATGGGCCCTGTATATAAGCCTACCACATGGTAGACTTATATACAGGGCCCCAGCAGACAGTAATCTTATACTGTATGAGATTACTCTCTGCTGGGGCCCAGTATCTAAGCATTTCACATAACCACATGGTAAGCTTAGATACAGGGCCCATATGTGATACTGTCTGTTGGACCCTGTATCTAAGCCTACCACATGGTAGACTTAGATACAAGGCTCCAGCAGACAGTAATCTTATACTGTATAAGATTACAGTCTTCTGGACCCTGTATCTAAGCCTACCTTGTAGTAGGCTTAGATACATGGTCCAACAGACAGTATCACACATGGGCCCTGTGTCTAAGCCTACCACATGTGTTACTAATCATTTTTTTTGTGTTTGTGTTTTTTTTACAGGTTTGGTCGTTGAACTACGTCGGATTCGAGGACTACTTCGACGACGGCTTTTTTTATTATCAATAAAATGGTTAATGAGGGTTGCGTGTTTTTTTTTAATTTCAATAAAATATTTTTTCTATGTCTATGTTTTTTTTAAACTTTATTACGACTGCCTTAGTAATGGCCGCCGGCTGATTGACAGCGTCCATTACTAAGGCGGGGCTTAGTGTTAACCAGTGCAGAGGCTAACACTAACCCCGACTATTACCCTGGTACCCACAGCCACCAGGGGTGCCGGGAAGAGCACATACCACCACATTGGATTTGAAATTAAACAACTGAGATGCAATTGAAGTGTAGACTTTCAGGTTTAATTCAGACTTTCAGGTTTAATTGAAGGGGTTGAACAAAGATATCCTGTGAAACTTTTAGAAATTACAACTATTTTTCTACACAGCCTGCTCATTTCAGGGGCTCAAATGTAATTGGACAAATTAACATTACCATAAATAAAATGTTTTTGTTTTTTAATACTTTGTAGAGAGTCCTTTGCAGGCAATGACTGCCTGAAGTCTGGAACTCATGGACATCACCAAACGCTGGGTTTCCTCCTTTGTGATGTGAAATGCATGCTCGATCGGGTTGAGATCTGGTGATTGACTTGGCCATTGCAGAATATTCCACTTCTTTGCCTTAAAAAACTCCTGGGTTGCTTTCGCAGTATGTTTTGGGTCATTCTCCATTGTTGCATTTGGTTGAATCTGAGCAGAAAGAATATCCCTGAACACTTCAGAATTGATCCGGATGCTTCTGTCTTGAGTCACATCATCAATAAACACTAGTGACCCAGCGCCTTTGTCAGCCATGCATGCCATGCCATCACACTGCTTCCACCGTGTTTTAGAGAGGATGTGGTGTGCTTTGGATTATGAGCCTTTCCAAGCCTTCTCCATACTTTCTTCCTCCCATCATTCTGGTACAGGTTGATCTTAGTTTCATCTGTATAAAGAATGCTGTTCCAGAACTGGGTTGGCTTCTTTAGATGTTATTTGGCAAAGTCTGGCCTTTCTATTTTTGAGGCGGATTAATGGTTTGCATCTTGCGGTGAACCCTCTGTATTTGCTCTCATGAAGTCTTCTCTTTATGGTAGACTTAGATACTGATACACCTACTTCCAGGAGAGTGTTCTTCATTTGGGTAGATGTTGTGAAGGGGTTTTTCTTCACCATGGAAAGGATTCTGCAATCATCCACCACTGTTGTCTTCCGTGGATGTCCAGGCCTTTGGGAGTTCACGAGATCACCAGTGCGCTATTTTTTATAAGAATGTACCAAACTGTTGATTTGGCCACTTCTAACATTTGTGCTATCTCCCTCATGGATTTCTTCATTTTTTTCAGCCTAACGCTGGTCTGTTTCACTTGCTTTGAGAGCTCCTTTGACCACATGTTGTGGGTTCACAGCAACAGCTTCCAAATGCAAATGCCACACCTGGAATCAACTCGACCTTTTACCTGCTTAATTGATGTTAGAGTAACGAGGGAATGGCCCATGCAGCCCATTAAATAGCTTTTGAAATAATTGTTCAATTACCTTTGGTCCCTTGAAAAAGAGGCAGCTAGATATTAAAGAGCTGTAATTCCTAAGCCCTTCCTCAAATTAGGATGTGAATACCCTCAAATTAAAGCTGAGAGTCTGCACTTTAAGCCCATATTGATATATAATTGGATATACAATATGTTTTCGTAAACAGCTAAAATGCCACAACTTGTGTTAGGCTGGATTCACACGAGCATGTTCGGTCCGTAAAGGACAGAACGTATTTCGGCTGCAAGTCCCGGGCCGAACACACTGCAGGAATCCGGGCTCCTAGCATCATAGTTATGTATGACGCTAGGAGTCCCTGCCTCTCCGTGGAACTACTGTCCCGTACTGAAAACATGATTACAGTGCGGGACAGTTGTCCCGTAGCGAGGCAGGGACTCCTAGCGTCGTACATAACTATGATGCTAGGAGCCCGGCTCCCTGCAGTGTGTTCGGTCCGGGACTTGCGGCCGAAATACGGTCCGTCCTTTACAGACCGAACATGCTTGTGTGAATCCAGCCTCGTGCTTCAAATAATTCTGGACCTATATGTATATGCAAAATATACAAATTGAGCTCCGTATTCCCTTTTTGTATGAATTAAATGCCCTTTATACCAATATTTTTCTCTACTCTTTTGGGAAACCTTTATTTTTCCAAGAATGTACATTGATGTCATTAAACCTGTTTCAGCACAGTTCTATATTAGTACATTTCAGGCAGGTGTGCATTACTGCAGGAATATGTTCTAGTATAGTTTTGTAATTAATTTTTTTCCAAAAAAGCACAGAGATATAACATATCAGGCAGAATGTGCCTGGGACATTGCATAACAACACTTCAGGAACTCAGTGGGTAACAACCTCTACTTTTTTTCTTTTTTTTTTGAGATATGTGTATTTTTTGTTGCTACAGAATCTTCTTCAGGCTTTTCTGTAGATGATGTAAGGCTCTTGCCAACCAGTCCTCCCTGTCTTTCCTACTGTGGACTGGAGTTTGCACACTGCCTGTGACATGCATGCTGCTGCATAGGGCATAGTCTGCAGCCTCTCCTGTCTATTTTCCTGTGTCTTATACCTGCAACTGTGGCTCTCCCGCTTCCTAAAGAAAATTATTATTTATTTTAAAGCTCCATTTATTCCAGGGCACTGTACATATATAAAAAAAAGTGTTTAAGTACATGACATAACCCTGCCCATGAGGGCTTACAATCTACATGGGAAGGGAGAACTAGACAGTAGTTTAGGTTACAACACAGCAAAGGTTTACAGCTCAGACTGCACTGGGTAGACAATCCAACATGTAGTCGGTATGGACAAACTCAGTCAATATGCAATAGACAATCCACGATCCAGTATGGATGTGACTAGTTGGTTTATGCAGGTTTTTAATATTTTGTTGGTGGCTTTATTAATACAGTGTCCGCACAAATAAGTATACAAAATATACATGATCTTCTAATAATGTTCGTCTTTTTAAATATATATGTGATTATTGCTGAAATTTTAAGTTTATGATGTTTCAATTATGTTTTGTATATACATATGAACGTAGTAGCGGTTATTTAACCATGTTCATTAGACACATCACTCATGCCCCAGAGGAAGCCGGAAGGGTGAAACCCAGGGTCGGGCGAGGTTGTTTGGCGTGCCGCCTATACTTTTTATCGATTGTATTGAAACATTGTTGTTTTATCTTTGTAATCTTGTATGGATTAAAACCAGTGTGTAGCAAAAGTTCCAGAGGGGGTTGCACTATATTTCTTTCCTTCTACACTTGAGATATAGGATTTTATCCTGACAGGAGCACGAACGTCAGGAGACCGCACGGTGCTCCGTGGAACAAGAACAACTAGTCACACCCATACTGGATCGTGGATTGTCTATTGCGTATTGTCTGAGTTTGTCCAGACCAGCTACATGTTGGATTATCTACCGAGTGCCGTCTGAGCCGTAATGCTTTGCTATGTTCTACTTTATGTCATTAGGGTGTTTTTCAGATTTCCCCTGATTTACTTTACCTGCTCCGGAGAGTTATACTCATTGTAGCCATTTGAGCCACGAGTAACCTACATACGTTTGATTTCAGTAGTTTAGGTTAGATGCTATTCATCTGGTAGAGAAGTGACAGCGGGGTTATTGCATGTTGTAAGCTTTTCTGAAGCGGTGTGTTTTGAGGTTACTTTTGAAGGTTTGGATAGTGGGAGAGAATATGATGTGTTGGGGTAGAAAGTTCTACAACATGGGAGATGCAAGAGAGTAATCTTATAGACGATGATGTAAGGAGCATATAAGAGGAGAGCAAAGCAGAAGTTCTTGAGAGGACTGGAGATTGTGTGGGGTGGTATATGGATATTAAGGCAGAGCTGTATGGAGGGGACAGGTTATGAACAGCGAAACGAGGGGAGAGGTGGACTAACCTGGCAGCAGAGTTAAGGGTGGATTGGAGAGGTGCTAGAGTTAGATGGAGGCCACAGAGAAGGATGTTGCAGCAGTCTAGGTGGGAGATGATGAGGGCATGTACTTGCATTTTTGTTGACTCATGGTTGAGGAAAGAGCGGATTCGAGACTTGTTTTTGAGGTGGTGGTGGTAGCCATTAACTGTGATAGATAATTCTGGTAAGGGGGTTGAGTGAGTTGGGGAAAATATTATGAATTAATTTTTCTCCATGTTGAGTTAAAGGAAGCTGGAGGAGGAGGATACAGCAGTTAAAAAAACACTACACAATGCAGATTTTACCAGTATTTTGTATCAATATTTGTAAGGCAAAACTAGGACTGGATCCTAAACACGGAAATATAATGGAAAGACAAACTTCTTCTCTTCTTTACATCTATTCTTGATTTTGACTTGAAAGTTCTGACAAAAAATACAATTAGTGAAGGAGGCCTTATAAAGCTATAGACTAAAGATGGTAGTTGAAGGTGGGTGCATAACCACGGGCTAAGCTTGCACTCGGAAGGAATGACAAAGACTGCTCAGTTCCTGCAGTTAGAATGCAATTATTTTGCATATGAAAAAGCACGGGATGTTTAAAGATACTTCTATGATCAAATAAAAAAACATTTTTTTTTTTTTTTTTTACAAACCTCCAGATGATGCTGGAAAAGAGACGATAGTCCTGGAACCAACAGTCAGAATATTTCCAATGTGGTATAAAGGGGTTGTCTTAGGATAGACATTGGTGGCATATACAACCAATGTCCAATCAGTGGACGTCCAAACATTGTGACCCCTGTCAAATGCTAGGACAAGGTGGCTCCCAAAAGGTGTGCAAACATATAACAATGTATGCCTGGAAAATTCGTCTACACAATTCTAATAAAAATAGTTACACATTTTAAAAACAGAATACACCGGAGTCATAAAATAACTAAAATGTTACTTGTGCAGCTGCCATGCGGCTTGTCTCCTGTTGGGGCTCGGTCACCTTGGTACAATAACGGAAATGCCAGACGCTGCATGCACTGCTTTGTTTTGCAGTTGAAGGGGTCTGGACAGCACCTTTCTATTTGCCCATAAGACTGCATGTTTATTTCAATGGTGACAAGGCGCGGACAAACCCCTCTGGCAACAGCTTATCTCCCACGGCAACAAAAGATTGGGCATGTTGAAATCCAACCTGTCCAATCCTTCTCTCCCCCACATGTGCTATCAGGTGACAGTTGTACGATCCCCATACACATTAGATTGTCTAGAAGCTCTTTCTTTATATTTCCCATTTCTATTGAATCTACTCACGGCTTTGATTTAAAAAAAAAACTGTAGTGTTGTTTTTCCAAAAAATGCTGTGTGTGAAACTACCCTACTGAAGCTCGAGACTCAAAAGTGCACTGGAGATAGGCAACTATATAAAAATCCTTTTTAGAGAATCAATGGAAAGACCAGTCTGTTACGCTCTGAACGGCATGGGTTAAACAGCAGTAGATGGTACACTGTAGAAATGAGTTGTTTTCCTACAGATACAGGCTGTGTTTTAAACAGATGGCACCGGAATATTTCTCAGCATGGCATGTCATAACCAGGGCGGCTGTTGTTATTTGTTCAACAGCTCTGCAGCGTCCCTCCAACAAGCATGTGCATTATTTAACCTCTTTTGTTACCTACAGATCCAAACAAACTGAATAATACAAGTCTGAAGGCTCTTTATTCTATGGAGAACATTCATCAGAAAATGATGAAGTACAAGTCTCCTCTTCTTCATCAACAATTGCTCAATTCAACACAATAATACTTTTGTTGAACAGGGTACTGACACTTCTAGCAGATTTTTTTGCTGATTTTTCCACAGCAAAATCCAGACACGCTACGTGCAGATTTCACCCCTTTTAGATTGAAAAGGGTGGAATCCGCTGTGAACATCCGCAACAGAATGAGCATGCTGTGGATTTGAAAATATGGAGCATGCTCTGATTTCCGTGCGGATAATGTTCAGCAGCATGTGGATGAGATTAGTTCAAATCACATCCACATGGCAAGTATTGTAATCCGCTACGTTTTTTCCACACGGAAAATTAGCATTTTCTCCCATGTGGACCCACCCTTAGGGCTCATACAGATGAGCGTGTAACTCGTCCGCGTGACGGCCCTTGAAACCACGGCCTTCACATGGACACATGCATTTCAATTGGGCCATTCACACAGCTGTTGTTTCAATAGAGCGTGTGGAGGTTCAATGGAAAAACAGGACATGTCCTATTTTCTTGCGTTTTCGCGCATTCCTCCATAGACTCTAGTCTGAGGGATCCGTGATAACGTGTCCCACACGGGTGCACTACGGACGTGAAAAACTTCAGTTTTTCACGTCCAAGGTAGCACATGCTCATCTGAATGTAGCCTAAGGCTAGAATATTTGGTAGACCAGTCTTATTATTTATTACTCATTGCCAGAGATGTTATTGTACTGTAGTGAAGCTTCATGTCCCTTATGCCCTTAAGATCAAATCAATGAGCTGTGGTTGAAAGTGTGAGAAACTAATTCAAATTCGGTCCTATGATGTCGTCCAGGAGAAAGATAATTATTATTAAAAAAGATGGTTGTTTAATAAAACCTATAGAGAAAAAGGAGGTATTCACGGCAGACAACTATATATTTACCATAGACACAAACCCTGTGGAAAGGCACCATTTCTTTCATCATGGCTGTGTGTACCTGTATAGGACCTTCTTCTCTTCTTACAAAACGGGGAGGAGGGCAAGGGTATGTTCACACGGCTTTTTTTCGGGCCGTAAACGCCCAAAAACAGCCAAAAAAATCGGAAGCAGAACGCCTCCAAACATTTGCCCATTGATTTCAATGGGAAAAACAGTGTTCTGTTCCGAAGGGCCGTTTTTTTTTTTTTACGTGGCCGTTTTTAAATATGGCCACGTAAAAGAAGTTCATGTCACTTCTTCAGCCGTTTTTGGAGCCTAAAAGTTAGACCCTTCTCTTTTTTTATGCCATATCTAGCATAGGACTGTGTGAATCAGGACCAGGAGCGGTAGGAATTTTCATTTTTGCAATCACAACCGACAGCAGAGATATTATCCAAGTCTTAGGCCAGATTCACACGAGCCTGTTTGGTCCGTGATATACGATCTATATGTCTGCCGCATTTCCCTGGACACATGAAAACATGATTACAGTACGGGACAGTTTTCCCGCAGCGAGGCAGTGACACCTAGCGTCATAGATAACTATGATGCTAGGAGCACGGCAATATGTTCGGTCTGGGAAATGCAGCCGACATACGGACCATATATCACGGACCAAACACGCTCGTGTTAATCCGGCCTTACTTTTACCTATGGCACCTAGATATAGAATAGGCAACCTATGTGCTACTCTATAAAAATGCATTTCTTAAACCAAGTAATTTTCCGTACTTTGAAACCGTTTTTTTGTTGTTTTTTTTTTAATAAAAATGGTTTGGTGCAAATTTCTAAATACTTTAAAAAATAATTTTTACTTTTTGAGATACAGCTGCTTTGTATCCTGTATACAGAGCAGCTGTAACTAGCGCTGAAACCAGTATCTGTCAGGTCAGCGGAACTGACAGGTTCAGTGTCAGCGGGTCCTGCGTGTCTCTAACACGCAGGATCGAACTGTTACCGATCACATCTAAGTTCATAACTTAGATGTGACCGATAACAGGTGGATCCTGCGTGGTCACTGAACATGACAGTACCACTGACCTGACGGATTCTGGTCTCAGCACACGATACAGCTGCTCTGTACACAGAATACAAAAGCAATTGTATTTAAAAAAAAGCTACAATTATTTTTAATAAAAAGTATTTAGAAAGTTGCACAAAACACAGACTTTTTTTTATTTATAAAAATGATTTAAAAAATGTACATAGCCTTTAAAGTACTCTTCATGTTCATCTTAGACACTAATCACAGAATACTAGCTCTCTATTGAAGGGTGTTTATAAGAGAGGAACAGCAATCTATCAAACTCCCTATGTAATTTTATTAATAGGGATGACACTTTTCTGCATTCTAAAGTGCAACCTACTTAAACTGCTGAATTCCAGTCAACAAGTGTAAGGGTATGTTCACACGAGCTATTTTCGGCCGTTTTTCGGGCCGTAAAGGTCCTGAAAAACGGCTGAAAAATAAGAAGCAGAAGTTCTTTAAACATCTGCCCATTGATTTCAATGGGAAGAACAGCGTTCTGTTCCGACGGGCCGTTTCTCAAAACGGCTGGGTAAAATAACAACCATGAAAAAGAAGTGCATGTCACTTCTTCAGCCGTTTTTGGAGCTGTTTTTCATAGACTCGAGAAAAACAGCTCCAAAAACGGCCGTAACAAACGCAGCTAAAATCGCGAGTGGCTTAAAAAACATCTGAAAATCAGGAGCTGTTTTCCCTTGAAAACAGCTCCGTATTTTGAGACGTTTTTTATTTTGTGTGTGCACATACCCTAACCCCTACAAAATACATAGATCCTTATGTGTGACAAGCATGTTCTGATACCATTACACTCATTGTAACTTGAGAAGTGCTTTGCTTGGAAACACGGTTTTCACATTATAAAAATAAGTGTTTCTCAAATAATAGATGTAATGTGACAAATAAAAACGCAGCACACAGAAATATGGTTGTTCAAGCATAAAAGTAAAATAATTTGCTTTTATCTATTCATTCACAAATCCTACACAATGAGACTAAATCCAAGGGTATAATTATCAATAAAAACACAATTTCAAAATAGAGGTATGAGAAAGGCACCAATACTAAGGAGAATGAGCAAAGTAATGAGAAAAGATTTGCTTCTTTTTTTATTATAAAAGTAATACTTCTTTTCTTTGGATGACTTGTGCCTTGTGCAAATTAACACAAACAATAATCGTTTTTTTTTGAAAGGTAACAATTTAAACTGGAGTGTGAAAAATATTTGGAAATGTACAGAAAGAAATAACAAAATAAATTAACATGGATTGTTTCTCACCACATTTTCAAGCAGGAAAGTTCACAAATCCGTGTTTATCCTCTTATAACAAATATTGGCAAAGCATCAGCATAGGCTTCCAAACCCCCAAGGCCTACTTAAAAGGGTTGCACAAGATTACAAAAAAAGGGTCTGTTGTTTTTCCCCAGAAACAGCACCACTGTTGTCCATGGGCTGTCGGGTTTACAGCTCACCCGCATTCAACTGAATGACCTGCAATACTAAATACAGCCAATGGACAATAATGGCGCTGTTTTTTGTTTTTTTTAAAAAGCAGACTTTTTTTCAAATCTTGGACAAATCCCTGTGGACATAGTCACTATACAGATATATGGTAGCTGAACCAAGGCATAATCTTCCATTGCCTGGATGCATTCATTCAAATTGCTTATTAACACAGCAACCCTTACGATGCACAGGTGACATATCCACTTTAACGCAGAAGAATATTTAATGTTTATTACTTATTATTATTAAGACCCTGGTGGAAATGTACAATAAGGACAAAGTAACACAGACACAAAGCAATGTAACTGAAACAATGTCCATTTTTCCTTCAATTTATAACATATCTGCACTGATATAAGAGGAATACGTGATGTGAAGCTGCAACAAACCCTCCTGCCACGCAACAGAGGAAAATGTAGATATATAAAACTAGAGGATCCTTGTGAAAGTCCATATTCTGGCTAATTGAATGACATAGTACATACAGCAATTCGGTAGTATTTGTTGTGGCTCTATAAAAAGACGTATAGAGCTCGTCATAGACTGGTGGGACCCCACATTATATCGCCTCAATCCGTCTCTATCTTCTTCCTCACCTCATCATACCGATTCTAAAGACGTGTACATGGATTGTCATACAAGAGGACCCTCATCAACCAAGTCATTTCTTGCAGAACAATTAGCACAACCTAAAAACTGTACTGTATAAACTGCTTTTCGGATTTATACATATTTCCAGCTCAGACGATGAAGGTTGGGATTTAAAGGGCATTTCTAAATTTTTCACTCCTTCTTCCCACAATACTGAATGGCAAATCTGTCCAGTTATGCTACAAGACATCTTCCTCCATAAAACCTCTACAAATCTAGAAAGATAAGTATTAGGATAGAGAAGACAGTCATGAGTCTGGAGCAGGTTGACAACCCCAATAGGAGCGGCATTGACCGCCATTTGTTGTCATTTTTGAAAAACATCTAATATTTTTCATCTAAGATGGTAAAGATCTTTCACTATAGTCAAGGGCAAATGAAACAATAAGTATAATTTTATTGGTTGCTATGGAGTAAATCTAATTTCTGCCTCTATACCATGTAATTAAATAAGCCTGAATAGATAAGATATGAAAGAGTTATTTTTTTCAGCAGATTTTTTGTTTCTTTTTAAACAACCAGAGCATTGGTAGTTATAGTAAATTATCATCACAGTCAGATATGTCTTAAAGTTTACTAAATGGACATGAAAACGGATCCTATGAAGAATGTTGAAAGAAAATCCCTCAATTTATCTCAATACTGCATATACAGTATTTTCACATAGTGCGAGTCATCGTATATAAAATTCAGTGCTGATCAGATGGACCATGTGTGTTTACTGTGCATCTAGGACAGTATGGCTATGTTAGAAATGTGACCAGTGCCTTTTATCTCATAATGTCTTATAAGTCACATGCAAATAAACTTCAGGAGTGAAATGACCTCGACTTTAACGTCATGATAAACTCAGATTCCAGCCTCCTATTTATGAACACTTTTGTATCTAATCTATGTGTGGACGGCTTTAATTCCCAGTTCGGAAATCGTTTTTAGCACAATACTGGAAATATCAATTACAGATTTTAATTAACAACTTAAAAATTAACTCCACCCAACACTCGAATTTCAGTTTTGGGTAGAATATTTGGTTTGAGTATAGGGGTGCGCTGGTTTCATGGAATCTTTCAAAATGTTTTATTTAATCTAGAAATACAATTGTAATATCTATGTGGGGTTAACACCAAAGGTTCTCCTGGGTGAAACATCATAGAAACTGTTTGACCGCAATGCCAACTACTGTTTGAAGCATGAATAAAGCCCATGTAACTGGAACCAATAAGTGGAGTTTAATGGGGCCATCTAGTCCTTTAGACCAGAACCTGAGCATTTCACTAACTTGTTCTTGTTGCTTCCCGGTCACAATGTTACCTTCAGGGAAAGCCTGGAAGAACATGCTTTATGAAAGTCTAAGAAAGTAGTAAAAACACTACAAAACCATCTTGAATATTTGATGCGGATAGGCTACAACATGCAGATACAGTATTCTTCGAAAACCGTTTCTGAATATCAAATAACTAAATCCAAAATAGTCAAAAGTCAGTAGCTGGGTTTCTGATACCAGTACTACGGATAAAATCACCCACTCCAGCACGAATCGCCTTACTCAGGTGTTGAAATAAAAGTGGATGAACATTACAGTATACATTTATACTGTATACAGAAAGCTCCAATGCGAAAATATTCTGCCACATATCTCTTATAGTTTTTAAGGAAAACTCCATCATGAGCTAAAAATTCATCTTTGGATAGTTGTTTTAGGAGTCCTGAAGACATTGCTGTACCTCACAAAACACGCAATGTTTAACAGAGAGAATAGCGAAGATTGGAAAACCTTGTAGCTTCCTAAGGGAACAGACAACCAGAGCATCAGGACCCTAAGGAACTCAGGTAACATAAAATGTGGGTTAGCAACGACTGCAACCTTTACCAAAAGCAGAATTTTTTGCCTTAGGTGGAGTTTCCCTTTAACTATTACAGCAATGATTACTTAAATAAGGAACTGAATTTATAAAATATTCTACAAATTAGATATGAAATAACCTTCAGAATCAGTCTGGAGATTCGGCTGAGACACATCACTTAGTCCAATGAGTAACTCCAGTACTGCTGCTGGGGGGAGGGGAGCTCTTAAGAGTTGACGGCCTACCTCTTGGGTTTAACATGGAATAAAAAAGGCATCACCCTTAAGGAAGAAACACACATCACACATTCTGTATCAATAAACGGCCTGAGCGCAATGTTTACAAAAATAAAAGCTATCAATGTTTTCATTCCATTAAGGCTCAGAATGGTTGCTGCCAAATTCAAGTAATTCCTTGTTTCATGGTCCTTCAAGACAGCAACACTATATGAGAATACACTACTTGCTGGTGAACATACTAGAAATAATTCCTCACTTACGTATGTTTTCTAAGAGCAAGTCTTTGGCAGAGCAAGAAAATAAGCCATGGTGAAACGTTGCGAATTATAGAACAGGCAACGCAGGCGATATATGAATTCTCTCAAGGCATGCTCTATGCTAACTATTATCATCGGTGAACTGGATCAACAATTCCGAACAGATATTTGTTAGGCATTTACTAATGCTTTTGAAGTTTAGCCATCACCTAAATAGAATAAAGTATGAGTCAATATAAGTAAGTCATTTTACTAGCAACTGGGGACATCCATAGTCGCTGGATTATAGTAAACTAATAAACTAGATTTTCATAAACATCAATAAATTGAAACAATTGGGGTGATATTTACTGAATCAACTCAATAAAATGTTTGTTAATGGGTACATTTTATGTACCACAAGTAGCAGGACTAAAGATACAGCTGTTGGGCAACCTGTGTTTCAAAAAGTCCCCCAAACCAAAAATGTCATATATAAGCTATCTATTCTTCATTCATCTTGAGTTATGCTACAATAAGTAAACAATTATTTTGAGATCCCAAGACATTTCAGTCTGTGGTAGACTAAACCTGATGTTCTTCATTGTAATGGAAAGATATCAAGTACATTCAGCTGTAAGAAGTTCCTGGAACTTTCCAATTATATGTTAAGGTTATAAAGGCCCCTTTACACGATACAACTTGTTTTAAAGAAGTCCTTTACAATGGTACTCCCAAAGTTTAACATTTACAGGATGTATTGGGGAAAAAAAAAGTGAGCAAAATTGCAAGCTAACATTTATGCGTTTCTGTAAAACTTCCATTAAAGAATATTAAACCAACATGTGACACAAAAAAAGACACTATGGCAAGTTTTTACAAATATATAAGGACAATTTGAACCATGATTTATCTTTACGAAACATGTGTGTAAGCTACTGCGGTACAATTCTTCAAAGACTAAGGCCTTATGGGCGATACTGTTGTCCCCAAAACACTTCATTGCAGTCTATGCAGATTGACTACACGGTCACAACGTGACCCAGATTGTCAGATGAGCTGCATCTTTATCCGTCAGATCAAAACAACTTTAAACAATGGCAGGGTTTACGTAGCACCCGTAAAGTTTCCTGTACAACCCTATCAATATCCTTACTGACATTAGTTACTACAGATTACTGATCAATATTATTTCATATTAAATGACGACTTTTCAAAAATAGTGCCTTGTGTCACCAGGAAAGAACTTTTAGGAAAATTTGGCTGTCTAGGACAACACCACTGCTTAACCTTTGCACTAGGTATTGAAAATATTCCCTTCTGTGCAATAGTAATGATAAAGAAATTCCAACATTTATGTTGAGAGGACCATAGCATGAATGTTTTTTTTAAGTCTGATCTCCCCTCTACATCTGCTAATAGAAGTTTCAAGTACGAACATATATCTAAACACAAAAGTGCAATATTAGGAACCGTGCAAAAAAGTGACACATACAGTGTAGCAGAAAGAGTTAACGGAAGCAACAAACAAATTTCTAGTCTGTTGTTTTAGCAAATTCCAGTTCTACTTGTGCTGCAGGCACTTTTCCAAAAAGTGGCTTAAGCTATATACAATGCAGGTCTGAGTAGAGCGCAGCGCACTCAATGTAGAATAATCATATCTTTAATGTTAGGCTATGTTCACACAACAGATTTTTCCTGAGGAAAGATCAGACATGAAATTGGCAGAGAAACCCTGTCAGAAAACCAAGGCTGAACCTCGGATTTCTGCCATGGTTTTGCAGTACAAACAACCGCGTTTCTGCACACAGATTAGCCCCATTCAATGGTAATCGACACAAAAAGTGCGTCAAGGAGTGACATGTCGCTTCTTTAATTTTTTTCAGCAAGGGGGATTGCAATTCCACCCGCTGAAAATTCCGCCTTATATGAACAATGGGTCGGTTTTCCATTTATACAACAGTTTTTTACGCCGATTCCGATGCTGAAAACGCATTGGAATCGGCGTGAAAATGCTGACGTGTGAACAGGGACTTACGGTGCTCATTGCAGAACTATGTAAAGTTGGCTAAATTTGAAGTAGCCAAACAGAATGGTTATGCAGACAAGATTCACTAAAAATTCTGATTACACTCCCTCTCCTAAAACAAAAACATCCATTTGCCTTAGTACAAAAAGACTTGTTGCGCGCCGATGAAGTTTTACCATAGTTATAAAGAAACTATAAATATAGCAGAATTTGTTCAGTATAAAAAATCTTGCCACAGTTCTTTTAGGCCTTCTAGGGGAGAATTGCTTGTATGGGAGAAAAACTCTGTAATACGGTGCTGTATGGCCTCAGTTCTCTTACTTAATTTTTTGAAGATTCCAAAGATAATTGGTATTTTTTTCTACAATGGTTCTGGCCATAATCTCTTTTAAAAATGAATAACTTGAAAACGAAAATATTTCAGACACTAAAATCCCATTAATTTCCAGTCAAATCCATTCCTTAGACCCCCAAAAAATTACAAGAAGGTAAACTTTACTTTTTGTTTACTTGTATTATGGCGTCTCTGTGTGCTTGGCAAGAATGGTCATGTGATGGTGCCTTTCCACTACTGTTTGTATTGAGAATGCTTGGGAAGGTTATCGATTTACATACGTGAAGGACAGAGGCGTAGCTAAAGGCTCATGGGCCCCAATGCAAAAGGTTCTTCTTCGCGCCCCCCCCCCAAACTTCTCATGGCCGACGCCCCGCAGCTTTCAGCTGCATCGTTAGGTCTCCTAAGTGACCCAACAATGCAGCACTAGCAGCCAGGGGCATCACGAAGGTCCTAACACGTCAGAGGAAATAGCCCAAATACATATACCCTCTGCAAAAAAAATGTGTGTGCGTGTATGTATATATGTGTGTATATATATGAGAGAATGTATCTATAGCACTACCTATGGATAGGATTAGATAAAGTGGCTCAGCAGACAGCATCACACGATAGGATTAGATAGGCCCAGCTCGCTGATATTGCAGCTCCAGCGCTGGACCCAGAAAAGGTAAGAATAATTACAAGTTACAAATTATTTTTGTGTGTTTGTGTAACACAAACACAAAAAAAAAACATTAGTAATACATGTGGTAGGCTTAGATACAGGGCCCATCAGACAGGATCACACATGTGCCATGTATCTAAGCCTATCATGTGGTAAGCTTAAAGGGGTTGTCCAGTCCCTAAACATTGATGGCCTATCCTCGATAGGCCATCAATAGCTGATGGGTCGGGGTCCAAATCCCGGGACCCCCGCCAATCAGATGTTTTGAAGGGGGTGCAGTGCTCGCATCGCTGACACAGATTCAGTGTGAGCAAGTGACCAGAATGAAGGGGAAGCAGCGCTCGTACGAGCGCTGCGGCCCCTTCATAACAGCCGATAGGTCAGGGTCCGACTCCTTGGACTCCCGCCAATCAGCTTCAGCAGACAGTGATATTAAACTTAACCTCTTCATCAGCCGCAGGGGAGGTCCTGACTCCATCCAGGGTCGGGATGTTGTGCACTGTGCAAAGCGTCATGATGTCATGTGCTGCGTCAAGACCTCCGCTGCGCTCCAGGATGAGGAGGGTAAGTCCTGTCAGTTACTATAGTAACAGGGGCCCGTGTAGTTTATTACATAGGCCCCAGTTACTATAGTAACTTTTTATTGATGTGGTGCGGGGGGCCGCGGACACACCTGGCTTTGGGGCCCATTCACAATTGCAACCGCTGCGACCCCCTTAGTTACTCTACTGATGAAGGACTTACATATGGAATTATTTTAAATTCCAATCACAATTTTTTTAATAAATTGATATGGATTATTATTGGCTGAATACTGAATATGTAAAGGTTTAAGAGAATTTGAAGCCTCTAGTCAACAATTAGGTGGTTGCTAGGAAATGTCTATTCATTTTAGAAAGTCATCGTAATCAATGAACATGGGATTATTAGTGTCTTCCAATTATTAAAAAAACAAAAACAAACAAACTACATAACCTCAAAAAACTACGCAGGGCAAATTAGTGCAGTCTACAATTTTAGCTGGGCAATTTGCCCAAGAACAGTAACAATGTACTAAAATTGATGAAGTTGAATGCATTGTCAAATTTAACAGTAAGAATCAAGTTTATCACATTTAACCTTGACCTAACTTGCTCAACCTCAATAGGAGATAAGCATTATGGCAAACAAATAGTTCTACAAATATGTCATATTTCTAGAGGTGAAGTGCAAATTTCTGATCAACGCCAATGTGGTGGATTGTGCATATATCTAAAGTGTACCATAGCCTCCCCCCTAACAAAGGCAGCCATTTTGTAGCTGAACTCTTTTGACTTTTAATGTAGGAGGTTACTGGTAACCTTAAAAGTTACAAATAGCCCATGTTAAAAGAAATAATAATAATGTCTGCGTCCTGCGGGTGAGAGGTTAGGCTTGACTCTCGCAAACATCACACACTATATGGAAAATAATGTAAGTAGAAAAAACTCAAACACTTACATTTGATTTACCATAATATCGCAGAAATATCTAAAGTTCTACCACGGTTCAGCATTCAATCACAACTCAATCTTTAGTACAGTAGCTCCCTATATGGCATAAGAGCTTAGATGTAGAAATCCACACAAGATAAAATTGACAATATTTTAAGGGTTATTCTATATTCTGTAGTGTAACAGTAACAATAAAGGTTTAGGACAAAAAAAAAAAAACAAACCCTAAGAGTGAAGATCCACTCTCGACATGCAGCAGATTCTATCTTTTCTTCACTCATTAATTAAATGAAATCAGTTTATGAATCACTAGCTTATGATGACATTTTTGTATACATTGAAGCACTTTTTTTTGCCTTTGAGGCGGCTTTGAAAGCAAGGCCAAAGAGAAGATGTTATTTGCATGATTGTGGTGGACATTGTTCACCGATTAAAAACACCTCCAAAAAGTGTTTTTTTGGCTAGAAGAATCGCTATAAAACAAGAACACACAATAACACAGTTCACCATGCCTAGAAATAAAAAGGGGGTCAACACAGAGTCAAGGTGCAGAGAACTATACAAAGCTGCCAACACTCCCTCTTTTATCTTTACATGGAATCTGCAGTGAGATCAGCTGCTGGAAACCATTGGTTCTACCCAACAAACTTCGGTCCATGTCCCAGGCAGGAGCAGCCTCCAAACTATTGCTCTCAGGAACGGGCAAGGATAAGAAGCGCAAGACTATTCAATATGTGGTACTAGTTGTGGCATTACAATCTTTATGCAAGACTGATGCTGTGTGAAGGAGCGTAGATGAATACAGTGCAATATTTTTTACCATTTCGTGATGTTCATTCATTTTAAGCTTGTAAAACTTTCCACAAAGACGTTTCAGAATGAAATTTTCACACTCTTCTATAAGGTGCAGATCACATGTCTACAGCCAAAGCTTCACTGCATCTCGGTAATAACTAACTGCAACTGTGCAATGATTTTTTTTTTCTTTTTTTTTTACTTTTTTCCACTTTTTTTCAGTTTTTCTCTTTTTTTTTTCCATACCAAGTTAGTAGGAACGATACAGATCACTTTGGAAACTAACATAAAACAAACCATAGGTGAATAAAAGAAACAAAAACTCGCTGGAGATTTTCATGTTCATCTCCATTTCAGTGTCTCTCTTCCTTCATGGCACCTCTTGAGATTCTGCTTGTTTCGAAATACTGCACAGATAATAAAAAGAAGCTAGACACCAGCCAGATGACTTCTAATGCTTTTCTGCTTGGCTGACTTGAAGAGCATTAATGACACCATTGATGTTTTCTTCAGGTACCTGTAAAGATCAAACAGAATATGAAGAATTCTATTGTCCTAACATGCCCGTAAAAGAGAATAAATAAAGCAATCAATAGCTTTTCATTATCAATGCGGAGGAGATCAGCAAACAGCTATGTAAACAACTTCAATGTAATCTGTAAGGAGTGTCCACTGTCTAGTCCATTTCACACCACAAGAACAATCAAATGACCAATGAAAGGTTTTGTAGATAAATACATTAATGTCAATCTTCCACAACCAAATTAGTGTACATTAAACTACCCACACCAGACTACCTAGGGTTACGGACATGTGGATGGTATAAAACAGCCATGGTAGGACCACCATGGCTGTTTTACTCCATCCACCTCTGTGCACCACACTTCCTGTTTCTTAGGTAGTGGTTCTGTTTCTACAACGTTTGGACTTCCATTCAAAATTTTGTTACTTTTTATGTATAAAACATAAACATTCTACAGCTTAATTGCCCATTTGTAGAATCCCTATTTCATAGCTGACATGATCTTATAAAATGTTGTTTTTTTCCTTCAATTCCTTTTTGGTAGTAGATGCCTTGTGCTCTAGATTGAGGATCTAATAACCCAATAAAAGCACATATGGAAAAAAAGAAAATATTACATTAATAATATGATCTCTAAGCTAAATGATCAGAGAAGTGAAGTAGTGACAGCACTAATCATAATGACGTATTTATAAAAAAATAATGGAAAGGGGAAGTGGAGGAGCTGCCGAAAATAACCAATCATGTCACTTGTTCATGTTCCAGTGTGTCTAAAAAATATATATTTATTTGCACTAGTCTCCTCTAGACCTTACAGTTCAACATAAAAAAACAAGCCAGGTAAAAAGCCTCAGAATGCCCTCTTTGTTCAAAAAAGTAACTGTCTAATCATGGCCTAATGTTAAATGGCAATGTATTTATTTGTCAAAACATTGGAGCAATACAAAAAAAAAAAAAAGAGAATGACAAGATTTTCTGAAAAATAGGGAAACAAATATGCATATAGCCAGCTCAAGACAACTTATCAGTGGATACCAAGCAGAGAAGAGCTCTAGGTCAAATGGTAGAAACTTGCTGAAGTAACATTCAATTGTGATAAAAACCTCATTGTCAAGGATTTTTCCGCTTGTAAATAACACATAGCCACATTACGTACATGTTTCAAATTCCTCAATTTGTCTTGCAATTCTCAGTAACGAATAACATGGACTCTATCAATTAGTACACTCATAGATTTCCATGACAAGAAAGAAGGTGAGAAAGAAAGAGAAAGGGAGAAAAAAAAGTTAGAGAGAGAGAGAAGGAACAAATAACATGGACACGATCAATTAATATGCTCATAGATTTCCATAAAAAGAAAAAAGAAAAGAAAGAGAAAGAAAGAAAGAGAAAGAAATAGAAAGAAAAACAAGAGAAAGAAAGAGAGAAAGAAAGAAAGAGAGAAAGAAAGAAAGAAAGAAAGAAAGAAAGAGAGAAAGAAAGAGAGAAAGAAAGAGAGAAAGAGAGAGAAAGAGAGAGAAAGAAAGAAAGAAGGAGAAAGAAAGAAAGGAGAAAGAAAGAAAGAAAGAAAGAAAGAAAGAAAGAAAGAAAGAAAGAAAGAAAGAAAAAGAAAGAAAGAAAGAAAGAGAAAGAAAGAAAGAGAAAGAAAGAAAGAAAGAGAGAAAGAAAGAAAGAAAGAAAGAAAGAGAAAGAAAGAGAGAGAGAGAAAGAAAGAAAGAAAAAGAAAGAAGGAGAGAAAGAAAAAGAAAGAGAGAAAGAAAGAACGAGAGAGAGAGAAAGAAAGAGAAAGAGAGAAAGAAAGAACGAACGAACGAACGAACGAGAGAGAGATAAAGAAAGAGAAAGAATGAAAGAAATGGAAAGAATTAATTAAAAAGAAAGAAAGAGAAGGAAAGAAAGAAAGAAAGAAAATGAAAGAAAGAGAGAAGGAAGAGAAGAAAGACAGCCCTGCAACAGCCTTGCCCAGTGAGATCACGCTGGGCACGTGTCATAAGCTGCCTTTCACCGATTGGACAGTGTCCGAAGATGTGAAGATGGCTCCACCCAGGCGATTGACTAGTTCAGGCCCCGTTGGCTAACTACAGGGAATTAGCATATGGAGCACCTAAAGTACAGAGCACAATTACTCAGGGGCAGAACTAAAAAAAAAAGGTGCTGGAAACAGGGAGGGAGGGAGGTCAAGGTAATATATGTAAATTAAATGTCAGGACCTGGTGACAGGTAGGTCCTCTTTAAGTAACAGATTATTCACAAGACATGCAGCGGTTTGTTTTGCTCCAAGCAGAACCTGCAACGATTTCTATCTAGTACATACAAGGAAGTGTACAACCCTGCGCTCTCCATAGACGAACATCAGCAGTAGACTGGTTTGTAAAATTGCTTCCTTGCTCGAGCTACCCAGTTCAACTGCATTTCCTGTTTTTATTCAAATGTCTAGGAGCAATAATATCTCATTGTCAAAGATTTCAATAACACAATATGGGGCTTTCAAGTGTAGGGCATAGAAACCTCCTTGGTTGTAATAATACTCTCTACTGCGTTGCAAGCTATTAGTATCACTCTATAGTTTCTATATCCACATAGTACTTACAATAGTAAGCTGTGATGTGTTACCAGACAGGGGGAGAAGCACTGCAATATGGTGAGAAGTCTATAGGCACCCAATAAATGAATTTCCAAACCATGGCCATTAATATGAATAATGTCCCTTCTTGCTGCAACAAAACTCTCCATTCTTCTGTTAAGAATTTCAACTATATTTTGGAGAATGGCAACAGGGATTTGCTTGCATTCAGCCACAAACACTTTTGTAAGGTTGGGTACTGATGTTGACGAGTTGTAAGCACACATTTCGCTAAAATGTAATTGTTCACTGAAGTTATATGACTTGCATAAGATTCTGAGGTCAAACTAAGACAAAAACCCACACAATTCTCCCTCCTCCGCCAAACATTACAAATGGCACTATTCATACTGCTTGATTCAGATGCATGATTCAGAACTTCAGAGAACACATTTTCACTGTAACAAAGTCCATGTGCTTTACACTTTAGTGGCAGGGACTATTCAATTCAGACTCACTCAACTTTGGGTTCTGGCAGACCCGTATCCAAAGGAAATGAGATGGACACAATAGATTTTTGCTGTCTAATAGAATTAATTATTTGGGACATAAGTGGTATCAGAGGTGCCTTGTGGATCCTCATCTCTCCCAAACTGAGGGCCCTTTTACACCAGCCAATTATCGGGAAAACAAAAATTCACAGAACGCTCGTTCCCGATAATTGTCCTGTGTAAACCAGGCAATAATCAGCCAATGAATGAGAAAACGCTAGTTTATCGGCTGATTGTATAGTTTTAAATGCCCAAAATATTATCGTTGTCGGCAGCACCTCTCCCTGTGTAAACAAGGAGGCGTGCTGCCGAGATCATAGAAATGTATGGGGATGAGCGATCGGAGTAGCGAGAGCTCTTCCCCATACTAGCTACTTGTAAAAGGAGCAAGCGAGGGCCGATCAAGGAGCTGTCTTGTTGATCGGTGCTCGTTTACATGGCCCGCGTCAGGCC